>NC_088793.1:190073031-190380115 GCF_011386835.1 Chrysemys picta bellii
ATCCTCCAGTCACACAAGCTGAAAATTGATGCACTTTACTGCAGTTCTGTAACCATGTTGGAACTAATCCTGTCTGTGTTCTGTGCACATCTAAAATTCCTGCTGAATGACCTGCCGTGGGAACGAGTTACCAGTGACCCAGGTCTGCGGCGGAAGGAGGGTGCAGGTGGAGTGGGTGATCCCAGGGCTGGGGCAGCAGGAGGTGTGTGTGGGGGGAGTAGGGGGAACCCAGAGCTGGGGCAGCAGGGTGTGTGTGTGGGAGAGCCGAGGGCTGGGGCAGCAAGGGGGTGCGGGTGGGGGAGGTGAGAGCCCAGGGCTGGGGCGGCAGGGGGGTGTGGGTCAGGGGGGTGAGAGCCCAGGGCTGGGGCGGTGCGGCAAGGAGCCCAGGGCTGGGACGGGGGGCAGCCAAAATTTTTTTTGCTTGGAGCGGCAAAAAACCTAGAGCCGGCCCTAACTGGAAATACGCCCCCTGAAATATGTTGAGGGGTCAGACTTGATAAACCAGTTTGGCTTAGAGATAGAGAAGAAGTTCCTGTTTGATTCATGTTCATAGAGCCATAGCCTAATAGCCAAGGCAGGAAGGGATAAGAAAGTGTACCAGGGCAAGTGCAGGGGTAGGATCTGGTCAAGTGCCCAGCTCTCTCTCAGGTTTGTGGGTGAGAGCTAGGACAGGTCTCTGTTGGATAAAGGACAACGCCCTGCTCCTTACAATCCTCTGTGTCCATGGGAGAGAAGGGATGAATCCCTCCTTGAGAATCTCAGCAGCTTCCTAGGAAGGAGCCAGTGCTCTTCTCAGAGGGCCTTCTCCTGGACCTCACAGGGGTCTGATGCTCTCACTCCACAAGCCTGCCTGGGGCCTTGTAGTTAGTGCTCAACAGAACCAGGAAGAGCCCTGTTGTCGAGCACCAGTGCCTTCCCTCTATCCCTGAAGGTGGAAGGGCCCCAACGCTGCCATGCACTCACTGCTCTGACCATGGATGGCTCTCAGGTAGCAGGACACAATGGAAATGTGGATCATCCAGTCTCTCATTTCCAGGCCTCCCCAGGGCTAAGGTAAAATCCCTGCTCCCCCTGACCATTATGCTCACCTCCAAGATATGCTGGAGATAGTCTGTGCTGGGGGTTGCTGTCATCAAACTCTTCAGCATGGCATCCATGTCTCTGGGCAGGCCTTCTTCAGAGCCTGCCAGTGGAGGGAGACCATGGGTCAGGGTTATGGAACCTGGGGCTACACCTGCCAGGATGACAGCTGGCTCTGCAGTCCTTGCCCAGAGCAGCTCTCTGCAGAGGGCCTGGTTCACAGCAGGTAGGGAACAGCCAAGCTGCTAGGGATGGGAGCTGGGCTTCCTGGCAGAGTCCAGCATCTGCAAGGAAGGGATTCCTTACAGAGGGGCAACATAATCTCCCGCAGTGTGGGAGTCTGGCCCTGACACTTGATTAAATCCTATGGCCTGTTCCCACCTCTGCCCACCCCACACCCAAATCAGAGCAGCTCCAGCTACCGAAGAGAGCAAAAACCAGAGGCCTTCCTGGCCCTTGGGACAGAGGAGTAGGTTGATGATCTACCTGGATGTGAATTTTGGTCTTCTCCATGCCTATGCTCTATACTCCCTTCAGGACAGTGCACAGGAACCCACCAGGGACTGCTCCACCCTTGTGTTTGTCCCTACTTCAGTCTGCTTCATCTCTGTGCCAACCGTTTCCTCCTTCACCTCCCTGCAGCACCCGACAGGGTGTGTGTGTGGAGGGTCAGCATGGTCCCCTTAAAAGCCCAGTCACCACTTAACCAGGACAAGAAGAACTTGACTCCAGCCAAGCTCATTCTCTGCCCTGCCTCCCCAAGAGGAACACTCCTAACCCACAGCACCTGCAGCAGCAGATCCTACAGCCAGTTGGAGCCAGCCCGCCTCACCCCTCCTGGTGGTGGGAGGGGAATAAGAGAAAGGACCAAAGAAGGAAAAGATGAAGAGAAAGGAAGGAGGGATGGAGGAAAAGGTAAAACGAAAAGGACAAACCCTAATGTCCCCAGTGATTGTATGGGACAAAATCCCAGGTGGGGAATAAAATTCTGCCACCTTAAACTAGTGCTTTCCATGCCTAGAATTCAGCTGGCACCAGATGGATCAGACTGAACAGGTTCCAAACCTCTCAGAGGCTCTTACCTTGTAAACAGGGACGTCTGTTTTCTAGTAAAATCAGTAAAAGGAAAGGAGAAAACTCGAAAGAGGCTCCTCCTTGCACGCACGTACGTGAACCCTAAAACTCTCCCAGTCCTCAGAGAGACCTCGAGAAGGAAACTTGCTGAAGCAAAGCCACAGGGGTCTCTGAGGTTTCCCTGGCCCTGCACCCCTATCCTGCCTGGGTGATGTCAGCATCTCTCTGTGAGGTCACAACCTCCCTACCACCTTTGACTAATAGCCTGAGATCCTGCAAAAGGCCTTTGTGATATCACTGCCACCCCCCCCCGAAGTGCTAATGTCCTGCTGCTGGCCAGACACTTTGAAGGTTTGAGCTTGTCATAACTATAAAGGGAAGGGTAACAGCCCTTCTGTGTACAGTACTATAAAATCCGTCCTGGCCAGAGACTCCAAAATCCTTTTACCTGTAAAGGGTAAAGAAGCTCAGGTAACCTGGCTGACACCTGACCCAAAGGACCAGTAAGGGGACAAGATACTTTCAAATCTTGGTGGGGGGAAGGCTTTTGTTTGTGCTCTTTGTTTTGGGGGGTGGTTCGCTCTTGGGACTGAGAGGGACCAGACATCAATCCAGGTTCTCCAAACCTTTCTGAACAAGTCTCTCATATTTCCAACTTGTAAGTAAACAGCCAGGCAAGGCATGTTAGTTTTGATCTTTGTTTTCTCAACTTGTAAATGTACCTTTTTGCTAGAGTGTTTATCTCTGTTTGCTGTAACTTTGAACCTAAGGTTAGAGGGGATTCCTCTGGACACTTTACATTTGATTACCCTGTAAAGTTATTTTCCATCCGATTTTACAGAGATGATTTTTACCTTTTTCTTTAATTAAAAGCCTTCTTTTTAAGAACCTGATTGATTTTTTTCCTTGTTTTTAGATCCAAGGGGGTTGGATCTTGATCCACCAGGAGTTGGTGGGAGAAAGGAGGGGGATGGTTAATTTCTCCTTGTTTTAAGATCCAAGGGGTTTGGATCTGTAATCACCAGGGTATTGGTGAAGAGTCTCTCAAGGCTACCCAGGGAAGGGAATTAGCATCTTGGGAGTGGTGGCAGCGGACCAGATCTAAGCTGATATTTAAGCTTAGAAGTTTTCATGCAGGCCCCCACATTTGTACCCTAAAGTTCAGAGTGGGGAAGCACCTTGACAGAGCTACTCTCTGTGGATCACCCCACTCAATGCTTGTTCATTCTAGGAAGCAAGCCGGCTAGACAGAAAAACATAAGAGGCTGCTCCCAATGCTACACTCAGTTTTTCCAAAACTAGTAGACTTGATGGCCAGAAGAGACCTTTACAGCATCTAATCTAACCCCCTGCATGATCATGGGCTTCCTGTATAGTACAATAGTTACTTTTTGGGAACACACATTCCAGAAAGGCATCTAGACATCAAGAGATGGAGAATCCACCACTTTCCCTTTTAGTGAGTGCCGGGGGCTTCATATCCCCTTCCACTAGCTCCCCATTTACAGTGAGCCAGAGCAGTACCTGCAGCAGGGAGCAGGAGTTGCTGATGGCCTCAGAGGCACAGCCCCTGCAGTGCCTCAGGCATTTGGCGCAAGTGCCGGATGATGAGGAGCTGGTGCATCACTTTGGCCGTGACGTCCTCCTGCTGCATGGGAACGAGAACCTGTCAGAGACTCAAATGCCCCGAGGAATCATGGGGAATTAAGAGCACCTGGAACCAGCAGCATTTCCACACATTACCTGCCCACCACTGAGGGATGGATTCACCTCCTGACCCCCAGAATGGAGTCTTGTTGTCCTTTCTAGTAACCTCCAGTACAAATCCCCTCCTTGAAGGGTGAGCTCCTGCCACCTCCCCCTCAGCGCCCTTGACAGCTGATCCACCTCCAAACCACAGCTCAAGTTCTCAGAACCCTCTCCTCCCACCCCCACCCAGGTTGGGCAGGGAGGGGCCTCTAGCACGGGTGGGCAGGAGGGATTCTGGCAGCAGTGAAGTGGGTTGCGGGTAGGTCGAGATCTTGCCCCAAGTCATCCCAGACACTAATGCTGAAGCCACAGGATGGCAGCCCTGGTGAATGGGGCAGATCAGCAGCCCCTGCTGACTGAAACCTCCCGTTCTCTCTAGGTGGTGGCTCGGGTGACACGGACACTAGGCCACTGGCAACTGGGTGAGGCCCTTTGGGAGAGGAGAGGGGCGCAGAGGGCACTTAGGGGACTCCTCTGCTCTTCCCAAGAGCAAAAGCACCGTACCCTGAGAAAATAAGTCCGTGATGAGGTAACGCTTGTCATTAATTAGCCTTGCTAAAGAGCTGTGTTGGAGCTGCTCCGGGGACAAGCTGGTTCCCTCCTGCTCATGGAGGTGAATTCATCTCCCTTCCCAGTAGCACCTGCTCTCGCTCTCATTCCCCATCACGGTCTTTGCTGCCAGGCCAGCGAATGGCGATAGGATGGGAATGAGGCCTGGGCCCCGCCCCAATCTCCTGAGTCTAATGCAGCTGCTTAGCTTGTCCCCCATCAGCTCTTGGGCTTCCCCCAGGAGGGAGTAGGCCAGGACCAGACCAGCCTGGCTGACACGCACAGGGCCAGCTCCAGAGTATTTGCCACACCAAGCGGCAAAAAAAAAAAAAAAAAAAAAAAAAAAAAGCTGCGATCCCGATCGCGATCTGCGGTCAGGGCCGGCTCTAGGTTTTTTGATTCCCCAAGTCAAAAAATGTTTGGCTGCCCCCAGTCCCAGCCCTGGGCTCCTCGTTGCACCCCCCTGCAGCCCCATCCCTGGGCTCTCACCCCTTGACCCGCACCCCCCTTCCTCCCGAGCCCTGGGCTGTCACCTTCCCCACCCGCATCCCCCTGCCGCCCCAACCCTGGGCTCTCCCACACACACACCCTGCTGAACCAGCTCGGGTTCCCCCTACCCCCCCACCATTGCCCCACTCACACACACACCACCTGCCACCCCAACCTTGGGCTCACACCCCGCCCCCCCACCTGCACCGTCCTTCCGCCGCAGCCCTGGGTCACTGGTAACTCGCTCCCACGGCAGGTCATTCCGCAGGAATTTTAGATGTGCACAGAACACAGACCGGATTAGTTCCCATATGGTTACAGAACTGCAATAAAGTGGAACAATTTTCAGCTTGTGTGATTGGAGGATATCTGGATGCATATTATAAGACTGTCCTACATATATGAGGAAAAGTTGAGGTGCCTTTATTATTCTTTTGTTCCACTCTTTCTTTCTATGGGGAATTTGCCAATGCAATATCACTGTCTTCCTTTTAAACAAACAAACAAACAAAAGGCAATGGCTGTTGAAAATAGCAATTCCAGTCCTAATAACCACTGAGAAGCATTTCTAGCTCAATTTCATCCTACTTTTTCTACAGCAAGTTACAGTGGATCAGTATATTTGATTTGGGAGAAATGAAGTAACCGTTGCCCAAACGGAGCTTGAGCACTCCTGAATTTTGAGGTGTTCAAATCTGAAAGGCAGGTGCTGGGCGGGAGGGGGAGCCTGTGGCTCCGCAGGGGAGCACGGCAGCATGTATGCAGCAGCGTGTCTGGCGCTGCACGAAGTCAGACACGCTGGTTTGAGTGGCACGTTAAGTGGGTTGGGGGTTCCCTGGTGGTAGGGTGACCAGATCACAGGGATGAAATATCGGGATGTGGGGAGGGGCGGAGGGGGGGTGGAGCAAAAAAAAAAAAACAGTTTCGCAGGGGCAGGGGGCATTAGCAGGCACGTGCTGCCCACCCCAGGGGCAAAAGCTGGCCCCGATGCAGAAGGGGCTGGGGATAAAGAGGGCATGGGAGGGACACCGATAAGAAGCGCTGTGAAGCAAAGTCCGGGGCTGGCCGCGGGGCAGCGGCAGTGCATGTGAGCCGGGGACCCCGGGGGCAGCGCGGCGCGGGCGTGCAGGGGGCCAGGGCTGGCACAGCCGAGCCACAGCAGCGGCCGGTCTCCTGAGGGGCTCCCCAGGGCTCCAGGCTGTGCAAGGGGCAGGAGCCAGGGCTTTTCCCAGCCCCGCAGAGCCTCCCGCCCCCCAGCCCGCCGTGGGCACATGCGGCGCATCCCGCCACTGCCAGGGAGCCCCGCGCCTCTCCCGCTCGGCTGCGCTCCAGCGGCTCCTTCCCGGCGGGGCGAGCCGCTGGAGCGCAGCCGAGCAAGAGAGGCGCGGGGCTCCCTGGCAGCGGCGGGGAAGTTTATGGGGACCCCGGCTGGCCCCTCGCCCCTGTCCGCCAGCCTCCCTGCCTGGGACAAGTCTCGCCCCCGCAGCCCCTCTTCGCCGCGTGTCTCAGGCGGCCCACGCTGCCCACCCGGGCCGGAGCCAGCCCCGGCTGCTGCCTGCACGCAGCCCAGGCCATGCCCAGCTAGCCCCCGGCAGCCGCGGCAACTTTCCCTTCCCCTCCCACGCTCCTGGTAGTTGCCCGACCCTCCTCCCTCCTCCTAACCTCCTCCCTCCATGGAGAGATCCAATGGGGGAAGGAGGGGGCAGAGTCGGGGGGGGGCGTGAGCGCCGGAGCGGAGGGCAAAATTGCTTTTTTGTCCAGTGTCCCGACCGGGACACTGGACAAAGAAGGAAATATCGGGACTGTCCCGATCAAATCGGGACGTCTGGTCACCCTACCTGGTGGGGGCAGTAAATGGACAGAGAGCGGGGGGGGGTTGGATGGGTCAGGAGGTTGGGGGGGCAGTTAGGGGACAGGAGGCAGTTGGATAGTCATGGGAGTCCCAGGGAGTTGTCAGGGGACAGGTAGGGGGTGGGGTCCTAGAGGGGAAGTTGGTGGGGGGTCTCAGGAAGGGGGAAGTTGGGTACAAGGACCAGTGGAGCTTAGATAGGGGGTGGAGTCCTGCGGGGCAGTTGGGGCAGTGGTCCCGGGTAGGGGTGATCAGGGGACAGGGAGCAGGGGGGTTGGATGGGTTGTGGTTTCTCTGGGGGGCAGTCGGATGGGGGCGGGGTGGGGCTACCCTCCCTCCCCGTGGAGTGTCCTATTTTTTGAATGTTAAAATATGGAATCCCTACTCACAGCGCAGCTCTCCATTCACAGCAGGCTACAGCATGAGGTCTCAGCTTCCTCACTCCCTCATCCTCTTTCCTGTTGGTAGTGGCCAAGGGAATGCTGGGAAATGTAGTTCTTTCCCTGCTCCAGGGCTGGCTCTGTAGTCAGGGAGCTAACCAACGAACTACAGCTCCCAGGGGCCTCTGTTGGTTCTCTGCTGCCATGCTGGATCCCTGCCGCACCTGCAAATGGGCTGCCCCAAGCACGTGTTTGCTTTGCTGGTGCCTAGAGCCGCCCCTGCCACCACCCCACCCATCTGGCTGACAGCGTCTATGGCCTTGGGACCCAGCAAGGGGGCTAGATACCAGGTCTTTTCCGCAGGGTCCCCCTGGTTCAAATCGCCAGCCTGCTCGAAGGCCGTGTGGTGGGCATCCATATCCCCTCCGTCCTTAACCAGGGGCAGCAATTTAGTGTCGAGGCTCCCTGCAGAACTGGCAGCCCGGGGACTATCCCCACTCACCCCTGGGGAGCCCCCTATGCCTCTCCGCTCCAGCATCGCCAGTCCTTGCCGCTGTTGCTTTTCCTGCAGCTTTTTCTCGGGCTCTTGCTCTCTCTCACAGTCCTCCCACTCTCTCAGACTCAGCTCCAGTCCCATCCATCTCCGATCCCCTGATGGGGAACCCGATCGTGAAGACCCCCATCTGGTTGGGGAGCAGACTCTTGGGGATGCCTGGCTACTGCTCCACCTGCTCCCAAATCCTCTTGTAGCCCCGTCTGGGTCAGGAATCTGCTCCTTAGAGCGCTCCTCGTCCTCCAGCTGCACGATTAACTGGGCCTTGGTGAACTTCCCAATGCGTAACCCTCTCTTTTTGCACAGGATTACAATGTCCTTCTTAAGGAGATGGTGATAGGCCATCCCTCCGCTGTTCCCAAGTTGCTTTGGACTCAAAGGCCCGTGTGCTCTCAGCTCCCCCATGGTTTCCAGGAAGAACCCCTAGTGTGCCAACCCTTATCGTGGTCACCACCTCTTTGCCAGTGTCGAGCTGCAGACTCCTCCACCCCTGGGACCACTCGCTGCAATCCCCAGGGGAACCTGTTACAGCAAACGTCCTTCTCTCTCCCAGGGTCGAGCGGCAAGCTCCTCCGCCCCTGAGACTGCTCGCTGCAGTCCTCAGGGGGACCCTGTTACTCCAACAGTCCTTCTCACTGGTCACACACTCCTAGGGGTTAATCTCCCCCTGAAACCGTCCCCCCTCAGTTTTACTGCTCCCCAGTCACTTACTGCAAGAAACGCCATTCACAGGGTGCTGTACATCCCATCTCTGCCACCAGTTGTCACGGAGTCCCAGGACGATGCTCTGGAACTGCTCCCCACAAAGCCAGTCAGGACTTTGGGGAGCCTCCTCTCCCTTGGAGCAGACTGTCTTCAGGACAAGAAGCTCACATGGCTTCACCTCCTGGCTCTCTCCTGGGAGCATTCAGCATATGCCCCTCCGTGCGCTTCCCACAGCGAGTCCGCCCAGGCGGGGTCCTGGGGAAGCCAAAGGGTTCTGCACCCGCCACTTCGCAGTCAGACGTGACTCTCAGCCAGCCAGTAAAACAGAGATTTATTAGATGACAGGAACACGGTCTAAAACAGAGCTTGTAGGTACAGCGGCGAACGGGACCCCTCGGCCGGGTCCATTATGGGGTTCAGAGAGCCAGATACCCACGTCTGCCCTCACTCCTAGTCCCCAGGTAGCTCCAACTCTGAAACCCCCTCTAGCCCCTCCTTCTCTTGGCTTTGTCTCTTTCCTGGGCCAGGAGGTCACCTGATCTTTTTGTTCACCTTTAGCTATTTCCTTGCAGGGCGGGAAGGGACCCTGGCCATTTGTTGCCAGGGAGAAAGAGTGTCAGTGATTTATGCACACTGGCCTTTCCCCACCACCTAGAGACTTAAGAAATGCATAGGGGAAATTGAGGCACACACAGTATTCAGAGTAAACATGAAGAACAGTCCCACTTCATCACAGGCCCAGGCCTCATTCCCATCCTAACGCCATTCGCTGGTCTGGCGCAAGGAGCCTGGTGGGGAATGAGAGCGAGAGCAGGTGCTACTGGGAAGGGAGATGAATTCACCTCCATGAGCAGGAGGGAACCAGCTTGTCAGAGAGTAGCTCAAACCTTCAAAGTGTCAGGCCAGCAGCAGGACATTAGCACTTCAGGGGAGGGGTGTGTGTGGCAGTGACATCACAAAGGCCTTTTGCAGGACCTCAGCCTATTGGTCAAAGGTGGTGGGGAGGTGGTGACTTCACAGAGAGATGCTGACATCACCCAGGCAGGATAGGTGCGCAGGGCCAGGGAAACCTCAGAGACCCCTGTGGCTTTGCTTCAGCAAGTTTCCTTCTCGAGATCTCTCTTTGAGGACTGGGAGAGTGTTAGGGTTCACGTACGTGAGTGCGAGGAGGAGCCTCTTTTGAGCTTTCTCCTTTCCTTTTACTGATTCTACTAGAAAACAGACGTCCCTGTTTAGAAGGTAAGAGTCTCCGAGAGGTTTGAAACCTGTTCAGTCTGATCCACCTGGTGCCAGCTGAATTCTAGGCATGGAAAACACTAGTTTAAGGTGGCAGAATTTTATTCCCGACCTGGGATTTTGTCCCATACAATCACTGGGGACATTAGTGTTTGTCCTTTTCGTTTTACCTTTTCCTCCATCCCTCCGCAGAGCAGAGAATGAGCTTGGCTGGAGTCAAGTTCTTCTTGTCCTGGTTAAGTGGTGACTGGGCTTTTAAGGGGACCATGCTCCAGGTTCATGCCTTCCTGTCATCCTGGAGCAGCCGGGGAAGCAAGTCTTCATGGAAGGTCCTGCCCATATCCCTGTTCTCCAGGCTCCCTTGCGGGCAGAGGAAATTAAGGGTCTAGCTCTAGCTTCTATCCTGTAGCATCTCCTGCAGAGGGGCTGAGGGGAAAAAGAGAGTCCTGGCCCACGGGGCACTGGGAGCTGGCAGGAAAATGCTGATGGAGTCCCCTCTCCATCTCCCTTCCATTAGAACTCAGCAGAATTCCCCACGATGGGTTACTACGTGGCACTGCTGGCTCTGTTGATCAGTGACCCAGCCAAGGACATCAGCCGGCAGCCCAGGGAGGGGGTTTACCAGCTCTACCAGCTGCTGCTGCACCAGAGTCTCTGTCTGTCTCTTTCTCTGTTCTACACCCCTCCCCTGCAATTCTGTTGGGCCAGGCATGCAGCGAGGACTCTGCCCACTGTGCAGCCACCAATGGGATTGGAAGGACACAAGCACTGCAACCAGAATGACAAATGTGTGTGTGTCTCTCTTTCCCCGGGCTGAGCATCCATGAGGCCGAAGACCTGTGGTGCTGGGACTGGCACCAGGACAGCAGGCTCCTTGGCTACAGGAACACAGCCAGGGTGGGGGAGGTAAGGACACTATGCCAGGGCATGAGACAGATCAGGGAGTGGGGGTGGCTGGGTCCCCTGCAGTGGCTGCCTCCAGGGGCCACTAGATGGAGATGCCGTTCTAGCCCCAGGAGTTGGAGCCTGGCTCTGGGCAATCTGCTAATGCCTCACGTGATGTTGGTTTTAGGTCTTCGGAAAGTTCTTCTCGGAAGGGCAGAGAAGACTCTTCCTCCGGACGGCAGTGCTGGCCATCCACAACCCCCTGCTGCGTGTCCAGAGGCGGCTCTAGGCACCAGCAAAGCAAGCACGTGCTTGGGGCAGCCCATTTGCAGGGGCGGCAGGGATCCAGCATGGGAGCTGAGAACCAACAGGGGTCCCTGGGAGCTGTAGTTCGTTAGCTCCCTGCCTATAGAGCCAGTCCTGGAGCAGGGAAAGAACTACATTTCCCAGCATTCCCTTGGCCCCTACCAACAGGAAAGAGCGGGAGGGAGTGAGGAAGCTGAGACCTCATGCTGTAGCCTGCTGTGAATGGAGAGCTGCGCTGTGAGTAGGGATTCCATATTTTAACATTCAAAAAATAGGACTCTCCACGGGGAGGGAGGGTAGCCCCACCCTGCCCCCATCCGCTCCCTCCGATTGCCCCCCACAGAAACCCCAACCCATCCAACCCCCCGCTCCCTGATCACCCCCTCCCGGGACCACTGCCCCAACTGCCCCCCAGAACCCCACCCCCTATCTAAGCCCCACTGGTCCTTGTACCCAACTTCCCCCTTCCTGAGACCCCCCCCCAACTTCCCCTCTAGGACCCCACCCCCTACCTGCCCCTGACAACCTCCTGGGATTCCCATGACTATCCAACTGCTGCCTGTCCCCTAGCTTCCCCCCCAAACCTCTGACCCATCTAACCCCCCCTTCTCCCTGCCCCTGACTGCCCCCCCAAACCCCTGACCCATCTAGCCCCCCTTCTGACTGCCCCCTCGAACCTCCACCCCATCCAACCCCCCCTGCTCCCTGTCCCTTTACTGCACCCCCCCAGAACTCCCTACCCCTTCTGCAACCCCCCAACCCTCTTACCGTGCCACTCAGACCAGCGTGTCTGGCTTCGTGCAGCGCCAGACACGCTGCTGCATACATGCTGCCATGTTCCCCTGCGGAGCCACAGGCTCCCCCTCCTGCCCAGCACCTGCCTTTCAGATTTAAACACCTCAAAATTCAGGAGCGCTCAAGCTCAGTTTGGGCAGCTGTTACTTCATTTCTCCCAAATCAAATATACTGATCCACGGTAACTTGCTGTAGAAGAAGTAGGATAAAATTGAGCAAGAAATGCTTCTCAGTGGTTATTAGGACTGGAATTGCTATTTTCAACAGCCATTGCCTTTTGTTTGTTTGTTTGTTTGTTTAAAAGGAAGACAGTGATATTGCACTGGCAAATTCCCCACAGAAAGAAAGAGTGGAAGAAAAGAATAATAAAGGCACCTCAACTTTTCCTCATTTATGTAGGACAGTCTTATAATATGCATCCAGATATCCTCCAATCACACAAGCTGAAAATTGATCCACTTTACTGCAGTTCTGTAACCATGTGGGAACTAATCCTGTCTGTGTTCTGTGCACATCTAAAATTCCTGCTGAATGACCTGCCATCGGAACGAGTTACCAGTGACCCAGGTCTGCGGCGGAAGGAGGGTGCAGGTGGAGTGGGTGATCCCAGGGCTGGGGCAGCAGGAGGTGTGTGTTTGTGGGTGAGTGGGGCAATGGTGGGGGGGTAGGGGGAACCCAGAGCTGGGGCAGCAGGGTGTGTGTGTGGGAGAGCCGAGGGCTGGGGCAGCAAGGGGGTGCGGGTGGGGGAGGTGAGAGCCCAGGGCTGGGGCGGCAGGGGCGTGTGGGTCAGGGGGGTGAGAGCCCAGGGCTGGGGTGGGAGGGGGGTGCGGCGAGGAGCCCAGGGCTGGGACAGGGGGCAGCCAACATTTTTTTTGCTTGGTGTGGAAAAAAAACCTAGAGCCGGCCCTGGATTGGCCACTGTGAGAAGACAGGATACTAGGCTTGATGGACATTTGGCTGGCCCAGTACAGCCGTTCTTATGTAATGCAGAAAAGGTAGAAGTGTTGAATAAATATTTCTGTTCTATATCTGGGGGAAAAAACTGGACGATGTAGTCATATAATATGATGATAACACTCTTTCACTTCCATTTGTACTTCAGGAGAATGTTAAACAGATTTTTACAGATTTTTAAATCATCAGGTCCAGATAACTTGCATCCAAGAGTTTTAAAACAGCTGTCTTAGGAGCTCACTGGGCCATTAATGCTGATTTTCAAAATGTTTTGGAACAGTGGGGAAGTTGCAGAATGCTGAGAGAAAGCTAATGTGGTACCAATATTAAAAAAGTAAATGGGATAACCTAGCTAATTACGGGCCAGTCAGTCTGACATCAATCCAAGGCACGATAATGGAGCAGCTGGTATGGGACTCAATGAACAATTAAAGGAGGTTAATATAATTAATGCTGATCAACCTGGAAATTATGGAAAACAGATCCTGTCAAACTAACTTGATAATTTTTTTTTAATGACACTAAAGTTTGGTTGAAAAGGTAATGTTTGAAAAGGTAATAGTGTTGATGAAATATATTTAGATTTCTCTAAGGCGTATGGCTTTGTATCTCAAAACATTTTTGTTAAAAAGCTAGAATGGTATAAAATTAACATGGTACACCCTAAATGGATTAAAAATTAGCTAACTGGTGGGTCTCAAAATGTAATTGTAAATGGGAAATCATCAAGTGGTGATGTTTCTAGTGGGGTCTCACAGGGATCTCTTCTTGGCCCTGTGTTATTTAACATTTTTATCACTGAGTTGGAAGAAAACATAGGATCACAGAATTGCAGGACTGGAAGAGACCTCAAGAGGTCATCTAGTCCAGTCCCCTGCACTCATGGCAGAACTGAGTGTTATTTAGACCATCCCTGACAAGTGTGTATCTAACCTGTTCTTAAAAATCTCCCGTAATAGAGACTTCACACTCTAGTTAGGAAGTTTTTCCTAATGTCCAACCTAAATCAGCCTTGCTGCAATTTAAGCCCATTGCTTTTTGTCCTATCTTCAGAGGTTACGGAGAATAATTTTTCTCCTTCCTTCTTCTAACAACCTTTTATATACTTGAAAACTGTTATGTTCCCTCTCAGTCTTCTCTTCTCCAGACTAAACAACCCCCCCCCCCCTTTTTTTTTAATTTTCCGTCATAGCTCAAGTTTTCTAGACCTTTAATCATTTTGGTGCTCTTCTCTGGAATTTCTCCAATTTGTCCACATCTTTCCTGAAATATGGTGCCCTGAATTGAACACAATACTCCAGTTGAGGCCTAATCAGAGCAGAGTGGAGAGAAAGAATTACTTCTTGTGTCTTGCTTACAACATTCCTGCTAATACATCCCAGAATGATGTTTGCTTTTTTTGCAATAATGTTACACTGTTGTCTCATTTAAGCTTGTGATCCATTATGACCCTCCCCCCCCACCCCCGATCCCTTTCTGCCGTACTCCTTCCTAGGCAGTCATTTCCCATTTTGATTGTGTGCAACTAATTGTTCCTTCCTAAGTGGAGTACTTTGCATTTGCCCTATTTACTTCAGACCATTTCTACAGTTTGTCCAGATCATTTTGAATTTCAATCCTATCCTCCAAAGCACTTGCAACCCCTCTCAGCTTGGTATCGTCCACAAACTTTATAAGTGTACTTTCTATGCCCTCATCTAAATGATTGATGAAGATATTGAATAGAACCAGACCCAGAACTGATCCCTGCAGGATCCCACTTGATATACCCTTCCAGCTTGACTGGGAACCACTGATTACTACTCACTGAGAATGGTTTTCCAACCAGTTATGCACCCATCTTATAGTAGCACCATCTAGGTTGTATTTCCCTAGTTTGTTTAAGAAACGGTCATGTGAGACAGTATCAAAAGCCTTACTAAAGTCAAGATATACCACATCTACTGCTTCCCCCCTATCCTGAAGGCTTGTTACCATGTCAAAGCAAGCTATTAGGTTGGTTTGATAATATTTGTTCTTGACAAATCCATGCTGACTTTTACTTATCACCTTATTATCTTCTAAGTGTTTGCAAACTGACTGCTTAATTATTTGCTCCATGATCTTTCTGGGTACTGAAGTTAAGATGACTGCTCTATAATTCCCCAAATTGTCCTTATTTCCCTTTTTATAGATTTGCTATATATTTCTCTTTTCCAGTCCTCTGGAATATCACCTATCTTCCATTACTTTTTGAAGATAATCGCTAATCGCTCAGATATCTCCTCAGTCAGCTCCTTGAGTATTCTAGGATGTATTTCATCAGGCCCTGGTGACTTGAAGACGTCTAACTAATCTTTAACTTGTTCTTTCCCTATTTTAGCCTCTGATCCTACCTAATTTTCACTGGTATTTACTATGTTAGACGTCTAATTGCGACAAAACTTTTTGGTGAAAATTGAAACAAAAAAGTTGTTTAGGACTTCTGCCATTTCCACATTTGCTATTATTGTTTTCCCCCCTTAATTAGTAATGGGCCTACCCTGTCCTTGGTCTCCTCTTGCTTCTAATGTATTTGTAGAAGGTTTTCTTGTTACCCTTTGTGTCTCTAGCTAGTTTAATCTCATTTTGTGTGTTGGCCTTTCTAATGTTGTCCCTATATAGTTGTGTTATTTGTTTATATTCATCCTTTGACCTAGTTTCCTTTTTGTAGGGCTCTTTTTTGAGTTTCAGATCATTGAAGATCTCCTAGTTAAGCCAGGGTGGCCTTTTGCTATACTTCCTATTTTTCCCATGCAGTGGGATAGTTTATTTTTGTGCCCTTAAGAACATCACTGATATAAGTTTGCAGATGACAGAAAAATTATGGGAGTGATAAGTTGTGAAGAGGAGAGGTCACTAATAAAAAGTGATCTGGATTGCTTGGTAAACTGGGTGCAAGTAAACAATATACATTTTAATATGGCTACAATTAAATGTATACATCTAGGAACAAAGGATGTAGGCTAGACTTACAGGATGGGGGCCTCTATCTGTCAGGGCCTGGTCGTAGATGGCCAGACCTTGTGGTCAGAGCTGGAGTCCACAATTAGGAGGCAAGAGCCAGGGGGTCAGGAGACCACGGGGGTCAGAGGCAGGATGCAAACTATGGGAGATCAGAACCACAAGCCAGATGTTAGGAGTTAAGCCCTTGGAGCAGGAGGCACAAGGTACAGTCTAGAACAGGGTGAATCCCAGTTGTTCAGACAGTTTCCTATTCCTGTTGCTGGCTTGAGTAGGACCAGCAGGTCAATTGGCTGCTTTGGGACTCCACCAATGGGACGTCAGGGCCGAGCCTCAAACTGGGGCTGGGCTTCATGATTCTAAGTCAGCAGTTGTCAGCAGGATGCCAAGTGGAGGGCTGAAGCATGGCTGCTCCTGTGGACCTGGGGTCAAGGCCCGTGCTTCATCCTGTGAAGCAGTAACTCTGAACAATATTTGGGGCCAAGTGGATAATCAGCTGAACATGAGCTCCCAGTGTGATGCTGTGGCCAAAAGAGCTAATGCAATCCTTGGCTGGATAAACAAGGGAATTTTTAGTAGGAGTAGAGAGGTTATTTCACCTCTGTATTTGGCACTGGTGTGACCACTGCTGGAATACTGTGTCCAGTTTTGGTGCCCACAATTCAAGAAGGATGTTGATAAATTGGAGAGGGTTCAGAGAAGATCCACAAGGATTATTAAAGATTTAGAAATCTATAGTGACAGACTCAAGGAGCCCAATCTATTTAGCATAACAAAGAGATGGCTAAAGGGTGACTTGATTACGGTCTATAAGTATCTACATGGGAGACATATATTTCATAAAGGGCTCTTCAATCTGGCAGAGACAGGTAGCTCATGATCCAATGACTGGAAGCTGAAGCTAGACAAATTGAGACTGGTAATAAGGTGTAAATTTTTAACAGGGAGGATAATAAACCATTGGAACACTTTATCAAGGTGGATTCTCCATCACTGACCATTTTTAAATCAAGATTGGATGTTTTTCTAAAAGATCTGCTCTAGGAATTATTTTGGGGAAGTTCTATGGCCTGTGTTACACAGGAGGTCAGAGCAGATGATCACAATGGTCCCTTCTGACCTTAAAAAGCAACAGAGGGTCCTGTGGCACCTTTGAGACTAACAGAAGTATTGGGAGCATAAGCTTTCGTGGGTAAGAACCTCACTTCTTCTTCTGACCTTGGAATCTATGAATCTACAAGAGGTGCAACACAGAACTCAGAGCCCAGGGGGAGGTAAGGCTAAGGTGACTTTAAGCCACCTTTATGCTTCCCTCAGTACTGAGGTGCTCCAGTGACTGGAGCATAACTTAGACTTCCTTGGGGGCCAGTCGAAATTAAAACCTGACCAGCCCTGTGAGCTGCAGCACTGCTTGGAATTGCTGCAGCACTGTGCTGTGGCTCTGTCAATGCTCCCCTCCCACCTTCAGCCCCATATCAGAGCTTACAAAGGGGTCCTCAAAAAAGCAGCCTTGTTACTGTATTCTACAGTGCTTGCCAGCACCAGGAGAATTTTCCTCTGGTCAGATCTGGGACTTTTAGAGCCTCTTTACACTGCTCTGGCCCTTTTACCTGGCATAAAGAGGCCATGGCAGGGGCAAGGATCTCACTCTAAATATATAGGCCAAGATTTTCAAAACTGAATGCCTGTAGTCAGGCTAGATATTTAAGCACCTATGTAACTACTCAGAACCCAGGAGCTCCCACTGAAGACTATAAAGCTAGCCTTAAGGCCCAATTTTCAAAGCTAGTCTTGAATTGATACTTCTAAAATTGTGCATGCAGCTGTTGCATGCGTGCAACCTACATTTCCATTCAGAAAATGGGTAAGTGTGCTCAAAAGCACCCTCAGGCACATGTGAGGAACCATTTTACCCATACAAATGAGGATTGAGCGAAGAAAAGAAACACCATATTTGAGGGTGGGGAAGGAATTTTCTCTCGGGTCAGACTGGCAAAGACCTTGGGAATGGGGGGCATTTCACCTTCTTCTGCAGCATAGGGTGTGAGTCATTTGCAGGTTTAAACTAGTGTAAATGGTGAATTCTCTATAACGGTCTTTAAACATGATTTGGGGATTTCAGTAACTCAGCCTGAGGTTAGGGGTCTATTACAGGAGTGGGTGGGTGAGGTTCTCTGGCCTGCAATGTGCAGGAGGTCAGACTAGATCAGTGGTTTTCAAACTTTTTGTATTGGTGACCCCTTTCACACCAAACCTCTGAGTATGACCCCCCCCTTAAAATTAAAAATGGGGGGTAATTTAATTTAATGAGGGCTTGGGGCTGTCAGCCCCACAGAGCTGACAGCTCATGACCCCCATGTAACCATCTTGGGACCCCCTGAGGAGTCACAACCCCCAGTTTGAGAACCACTGGACTAGATCATCATGATAGATTCATAGACTTTAAGGTCAGAAGGAACTAAGTGCCAAGTTTTGAAAATCTGGTCCTTAAGACTCAATATTTTTATAACCTGTATGCCCCAATTACATGTGTAAGATGAGAGAGACAAGGTAGGGTAACCAGATGTCCAGATTTTATAGGACAGTTCCGATATTTGGGGATTTATTTTTATATGGGCTCCTATTACTCCCCACCCTGTCCCGATTTTTCACACTTGCTATCTGGTCACCCTAAGACAAGGAGAGGTGAGGTAATATCTTTTACTGGACCAAATTCTGTTGGTGAAAGAGACAAGAACTAAAAGAACTCTGTGTAGCTCGAAAGCTTGTCTCTTTCACCAACAGAAGTTGGTCAGTAAAAGATATTACCTCACCCCCTTGTCTTTCTCATACCCTGGTACCAACATGGCTACAACACTGCAAAGATGTGCAGCTGCATGCTGAAAACAGGCAATTGCAAATTCATCTGCAAATTAAACACTAGGAAACTGCATGCAATTGTTTATTTTTGCATATTCATCTGCATGTTTTATGAGTAAGGTATGCAATTTTTTATTTTTTTAATGTAGCCTTTAGATAAAAAGACAGTTTGTCTCTTACACTTTACCAGCATGAATATACTACCTCTCCCTTTAAAAACAAAACAAAATACCCTATATTCATCTGTCAAAACCACAGGGAATACCTCAGGGGATGAGTATCTATGATCACTCTGGGGGAATCCAAAGTATACAGTAATGAACTTGATTTACCTTTGTCCACTGGCAACTGATTATCTGTTGTTAACCATGTTAACCATGCTTAATTATTTCAAGAAAAGAACAAAACAAAAAACAAAAAGTTGATTTGGCATTATTCTAAATTCATCTAGAAAAGCGTTGTTAAAATTAGATGTCTGCATGTGTCCTTTTGTCTGCTAACTGAACCATCAGTGATGCTTTTGCCATATAACACATAAGATTTTAGCTATTATTGAATTTGGGACAAAAATAGAAACAGCCATTAAAAGATAATGCTACTGGATAATTCTTGCTTCCAGTTCTGCCTACATGTATAAGCTTAAGATCACCATGATTCTCCAATCAAGCTGAATTAAAATGCTTTTCAAGTATAATGATGTGCTATACAAAATTTATTTAATTAAAAAAAATTGTAAAAAAGTCTTAAAGTTAAAATAGTGTCAATTTTGCCTCATGAGATCCAGGAAGACAATTACAACAGTCTCTCACTCTCTCTTTAAAAAAAAGAAAGAATATGCTAATTAGAAGTCTGTGTATTTTATCTGGAACTTCCAAAGAGGAACTTACATGAAAAAATAAAGGTACCCGAGCTGTTGTGGAGGTCTCTTATGAAAAATGAATCCCCAAAACACAACAGTATCGCCTGTAATTTAAGGTGCCAAAGACCTATCATCTGTCAGCTCCTTTTTGTCTAATGATAGCTTCCCATTAAGTCTGTTTTGACAACAGTGCCTAAAAAGTTATAAACAGTAATGCTATTCAGATACATTTCCTTCTTACCTTGCTTCCTTCTTCTCTCTCTCTCTCTTTTTTCTGTATCAGTTTACAGAGAAACCTCATTTATGCAAACCTCAGTGATCTGAAAAACTGATCTATCCAAAACAAGTTCTCATCTCCCAATAGGTATTAAATGTGCCTGACTCCCAGTTATACCTTATGTTGCTCTGGCAGTGTAAGGGGCTTGCAGGGTGGGAGGAAATGTCCCTTTGGGAATACCAGTGTTGGCAACTCAATCTGATTGCGAGTCTCATGACATCTGGTGTTTTTCCTAAATCCCCAGCTCCTGGAAGCAAGTGATCTGGAAACAAATATTTCATCTTTCATTTTTCAGAAAAGTAAGTTACTAGCCTCCTGCTTGTGGCAAAATGCCTGCAAATGCAAACAGAGTGCATCTTAAAGGTTCAGAAACCAAATAAAAATATCCCACATTTAATATATTTTAAAATTTCATGATTCTTAAGCCAATCTCATGATTTTGGAACATGGGGGTCAGCAATACTGGAATACTCCCTGAAAAGCATTCTTCCCTGATGGAGTAAAGCAAGCTTAAGGGATATCAAGCCCTGGTGTTGGGAGCACTCTGGAGAGGGAAAGGCATAAAGTAGTGTGGAAAAGAAGTTTGTCTGGAGTTCCCTGTTCTATGGCTACTCTCTGCTTCCTAGGGTACATAACAGGCCGTGTGAGGCAAAAGGAATTCTGAGCTCCCCAGAATACGAGTGCAAAGGTGGCTTAAAGTGCAGAAAAGAGGGACTGAGAATAGGGACCAGCACACAAGTCCCCAACATATCCACCCTGCCCCCCAATTTTTAAAGTAGTTTCACATGCTTCATTTTATACCACCAACTAGCTTTTCCCTTTATAATTTGTATTTGTACATGTTGTCAGAGGCTAATCCTTCCAAACCATATGTATGTGCTGTGGGCCCAAGCATGCAGTAATTGTGCAGGGAAAATATTACATGCCCAATCTTTAGAGGCTGGGTGGAAAGCCAACAGAAATCTGGACTCACATGCTAGAGCATGGAACCGCTGCATAATGGTGTGATAGAACAAGCCACGCAGGCTCAGATCTGGGCATAGGTAGGTGATTCCCAGTGGCACTGGAAACAGTCACAACTTTCCCTGATCATCTTGTCCAGTTTCACCATCACCCAGGATTCTAGAGACTTATTTCCCCCTGGAAGACAGAGTTTGCTTGTTCCTTACCCTCAGCCCCATGCCTGCCTCAATCAGGGGAGGAGAGGGTGCAAAGCAGGGCAGACCTCAGAGCAGGGATCCAGGATTTTGAAGTATTAGGGCCTGTCTACACTACAAAGTTAAGTTGACATAAGACAGCTCACATCAACCTAACTATGGAGGTGTACACACTGCAATCCTCCTCCCACCAGTTCAACTCTCCTGCTACACTGACAACAAAACGACCTTGATGAGAGACATAGCTCTTTGGGCGACGTAATTAGAGTATAGATACTGCATTGCTTGTGTCACCCTAAGTGGCTTCCAGAAGGTGTCCCACAATGCCCATCGTGACCGCTCTGGTCACTGGTTTGCACTCCGCTGCCATGCAGCCGGATACAAAGGCATGCATCCCTCCCCTTTTAAAGTCCCCAGAATTTTTGAAATTGCTCTTCCTGTTTGCTCGGCGTGGAGAGCTCACATATCATCTGTCCAGCTGACCACGCTGGCTCCCCGCAGCAAACGCGCTCCTGCCTGGAGTACACCGGAGGTGGTGGATCTGTTGGATCTGTGGAGGAGAGGAGGCTGTGCAGTCACAGCTCTGCTCCAGACGTGGAAACGGGTATATACAGGCTGAGTGCTTGTGGCATGGAGGAGACGGGATACGATAAGGACATGCAGCAGTGCAAAAATCAAGGAGCTGAGGCAGGTATACTAGAAGGCAAGGGAGGTCAGTAGTCACTCTGATGAGGTGCCAAAGACATGCTGCTTCTTCAAGGAGCTGCACGCCAGCCTCGGCAGCAACCCCATCTCCACAAGCCCTGTGGACAGTTTGCAGAGGCTGGAGACAGTGTCCAGCGGAGTGAATCCCTAGGATGATGTGGTGGATAAGGAAGTGGATTTGGAGGAGGATGGGGGACAGGCAACAGGGACATCTGGTGGCATGGTGAGCCAGGACCTCTTTTTGACTCTGGAGGGGTCTAGCCAGTCCCAGCACTCTGGCTTGGGCACGGCTGATGCAGGAGAGGGAAGCTCCCGTAAGTTTTCATTGTGCTTCGATACCACAGGGATGCACGTGGTAATGCTCTGCTTTTTTAAAAAAAATCAGGATAGAAAAAGGGATTGAAATAACCAACATAGGTACAGTTTGTATCTGCTTCTCATTCCCATGTGCAGTTAGGCAGAGGGGGCCCTGCGGAAACGTTTCTTTATGCACATCAGGATGTCCCGGGAATCCTTCACACAGATCTCTAGGAAACTTTCCTGGAAGTAATCTGCAATCTTCTGCCAAAGGTTTCTTGGGAGGGCTGCTTTGTTTTTTCTGCCACTGTAGGAAACTTTGACACTCCAATCAGCAATTACTTCTGCAGGCATCATAGCCGCACATATATGAGCAGCATACAGACCCGGTCTGCACCCACACACATGCAGAAGCTGCACCCTTGGTTACCCTCAGGAGCGAGATATCAGCTATCACCCCCGCCTGTGGAAAACAGTGCAGTATTCAGAATAGCAGCCCTATTTGCGTGCAGTGATACCCCACTGAAACCCCCTACCTCCCAGGCCAAACTAACCAGGGCTGAGGCTCCCGCCGTGCTGCATGCCTGCCAAGGGAAAGTGAGAAAGTTGTGTTTCTAACTTGTTTGGATCAAGAGTGTGACTGCACTCACAATAATGCCTCTGTCTGTTGTTTCTTTAGCATATGCCAATGTGCTCTTGAGGGTCTCCTCCTGCACACCAGCTGAGTGGCTCAGGCTGATAAGATGACGAAACAAGCGTAAGGAAGACATGTTCTAGGAGGTGCTGCAATCCTCTGGTGCTTCGTACTGCAAGTAGAGAGCATGGAGAGATGCTATCAATGACAAACTGCGGATGGATAGTCAGGATCGGAAACAGGGGCAGGAGCAGATGATAAAGCAGCTCAGGGAGCTGACACTGACGTCCCTGATTGAACTTCAGACGGAACACATCCATGCTCACCTCCCCCTGCAGCCCATACAGAACTGCCTTCCGGGCTCTCCCCACACATGCCTCGCATATTCCTGGGTCGTCGCAGTACCCCGGGAACTCCACCCCAAGGAAGATGTTTCACAATGATAGCTGGACATACACCTAGCTGTGAGAGCCTCACTGGAAAATGTGCTCGATTTTCATGTTCCTTCCAGAAGATAGAAATGTTTGCATGACTGTTGAATAAAAATGTACTTATAGAAAGTGAATGAATCTTTATTTGTCTTTTACATATGGTGGTTGCTGCTAAAATTCATAGAAGTCCCAATAGGTGCATTTGCATTGTTACATTACTGCGCACACCGCGATCATTACAAAGTTCATATTACGGTGCAAGAAAACAATACCTGGCTCAATGCATTACAGAAATGCCCATTACTGTGGCTCATTGTTAAAATGCTCCTTTAAAGCCTCCCCGATTCAGCCTCCCCATTGAGCGCCTCTAATATCCTTGGTATCTGGCTGCTCAAAAGCAGCAGCCAGCCGATCCGCCTCAATGCTCCACTCCTGCAGAAACTTTTCCCCCTTAACTTCACAAATGTTATGCACAGCACAGCAGGCTCCTATGACCGTGGGAATATTTTCCTCACTGAGGTCTAACCTGCCAAAGAGGCAGTGCCAGTGCCCCTTTAAGAGGTCAAAGGCACATTCAACAACATTCTGCACCTGCTGAGCCTGTTGCTGAAGTGCTCCTTGCTGCAGTCAAGGTTGCCGGTGTAAGGTGTCAAAGTTAGACTCAGGACTCAGTTTGTCAGACCACTCTGTTTATTAGCACAGCGCTCTGCTAATACATTCAGATAATGTGAGCCCCCATGCAAGATTCAAACAGACTTATTTATACAGATAAAAGGGTGAGAACTAAACAAAGGGACAGAGAGAGGAAAATTGTAAAATTTGCATAGGGCACAATATGTATATCCTGCTTCCTTATTAACTCTTATCGATCTAAAGCTAATGCTTCACCAATTGCCCTTAAGTGAGGCAATTCATTAAGCAGTTAATGTCTGCTTTCCTGCCCCCTGGCTTGCAGCATTTCTCATTTCTACTTAAAGGTACATACAGCATTCTTTAATTCATTGTATTTCTTTAATATAATTCATTTCACTTTCACAATCCCTCCTTTTGGTCAAGCTTACGCAAAGACCAACAATTACTGGGTTCCACATATTAATCGTTCTTTATTTCTTCATTCATCAGTGATATTTCAAAATCATCATATTAGCACACTGTTTTGGGGCAGTCACTTGGGTGGCATACATTACACAATTCTGGATACAACAGGAGATTAGCTGAAAACATACAAAAATCATTAAGATTTCAAACAGGATAGTCAGGGCTCCCTGAAACAACCAGTTTCCTATGCCAGAGAAATTGAACAGGTTACTTAGCCACTTCCATAAAGAACTCGGCTCTTCATGGGGAAGATATGCGATTTGTTCTAAGTGACTAGCGCGATCTATTACCTCATTGATGTCGTCAGTATGAACACACAACATTCTTTTCCAATGAGAGCACAGGTCCCTCCTTTGGCCGCCAGCACTATGTCCAATGCCTGACTGTTTTGGAGGGCCATCTGTCAGATCGCCCATTTCTTTGGCCAGGGTTTTTTAAACTCTCTCCGATTTCATTTGCCATTATTTTAACTACTGCTGGTAACCTTAGGAGCCTTTTTGCATGGTGTTGAAAGATTGTATTGTTTTCACTAAGGTTACTGTAGGGGGCACATGAAATTGATTTTTCTGTTTGATCCTCAGATCAAGAAAAAATTCATATCCCCATACCCAGCCCGCCACTTTTTAGTTTTATTCGAATAATCCCATACACCATTGGCCACAATATGCTGAAGGCAACAGCTTTTTCCCAGATCCAGCCCTGTCCCATTACACACCCAACACCAATGACCTTTTCCCTCCACCACACTTATCCATTTAGATACATTTATTCCCACTGCTTCCCAAGTGTCATTATTGCTCCATGTTTTGTTAAACGGACGAGGTCCTCCAGTGAGGTCTGGGGAATTGAGTGGGATTGCCAGGATAGGAACACCAGTTTGAGAGTGGGCTGGGATGTGGCTGCAGACCCAGCAATTAGAAATATTAAGGGTCTGAGCTATCCACACTTGCTGTTGGATAAAAGAATTGTCATTGTGGACTCCCCAGACCTTAAGACACCAGCAGCCGAGGAACAGGCGCCACCAGAGGCGCATGTTGAAGGCAAGGCCCTTCTGGTTCTGACAACCTCAACTGAGGGAACTGCAGTCACGGTTTTACATCCACTAGGCAGCAGGCGCTAGGCTCACTACTGCTTCTTTTTGGGCCTTGCTTTAGGTCCTCGTCTGCTTTTGGCAATCCTTACGAGAGCGTAGATGGTAAGGTATTGCAGGCTGTTCCTCTACGTCTTCTTCTGGAGTCAAAATTGACTCTGCGTGGTCCTGAGGTGGTGATTGGTTTGCTGGGGGTGGTGCCTTCTTACACTGCGAAGCATGTATCCACGCTGCGATGCCAGACCATTTAACAGCTGTCTAGGTAGTAAGCAGTACCTGATGATTCTTTGATGTCCTTTAAGTCTCTTTACTACGTCTTCCTTGACTCTGGCTATAACAATGGTCTTCACACCTTATCTTTTCCTGATGCATACATTACTTATTCACACAGATTAAGAATACAAACAGTAGTATGTTATATCGAGCAAAAAGGCATTGCAAATTAAACCTTGCTAAGTTTTACAATCAATAATCAAGACAATTTACATGGAGACCCAGGCCTTCAATGTTCCTCTAATCTACTTAACATAGACACAATAGAGAATCCTGTTTCTTACTTACTAAACCTTAAAACAAAGAAATGTATATTTAACTAGAGGCCTACTTTGTAATACATATAGGAAACCATAGTAGACATTATAACTTATTCTAAAACAAAAGGATGACCATAATCAGTCATAAGGATTGTTCTGGTCTGTCATTCCTTTCTGCTATTCAAAAAGGGTGGCTGACAGGATGAAATCAAATCATACATTAATTCTTATGGGACATTATAAAATCCTGCTCCTACATATCCCCCTTTTGACACTAAGATTATTAATCACCATTGTCACTTCTTATTTAGTCCACGTAATAGAAAATACTGGGAGGTGATTTGGGCCTGTGGCTCTAGCTTTGCATACATTTGTTTTATCCAACAGCACATTTAAAACATTCCAATTAAACACATACAATTTAAAACCAAAAACAATTAGGGTTAGTAACATTAGTATGCCATTAGTTGTGGGAGACCATTCAGAAAATATGTTATACCAATGGTAAGCTGTTATGTCTTTCTGTAGTGGCAATTCTTAACATGTTGCCATTTGCATGTATAATATGAATGGTTCGGTTTCCCACATTGCCTTTTTGTTTGTTTTAGGAACTATGTTACCTTTTTGCCTTTTGTAAAAACAGTACTTATATTACATTTACATTTGTCTATTGGAAGGTTGCTAACACTTCCATTCTTTTAAAACACTTTTCCCCAAGAATTAACACATACACATAGCCTGTTATACAGTACTTTGGTCTCATTATTCATTTTATCCCACATACAGGATCCTAGTGAGATGTCTTTACTACAGGGCTTTGGAGCAACAGGCATGGATAATCATACCCACTTCTATTTGTTTCTGTATTAGGTTGTCCTGTAGCTGGTATTAGCTTTTTCTGAAAGACAAAAATAACATTTTTCTACCCCTTTTGGGGTGGCATTCATTATTGCTTAAAATATTCCTTTCTTTCACAAATACCCTTGCTGATTTCAGGCAAAACAAGAGGAATTACTTCCATATTTTCCTGTGTTTTTGTTCTATAGGCAGGCCAGGTTTCAATGGGTTCTATCTTTTAAGAGTTATGGGGAAATTATCCCACTGTTCAGTCATTAAATTCATGAGGTGGTGTACCTCAGTTTTTCCTTTACAGCAGACCAAGTTTACAATGACTTTCCTGCTGTGTTAAGCTTTAACTTTGTTCACAGGTAACAGCTGAAAAGCATCATTACCATAAAGGATTTTTCCAAAAATCATACACACTATACATTGTTACAGGGGTACTTATTGACATTAAATTTATTTTAATTAAAGGTATCTTGTTATACGTGGCCTTTTATTTAGACAATTTGTTTGCTGACCAGGTATGTTCTTTATCTGCAACTTTGTGCTGGCAGTTCTCTCACTTCCTTTATCAGTTAGGTAATTTGCATCAACACAGGCTTGGCTTTTGGATTCAAAGCCATCAGCAGAGCTCAGAGACTCTGTCTTAAAAGGAACACAATTAACTTTTACCAGAGTTTTGATTACTTTTAACTCCTGCTTCCAAAACACACAGAGATCTGAAAAAGAAAACACAATCTATTGTGGCTCCTTTGGAGCCCTAATAGGATTTTAACTAAGTAGCATGTTTCGTTTGCATTTCTTTTACCCCCTCTGTAATATACACTGCACATGTCTGCACATTCCTTCTATACTTTAACTTTTAAAACATTAGCCATATTAATTTTTACATAAGGTGTAACTGTTTCTTTTGTTCTTACAGAGTTTTATGTACCCTTATCAAAGTGACAGTCTGATTACACAGCCATTTTAAGGCTCAGTGTTTCTAACATTGCTTCTTTTTGTTTTGTGCACCTCACCCCTGCTGTTGCTTCAGAGGGGCACTGTCTTTATTCTTTTACTACAGCTCTCATCTGCTATTTTGTTACAAAAAACAAACAAAAAAGAATCCAGAATCTCTCCCTATTCTTCTGATTTTGGCTGCCCTGCTGCAGTCATGACTTGGTCTTTATTTGAAAACATTTAAATTTTGTAAAGAATCAAGTTACCCCTTAAGGGTTAAATACCAAATCTCAAAACCAACCAACACTGATTACCTGTGTCTGGCAAAAAAATCTGTCAGTTTTGTAACTTTGAATTAAAGAGTCAAATGGATTTTTAGTGGCATTATAAACAAAACAAAACCAATTTATCTTAAATCTACAAAACAGGAGTTTTACAAACCTCACATATTTCCACAGATAGATAGATACATATACATTTTCTTTTCCTTAACATCCCTTTTACACTGCTTTGTTTTTACATAGCTGTACATAGATAACATTACCTTTATACATTTGGAAAAAGAAGAACAGGAGTACTTGTGGCACCTTAGAGACTAACAAATTTATTAGAGCATAAGCTTTCGTGGACTACAGCCCACTTCTTCGGATGCATATAGAATGGAACATATATTGAGGAGATATATATACACACATACAGAGAGCATAAACAGGTGGGAGTTGTCTTACCAACTCTGAGAGGCCAATTAATTAAGAGAAAAAAAACTTTTGAAGTGATCATCAAGATAGCCCAGTACAGACAGTTTGATAAGAAGTGTGAGCATACTTACAAGGGGAGTTAGATTCAATGTTTGTAATGGCTCAGCCATTCCCAGTCCTTATTCAAACCGGAGTTGATTGTGTCTAGTTTGCATATCAATTCCAGCTCAGCAGTCTCTCGTTGGAGTCTGTTTTTGAAGTTTTTCTGTTGTAATATAGCCACCCGCAGGTCTGTCACTGAATGACCAGACAGGTTAAAGTGTTATCCCACTGGTTTTTGAGTATTTTGATTCCTGATGTCAGATTTGTGTCCAATAATTCTTTTGCGTAGAGACTGTCATCATGTGCCAGCAATGCCCCTCTGCCATGTACATTGGCCAAACCGGACAGTCTCTACACAAAAGAATTAATGGCCTTTTGTTTGTTTGTTTGTTTGTTTGTTTGTTTAAAAGGAAGACAGTGATATTGCACTGGCAAATTCCCCATAGAAAGAAAGAGTGGAAGAAAAGAATAATAAAGGCACCTCAACATTTCCTCATATATGCAGGACAGACTTATAATATGCGTCCAGATATCCTCCAATCACACAAGCTGAAAATTGTTCCACTTTATTGCAGTTCTGTAACCATATGGGAACTAATCCTGTCTGTGTTCTGTGCACATCTAAAATTCCTGCTGAATGACCTGCCGTGGGAGTGAGTTACCAGTGACCCTGGGCTGCGGCGGAAGGATGGTGCAGGTGGGGGGGGGGGTGAGCCCAGGGCTGGGGTGGCAGGTGGTGTGTGTGTGGGTGGGGCAATGGTGGGGGGGTAGGGGGAACCCAGAGCTGGGGCAGCAGGGTGTGTGTGTGGGAGAGCCCAGGGCTGGGGCAGCAGGGGGATGCGGGTGGGGGAGGTGACAGCCCAGGGCTCGGGAGGCAGGGGGGTGCGGGTCAAGGGGTGAGAGCCCAGGGATGGGGCAGCAGGGGGGTGCAGCGAGGAGCCCAGGGCTGGGACCGGGGGCAGCCAAACATTTTTTTACATGGGGCATCAAAAACCCTAGAGCCGGCCCTGACCGCAGATCGGGATCGCAGCTTATTTTTTTTTTTTTTTTTTGCCGCTTGGGGCGGCAAATACTCTGGAGCTGGCCCTGTGCGTGTCAGCCAGGCTGGTCTGGTCCTGGCCTACTCCCTCCTGGGGGAAGCCCAAGAGCTGATGGGGGACAAGCTAAGCAGCTGCATTAGACTCAGGAGATTGGGGCGGGGCCCAGGCCTCATTCCCATCTTATCGCCATTCGCTGGCCTGGCAGCAAGGAGCCTGGTGGGGAATGAGAGCGAGAGCAGGTGCTCCTGGGAAGGGAGATGAATTCACCTCCATGAGCAGGAGGGAACCAGCTTGTCCCCGGAGCAGCTCCAACACAGCTCTTTAGCAAGGCTAATTAATGACAAGCGTTACCTCATCACGGACTTATGTTCTCAGGGTACGGTGCTTTTGCTCTTGGGAAGAGCAGAGGAGTCCCCTAAGTGCCCTCTGCGAGCCTCTCCTGTCCCAGAGGGCCTCACCCAGTTGCCAGTGGCCTAGTGTCCGTGTCACCCGAGCCACCACCTAGAGAGAATGGGAGGATTCAGTCAGCAGGGGCTGCTGATCTGTCCCATTCACCAGAGCTGCCATCCTGTGGCTTCAGCATTAGTGTCAGCTGTCAAGGGCGCTGAGGGGTAGGTGGCAGGAGCTCACCCTTCAAGGAGGGGGTTTGGCACTGGAGGTTACTAGAAAGGACAACAAGACTCCATTCTGGGGGTCAGGAGGTGAATCCATCCCTCAGTGGTGGGCAGGTGCTGTGTGGAAATGCTGCTGGTTCCAGGTGCTCTTAATTCCCCCTGATTCCTCGAGGCGTTTGAGTCTCTGATAGGTTCTCGTTCCCATGCAGCAGGAGGACGTCACGGCCAAAGTGATGCACCAGCTCCGCATCATCCGGCACTTGCGCCAAATGCCTGAGGCACTGCAGGGGCTGTGCCTCTGAGGCCATCAGCAACTCCTGCTCCCTGCTGCAGGTACTGCTCTAGCTCACTGTAAATGGGGAGCTAGTGGAAGGGGATATGGAGCCCCCTGGTACTCACTAAAAGGGAAAGTGGTGGATTCTCCATCTCTTGATGTCATTGAATGAAGACTAGATGCTTTTCTGGAATGTGTGTTCCCAAAAAGTAACTATTGTACTATACAGGAAGCCCATGATCATGCAGGGGGTTAGATCAGATGCTCTAAAGGTCTCTTCTGGTCATCAAGTCTACTAGTTTTGGAAAAACTGAGTGTAGCATTGGGAGCAGCCTCTGATGTTTTACTGTCTAGCCAGCTTGCTTCCTAGAATGAATAAGCATTGAGTGGGGTGATTCAGAGAGAGTAGCTCTGTCAAGGCTGCTTCCCCACTCTGAACTTTAGGGTACAAATGTGTGGGCCTGCATGAAAACTTCTAAGCTTAACTACCAGCTTAGATCTGGTCCGCTGCCACCACTCCCTTGGATCTTAAAACAAGGAGAAATTAACCATCCCCCTCCTTTCTCCCACCAACTCCTGGTGGATCAAGATCCAACCCCCTTGGATCTAAAAACAAGGACAAATCAATCAGGTTCTTAAAAAGAAGGCTTTTAATTAAAGAAAAAGGTAAAAATCATCTCTGTAAAATCAGGATGGAAAATAACTTTACAGGGTAATCAAATGTAAAGAGTCCAGAGGAATCCCCTCTAGCCTTAGGTTCAAAGTTACAGCAAACAGAGATAAACACTCTAGCAAAAAGGTACATTTACAAGTTGAGAAAACAAAGATAAAAACTAACACGCCTTGCCTGGCTGTTTACTTACAAGTTGGAAATATGAGAGACTTGTTCAGAAAGATTTGGAGAACCTGGATTGATGTCTGGTCCCTCTCAGTCCCAAGAGCGAACAACCCCCAAAAACAAAGAGCACAAACAAAAGCCTTCCCCCAACTAAGATTTGAAAGTATCTTGTCCCCTTATTGGTCCTTTGGGTCAGGTGTCAGCCAGGTTACCTGAGCTTCTTAACCCTTTACAAGTAAAAGGATTTTGGAGTCTCTGGCCAGGAGGGATTTTATAGTACTGTACACAGGAGGGCTGTTACCCTTCCCTCTATAGTTATGACAAGCTCAAACCTTCAAAGTGTCTGGCCAGCAGCAGGACATTAGCACTTCAAGGGAGGGGTGTGTGTGTCAGTGACATCACAAAGGCCTTTTGCAGGACCTCACCCTATTGGTCAAAGGTGGTGGGGAGGGGGTGACCTCACAGAGAGATGCTGACATCACCCAGGCAGGATAGGGGCTCAGGGCCAGGGAAACCTCAGAGACCCCTGTGGCTTTGCTTCAGCAAGTTTCCTTCTCGAGGTCTCTCTTTGAGGACTGGGAGAGTATTAGGGTTCACGTACGTGAGTGCGAGGAGGAGCCTCTTTCAAGTTTTCTCCTTTCCTTTTACTGATTTTACTAGAAAACAGACGTCCCTGTTTACAAGGTAAGAGCCTCTGAGAGGTTTGGAACCTGTTCAGTCTGATCCATCTGGTGCCAGCCGAATTCAAGGAATGGAAAGCACTCATTTAAGGTGGCAGAATTTTATTCCCGACCTGGGATTTTGTCCCATACAATCACTGGGGACATTAGGGTTTGTCCTTTTCATTTTACCTTTTCCTCCATCCCTCCTTCCTTTCTCTTCATCTCTTCCTTCTTTTGTCCTTTCTCCTGTTCCCCTCCCAACACCAGGAGGGGTGAGGCGGGCTGGCTCCAACTGGCTGTAGGATCTGCTGCTGCAGGGGCTGTGGGTTAGGAGTGTTCCTCTTGGGGAGGCAGAGGCAGAGCAGAGAATGAGCTTGGCTGGAGTCAAGTTCTTCTTGTCCTGGTTAAGTGGTGACTGGGCTTTTAAGGGGACCATGCTGATCCTCCACACACACACCCTGTCAGGTGCTGCAGGGAGGTGAAGTAGGAAACGGTTGGCACAGAGATGAAGCAGACTGAAGTAGGGACAAACACAAGGGTGGAGCAGTCCCTGATGGGTTCCTGTGCACTGTCCTGAAGGGAGTATAGAGCATAGGCATGGAGAAGACCAAAATTTACATCCAGGTAGATCATCAACCTACTCCTCTGTCCCAAGGGCCAGGAAGGCCTCTGGTTTTTGCTCTCTTCGGTAGCTGGAGCTGCTCTGATTTGGGGGTGGGGTGGGCAGAGGTGGGAACAGGCCATAGGATTTAATCAAGTGTCAGGGGCAGACTCCCGCTCTGCGGGAGATTATGTTGCCCCTCTGTAAGGAATCCCTTCCTTGCAGATGCTGGACTCTGCCAGGAAGCCCAGGTCCCATCTCTAGCAGCTTGGCTCTTCCCTACCTGCTGTGCACCAGGCCCTCTGCAGAGAACTGCTCTGGGCAAGGACTGCAGAGCCAGCTGTCATCCTGGCAGGTGTAGCCCCAGGTTCCATAACCCTGACCCATCGTCTCCCTCCGCTGGCAGGCTCTGAAGAAGGCCTTCCCAGAGACATGGATGCCATGCTGAAGAGCTTGCTGACAGCAACCCCCAGCACAGACTATCTCCAGCATATCTTGGAGGTGAGCATAATGGTCAGGGGGAGCAGGGATTTTACCTTAGCCCTGGGGAGGCCTGGAAATGAGAGACTGGATGATCCACATTTCCATTGTGTCCTGCTACCTGAGAGCCATCCATGGTCAGAGCAGTGAGTGCATGGCAGCATTGGGGCCCTTCCACCTTCAGGGATAGAGGGAAGGTGCTGGTGCTCGACAACAGGGCTCTTCCTGGTTCTGTTGAGCACTAAGTCCAAGGCCCCAGGCAGGCTTGTGGAGTGAGAGCATCAGACCCCTGTGAGGTCCAGGAGAAGGCCCTCTGAGAAGAGCACTGGGTTCTTCCTAGGAAGCTGCTGAGATTCTCAAGGAGGGATTCATCCCTTCTCTCCCATGGACACAGAGGATTGTAAGGAGCAGGGCGTTGTCCTTTATCCAACAGAGACCTGTCCTAGCTCTCACCCACAAACCTGGGAGAGAGCTGGGCACTTGACCAGATCCTACCCCTGCACTTGCCCTGGTACACTTTCTTCTCCCCTCCTGCCTTGGCTATTAGGCTATGGCTCTATGAACCTGAATCAAACAGGAACTTCTTCTGTATCTCTAAGCCAAACTGGTTTATCAAGTCTGACCCCTCAACATATTTCAGGGGGCGTATTTCCAGTCAGGGCCGGCTCTAGGTTTTTTGCCACCCCAAGCAAAAAAATTTTTGGCTGCCCCCCGTCCCAGCCCTGGGCTCCTCGCCGCACCCCCCTGCTGCCCCAGCCCTGGGCTCTCACCCCCCTGACCCGCACCCCCTTGCTGCCTCAGCCCTCGGCTCTCCCACACACACACCCTGCTGCCCCAGCTCTGGGTTCCCCCTACCCCCCCACCATTGCCCCCCCGACACACACACACCTCCTGCTGCCCCAGCCCTGGGATCACCCACTCCACCTGCACCCTCCTTCCGCCGCAGACCTGGGTCACTGGTAACTCGTTCCCACGGCAGGTCATTCAGCAGGAATTTTAGCTGTGCATAGAACACAGACAGGATTAGTTCCCTCATGGTTACAGAACTGCAGTAAAGTGGATCAATTTTCAGCTTGTGTGATTAGAGGATATCTGGATGCATATTATAAGACTGTCCTACATAAATGAGGAAAAGTTGAGGTGCCTTTATTATTCTTTTCTTCCACTCTTTCTTTCTATGGGGAATTTGCCAGTGCAATATCACTGTCTTCCTTTTAAACAAACAAACAAACAAAAGGCAATGGCTGTTGAAAATAGCAATTCCAGTCCTAATAACCACTGAGAAGCATTTCTAGCTCAATTTTATCCTACTTTTTCTACAGCAAGTTACAGTGGATCAGTATATTTGATTTGGGAGAAATGAAGTAACAGCTGCCCAAACGGAGCTTGAGCACTCCTGAATTTTGAGGTGTTCAAATCTGGAAGGCAGGTGCTGGGGGAGGGGGAGCCTGTGGCTCCGCAGGGGAGCACGGCAGCATATATGCAGCAGCGTGTCTGGCGCTGCACGAAGCCAGACACGCTGGTCTGAGTGGCACGGTAAGGGGGTTGGGGGGTTGGAGTAGGGGTAGGAGGTTCCGGGGGGGGGGTAGTAAAGGGACAGGGAGCAGGGGGGGTTGAATGGGGCAGAGGTTCGAGGGGGCAGTCAGGGGCAGGGAGAAGGGGGGAGTTAGATGGGTCAGGGGTTTGGGGGGCAGTTAGGGGACAGGCAGCAGTTGGATAGTCATGGGAGTCCCAGGGAGTTGTCAGGGGACAGGTAGGGGGTGGGGTCCTAGAGGGGAAGTTGGGGGGGGTCTCAGGAAGGGGGAAGTTGGGTACAAGGTCCAGTGGAGCTTAGTTAGGGGGTGGAGTCCCGCGGGGTAGTTGGGGTAGTGGTCCCAGGAGGGGGTGATCAGGGGACAGGGAGCAGGGGGGGTTGGATGGGTTGGGGTTTCTGTGGGGGGCAGTCGGATGGGGGCAGGGTGGGGCTACCCTCCCTCCCCGTGGAGTGTCCTATTTTTTGAATGTTAAAATATGGAATCCCTACTCACAGCGCAGCTCTCCATTCACAGCAGGCTACAGCATAAGGTCTCAGCTTCCTCACTCCCTCCCCCTCTTTCCTGTTGGTAGTGGCCAAGGGAATGCTGGGAAATGTAGTTCTTTCCCTGCTCCAGGGCTGGCTCTATAGGCAGGGAGCTAACCAACGAACTACAGTTCCCAGGGGCCCCTGTTGGTTCTCAGCTCCCATGCTGGATCCCTGCCGCCCCTGCAAATGGGCTGCCCCAAGCACGTGGTTGCTTTGCTGGTGCCTAGAGCCGCCCCTGGGCCAATCCCAGGTGCCGCAGAGGGAATGTGGAAATTATTGGGTGATCCATCCCCTGTTGTTCAGTCACAGCATCTGGCAGTCAGAGGCTTAGGGACATCCAGAGCATGGGGGTTGTGTCTCTTACCATTTTGGCTAATAGCAACTGATGGACCTATCCTCCATTAATTTATCTAATTCTTGTTTTGAACCCAGTTATACTTTTGACCTTTACAACATTCCGTGGTAATGAGTTGTGTGAAGAAATATTTCCTTTTGTTTGTTTGTTTGTTTGTTTGTTTGTTTGTTTTAAAATTGCTGCCTGTTACTTTCATTGGGTGACCCCTGGTTCTTCTGTTATGTGAAGGGGTCAATAACACTTACTTTCTCTGCACCATTCATGATTTTATAGATTTTTTATCATATTCCCCCCTTAGTTGTCTCTCTTCTAACTTGAACAGTCCCAATCCTTTTAATCAGAGGTGTCGACTTTCTAATGATCCACGGAGGGTGGGAGGTGCCTGGGGGAGGCGTAGGAGCTTATTAGGGGGCTGCCGTTGGATGTTCAGTACCCACCATTTATTTTCCATGGGTGCTCCAAGGCTGGAGCACCCACGGAGTCAGTGCCTATGTTTTTAATCTCTCCTCAGATGGAAGCTGTTCCATACACTTAATTGTTTTTGTTCCCCTTCGCTGTACCTTTGCCAAGTCTAATAGATTTTTTTGAGATGGGGGCGACCAGAACTGCATGCAGTATTCAAAGTATAGGTGCACCATGGATTTATATAGGGGCATTATGGTATTTTCTGTTATAGCTATCACTTTCCTAATGGTTCCTAAGTATGTTAGCTTTTTTCACTGCTATAGCACATTGAGCAGATATTTTCAGAGAACTCTCCACAATGACTCCAAGATTGTCCTTGTGTGGTAACAGCTAATTTAGACCACATCATTTTATATGTATAGTTAGGATTATGCTTTCCAACGTGCATTACTTTGCATTTATCAACATTGAATTTCATCTGCCATTTTGTTCTCAGTCACTCATTTTTGTAAGACGCTTTGTAACTATTCACAGTCAGCTTTTGACTTATCTATCTTGAGTAGTTTTGTGTCATCTGCAAATTTTGCCACCTCACTGTTTACTCCTTTTTCCAGATCGTTCATGAATATGTTAAATAGCACTGGTCCCAGTACAGACACCTGGGGGACACCACTATTTACCGCTCTCCATTCTGAAAAGTGACCATTTATTCCTACCCTTTGTTTCCTATCTTTTAACCAGTTACCGATCCATGAGAGGACATTCCCTTTTATTCCATGACTGCTTGCTTTGCTTAAGAGCCTTTGGTGAGGGACCTTGTAAAAGGCTTTCTGAAAGTCTAAGTACACTATATCCACTGGATCTCTCTTGTCCACATGTTTGTTGACCTTCCTCAAAAGAATTCTAATAGATTGGTGAGGCATGATTCCTCTTTACAAAAGCTGTGTTTACTCATCCCCAACACATCATGTTCACATATGTATCTGATAATTCTGTTCTTTAATATACTTTCAACCAATTTGCCTGATACTGAAGTTAGGCCTACTGGCCTGTAATTGCCAGGATCGCCTCCCCCCACGTCGCTCATCCTTACTGCCAGTAAAAAGTGGGAGGGCCATGGCCCCCTGGCACCCCCACCCATTCCGGTGACCCTCCTCTCCTAACAGAATTCCAGTGAACTTTTGACCATGGGTCCGTGTCAAGCACAAACCGCCAAACTGTGCAAAGGGCATTACTTTAATAGCTCTGATAATTGGAGCTGATTGGAAAACAGGTTATTTCCCCCCCCCATGGAAAATTTTGACACAATGAAAAATAATATTTTTGTTGAATTTTTCAACTTTTTGTCAAACAACAAATGGAAATTTTTCAGATGAAGACTAAAAACTTGCAGTTTTCAGCTGAAAAAGTTTTTGTTTGCAGCCAGGAATTTGTTTCTTGGACAAAACATTTTCTACAAAAATTCATAAATTTCTGTGAAAAGCAGAAACTTATATGAAAATGTTTGTTGAGTCGAAACCTCAATTTCCCATCAAAATAGTTTTGACAAAAAAATTTTGACCAGCCTTAGTAATAGGGCCTACTGTCCCTTTCATATTTTATTTGATTAGATTAAAAAGAATAAATCAATTTCAGGTAAATAATCCAGAACAGCAGAACTTAAGGACCCTTCTTAACTTTAATCAACTATTTAAAAGTATTTTTACAGTCCTAGTTTGTTCAATATTTTTGGAATTTTAACACTAGTCAGTTTGATATCACTTCTTCCTAAGTCAAATTCCCTCCTTGTATTTAGACTGTAAGCTCTATGCAGCAAGGTCTCTCTCTCTCTCTCTGTGTGTGTGTGTCCTGATTTCAGATAAGGCCTTTAGGTGCTACTGTAATACAAATAATAAAAAGAATGACCCATCTAGTTTGGTGGTTCATTGGTTGAGTGTGTTATCTGATATCCTGCTGGAGAATTCTGAGGAAAACGATCTGAACTTTCTTTCTGTCCTGAACAATTCACATATGTTTTAATTCAGCTCACTTTTTTACCTTTCCAACTTGTCTCCAGATTATCAGTCATTATAGAGTCGAATACAGCAAGTGTCCTATTTCCACTGCACTAATAGCTACTCCCACCCACGAGAGTTGTCTCAGAGCTAAGCAGGGAGGCATTTCATGGAGGATAGGTCCATCAATGGCTATTAGCCAGGATGGGCAGGGATGGTGTCCCTAGCCTCTGTTTGTCAGAAGCTGGGACTGGACCACTTGATGATTACCTGTTCTGTTCATTCCCTTTGGGGCACCTGGCATTGGCCACTGTTAGAAGACAGGATATTGGGCTAGATGGATCTTTGGTCTGACCCAGTATGGCTGTTCTTGTGTGAACTCTTTTGGCTTCTCAAGAAATGTCTGCTGGGCAGGGAGAGCACAGCTTTCCAAACTTCATGGAATACTGCAGTTGTATTGAAATTTGAAAAGCTATTCTATTAAAGTCCCACTGTTCTGTGTCTTCCTCAATTCTCGCTCTCTACTTGAAGAGCTCCAGTGAGAAGGAAGCAGGCATGTACTTGGTAATCCTCCATTCAGCTCAGTGACAGGCTGCAGTGCTGTATTCCTGCCACCACATGAGGCTATAAATCAGCTTCATGCCCAAACCCACTCCAGTGATCCAAGATGGTCTCCACCAGCAAGCATTGCCATATTCTCCTGGACCCAGGGATTACCCCTCCATTGTCAACTACTCCCTGAGGTAAGAGTGGTTGGTCTCTTTTACAGTCTAAGTGTAAAAGCAAGATGAAAGAGGAAACCATGTCTGTAGCACATACCTTGCAGTTGGCTTCTCTTTCTGTCTCCCTTGAGGCTAGATACTAGTTTTTCCAGAAAGGATTTTAATATAATTAGGATACACTTCTGTATTAACTCCTTAATAGCACTTCTTCTGGGACTCTTTCATCCTAAGTAAATTACTCCACCATAAAGGGGAAAGAGTGCAAAACTGAAAGAACAGCATACATCTAAAAGACTGACGCTTTCCCTGTCTAATCTATGATCATTGCCACATGAGGATAGTCACAGCAGGTAGAGTGAAAGGAGGTAATGACTAAAACAAAAACACATATTAAAAATCTTGGGTGGAAAAGAACTGCAAGGAAAGATGGAGAGGGCTTGATTAGCCCCGTTCCTTAACTTCAGCCAAGGTATTATAAAACTGGCCTCCATTGCCCAAGCATTTAGTTCTCAAGTAGGATAAGTAGAGCCAGAGCTATGGTATAACTTTTTAATAAACTTTGGCATAGTTTTCCAAAGTGAAACACTCTGCAAATGGTAAGCTTTCCCTGTCATGTTGTTGAGATTTTCTCAAAGCGTCAACTAATGCAACAAGTTTTGGGTTGTTATTTAACCCACAGTGTTGTAATGGAGGGTCCTAAAGTGGGTTTGTCAGCATGGGGAATTGAACTGAAGCCCTCTAGAGCTACAAAAGGCACAAACATCTACAGCCTGAGCTAAAGAGCCAAGCTTGGTTAGTCTACAAGCTACAGCAAATTCATAAATTGAGTCCAGCCTCTAGAAGGGGCCCGGGAGAGTGGGTTACCATGTGAATTATGATGGGCAATTTCAAAGAGTTGGGTTAACTGTAGGGGAATGCAGCCTTTCCTAATGGCAGTACCAGGAAGAAGTGGGCAAAGATGCTTCCTGTCAAGTTACTATTAATTTGTGTATTCTTTCACTCAGTGTTGGGAGCAATCAGTGAAATAACAAAATGCTGGCTAAAGATGGTGCAAGACAGGTTATTTATTTATCATGAACATCCCAGCCAGGACTCTAACATTTTTGCTTTTGTAATTTCACAGTTAAATTATTGTAGTTCCTTTCCGGCAGGGGCATGCTCACTGCAGTGATGCAATGGAGGAACCACTTTTGAAGGCCACAGGAGCCTCTTGTTAAAACTCCTTCACTCAATTCAAGGGTGAATTAGAGTTATTTCTCTGTCTCTTACAGAATTCGCCACAGTCTGGATACCACTAAGCCATTCCTGTGTGATCATGTATCCCCGGGGATCATAACGGTACTTTTGAATAGCAAACTGACGGCATTTTCACTGAACCAATATGACACACCTAGGGCTTGATTTTCAAAGGTGCTGAGCACCCAAAATTCCTATTGGCTTGGGGTTGGAATTGTGGGTTTTGTAATACCTCAGAAAGCCAGGCCGTAGTTGTCTCAAGCAGGGCATTGCAAATTAGTGGACACTCAAAAATAGTCCTCTCTCTGGGGGCTGGTGTTATTGCCTGTGTGTCTGAACCTTACCCCAGCTGAAGTTTGTATTAGAAAACTTTCCATCTTTAAGCTGATAAATCAAAAGGAACAGACCTTTACCCAAGCCAGTAGGAGTTGTGCCAATCTTTTCTCCTCAGGAAGCCAACCTTTGAAAGCTCAATTCTCTGCTCTGCCACAGGTCACTTATGTCACTGTGGGGGTATAATGGGGATGTATAGTGGGTAGACTAGGCTGATTTTTAGCCTGGAACACAGAAATAATAATGAAACCCCCCACTGCTCATTTTGAACTCATCATGAAGAAATAGGACAAAATTAAACATGGAAGGTTCACCCTGAGCAATCCAATATGAAATTCTCTGAAGGCATCAGTGCATTGTGTGTGCTGTTTGTGTTTGGAGGCTGTAGATATATCCCCATAGCAAATCTGAGTTCTGAAAGAAATAGCTCACCATTTCATTTTCAGCCAAAGAAACAGGTACTGTATCGAAGCGAATCAACAGCTAACAGATGAGGCTTTTATTGAAAAAGCATGATTGAAGGCATGGTTATTAAATATAACTCTTCCAGCAATGGCCTCTCTCAATCCATAGTGGAAAATGCAATGTGTGAGTGACGTAAAATGAATTGTGAAAAAGGTCACACATGCTTTCTGGCAAATTTAGTGAGGGAAAGATGTGTATTATATATAATGCATACACATATGTATGCAGATCTGTGTGTACCTATATATACAAGTGTGTGTGTGTGTGTATATACAAAAACAACAAGGAGTCTGGTGGCGCCTTAAAGACTAACAGATTTATTTGGGCATAAGCTTTCGTGAGTAAAAACCTCACTTCTTCGGATGCAGCAAGAAGCTGCATGTGAGGTTTTTACTCACGAAAGCTTATGCCCAAATAAATCTGTTAGTCTTTAAGGTGCCACCAGACTCCTTGTTGTTTTTGTAGATACAGACTAACACGGCTACCCCCTGATACTTGACACCATGTGTGTATATGTAATTTTGCTTTTGTCTTTCCATCTCAGTGGGTCCTGACTCTAATCTCACGGCTGTGAAAACGTGTCCTTCTCTTTCCTTGAGAGATTCCTTAAATTATTTTGAACAAATTTGCTGCATTTACATTCCTCGCTCCAGAATGGACTTGCCACCTACACTCTTTTTTTGATTATAGATCACTAGAGAGTGTGTTGGGAATGTTTCGTTAATATAAAAGAGAAAGCTTTTTATGGTAATCATGGGAGCATCCCTGCACTAAGTGCATCGTCAAAGCAAGTCTGCTTTGCAAACACCTGAGCCAAGGGACATGTTCTAATGATGTATTGCAGAGAAATATGAAAGGATTCAACTCTTTCCACCTCTAGTCAGTTGTAAATAGCTTCTGTGATTAAGGAGGCTCTGTGGAAGCTGGAGATACACCGGGGCATCTGAAAACAAAGAGAAGGAGACTTCCTTTTAATGAGTGAAGGAACCAATTTGCTACAGCATAAAGAGGGAAGATCCTCTCTTGCATTGGTAACTGGTTAAAAGACAAGAAACAAAGGTAGGAATAAATGGTCAGTTTTCAGAATGGAGAGAGGTAAATAGCGAAGTCCCCCAAGGATCTGTACTAGGACCAGCGCTGTTCAACATATTCATAAATGATCTGGAAAAAGGGGTAAACAGAGAGGTGGCAAAGTTTGCAATGATACAAAATTACTCAAGATAGTTAAGTGAAAAGCAGATTGTGAAGAGTTACAAAGGAATCTCGCAAAGCTGGGTGACTGGGCAACAACATGGCAGATGAAATTCAAGGATGATAAATGAAAAGTAATGTGCTTTGGAAAACATAATTCCAGCTGTACATACAAAATGATGGAGTCTAAATTAGCTGTTACCACTCAACTAAGATCTTGGAGTCATCATGGATAGTTCTCTGAAAACATCCACTCAGTGTGCAGCTGCAGTAAAAAAAAAACTAACAATATTAGCAACCATTAGGAAAATGATAGATAAGAGAGAAAATATAATGTCACTATATAAATCCATGGTATGCCCACACCTTGAATACTGCGTGCAGTTCTGGTCACCCCATCTCAAAAAAGATCTATTACATTTGGAAAAGCTACAGTGAATGGGAACAAAAACAACTTCTATTTGAGGAGAGATTAAAAAGACTGGGGCTGTTCAGATTAGAAAAGGGACAACCAGTGGTGAAAGTAGAAATCATTTCTTGCTGGTACTGACTGCACTCATGGGAGGGACACAAGGGGATGGGGGGGCACGTGACCTCCCCACGTGCCCCTCCATGTGACTCCTCCCAGCCCGGGGCCCCACACTCTCCCTGTCCCCTCTGACACCCCCTTTGCCCATCCAAAAGTGTAAAATAATGGTTTGGGCCCCTGGTGCCACCTATATTTCCAGGTGTTGTTGAGGATACAGCAGCACTCCAAATTGAAAACTTCTTAAATTAAAGGAGGATGGGAAGGACAATCACCCCCACTTTCCCTTAACACACCAAGGAACTCTGGGAACAAAACAGGCAATGAGCTCTGCAGCTGTGAAGAATTCCTAGAAATTGAAAGATATAATACACACAAAACATAAAACCATCACATCTACCACACACAATGATACAGAAAAGGGAAGGAGCAGAGAGGGAAGGAAGATATGAATGGAGAAAGGGACAGGTGTTGTAAAGAGGAAAGATTTATAGGAGAATCTTCCTTGATCTTTGAGTTCTCTCTTTCAGCCAGGTATAGTGCATTGTTCCTAGACGTGGCCTATATACAATAATAAGTCCCCCAGTGTTTCAGTCCTATATTTGGTCTAACATAGCTCCCAGTGTTACAAGGGGAAATTTATTTCTTTCACTACTGGTTAGCTGAGTTTTCTTGTTGCATAATTAGATTGAACTCCCTTGTATATTATTCTAGACAGAGACCTACATCTTTTCCCTGTTTTATGGTTTGGTATTAGATTCATCTTGTAATGCCAGGTTCATCATCAGACATTTTTCCAGAACATGAAGGTCACATTTGGAAACAATAGCAGCAGAGGTGTCACATGCGGAATAGAAAACAATAAACCCCCAGGGCATGTAGCCAGATATGGAGGGACAGAGGCTGCTCAGCCTGCAAAACCGCGAGAGCTGCTGCCCAAAAGTGCATCTTTCAATTATCCAGTCAACCAGGCCACTTAGGTCCTTTAGTTTTGTGCCCATACGGATTTCAGTCAGCTTCTTCATAGCACTGTTTAGTCTCCATTAGAGCTTGGTTAGCTACTTACAGCACATAGATCATCCCTTTGACCCCTGTTTGAGAATTATCCATGAACAGATTTTGATTTTATTTATGGGCGTTGGGTACCTAAATACCTTTGAAGTTTTGGGCCCAGCTGTTATCCTTTCTGCTCCCTGTCTTGATGACAAGCATCCATAAACAGGAGGAAAAGTTGTTCAGAATCTGAGACAGATAGATGGTTCCAACACAAAACCTCATGAAAAGGCATTTCCTCAAGTAGCCAAGAGAACTTCACTGACTAGGAACATTCTTGCAGATTAAAATGTTACTTGTACAAATGTTGTAAGACATGAATTAAAAGGGATGTGAACATTGTCAAGGTGAATCTGTGATTTTCATTCAAATAAATGCTCATAAATACTTTTTTTTTTGCATATTCTCCCAGCTCTAGGAACCATTCTCAGTTACCCCTTAAGCCTCAGTGAGGTTAATTAAACAGAAACCACAGCTCACATTTGGCTAGATTTTCAGAGCTCAGAGCTTGATTTTTCAAGTGGTCAGCACTCACCAGGGTAGAGTTTCAAGAGAGCTCAACTCCCATTTAGGCACCTAGATAAGGATTTTCAAAAGAAAATCTGGAAAATGTGGTCTCTAGTGTTTGATGTGTATCTTCTGCCAAATCACACTGGCAGGGATGCCCTGTTGTGGGTGAAGGACACTAGCGACCAACTCCTGTGCCTTTGACTTGGTCCTGACCAATGTAAAACAGCAATATAGATGCTAGCAAACTTAAACAAAGCCTTTGTTTAAGTTTGTTAGGATATGTATTGTGCTGTTAAGAATGAATGCCCTAGCTACGTTCTGCTCCTTTCCCCACTGTGGCAGCAGGGAAAGGAGCAGAATGGGGAAAGGAGCTGAGCGCAGGCCTGGCCCCCGATCCGTGTCCTCCAGCGGGGTGGAGCTGTCAGCATGGGGCCATCCTGTACCTACCACCGTACATGGACTCCTGGGGACAACTAAGGGGGGTTATGATAGAGGTCTATAAAATTGTGAATGGTGCAGAGAAAGTGAATAAGGAAATGTTATTTACTCCTTCGCATAACACAATAACCGAGGGTCACCCAATGAAATTAATAGGCAGCAGATTTAAAACAAACAAAAGGCAATACTTCTTCACACAATACACAGTCCGCCTGTTAGGGGATGTTGTGAAAGCCAAAAGTATAACTGTGTTTAAAAAAGGAATTAGGTAAGTTCATGGAGGATAGGTTCATCAATGGCTATTAGCCAAAATGGTCAGGGATGCAAATCCATGCTCTGGATGTCCCTAAGATTTAGACTGCCAGATGTTGAGACTGAACAACAGGGGATGGACCACCCATTAATTGCCTGTTCTTGTCATTCCCTCTGAAGTTTCTGGCATTGGCCACTGTTGGAAGACAGGATACTGGGCTAGATGGACCATTGGTTTGACCCAGTGTGGCCATTCTTATGTTCCTATGGGAGCATATGCAAGGACTAACAGTTTCTTCTTCTTTTTTCTCCATGTCATCACTCAAGTATTTCCTATGCCTGGAACTTCTTGACCCCATGTGCCAGGCTTTTACCAGCTCCTCCTCCATGATGCTCTTAAATCCTGATCATTTCCTCAAAAGCAAGAAGGATGTGTGTGTGGGGAAATCTCCACACAGAATATTCTGATCACTCAGTGGACTTTTGCTTTATCTGTCTGCTCACTCTGGAAGTTCCTAGTATCCTCTCTGTTCTGAACAGAGCAGATTAGACTGTTGGCATTCAACAAATAACGGTAATAGCTTATGAACACAAGTCAGGAGTAATCCCCAGTAGTCTTTGTACACTGCTCTCTCATGCAACCATTTCAGTTATAATATGATATATGGTTTTATGCTAGGCTTTGTCTTATGTCTGGTGTCTTGTTACTCCTGCTTTGTACTCATAATGATTACTTTTATCTACACTGGGCTACCACTTAGATAATTTTCATGGTTGACACATGGCCAAATTGTCTCCAGGCCTTGTGTGGATGCACTGGGAGGTAGGAGGGCATTGCACAAGCACCTTCGCACTCCTGCATGGGAGTTGGCCACAACTGCAGCCCTTCAGTTCAGGAATACTACCAGGGCTGTCCTCAGATACCAGCCACAAGTCTCTCCAAAGAGGGCAAGGCTGAGGTGGGCTCTTCTCCCACAGGAGGGGAATGCTGCACCCTCCTCAAGGTTGAGGTTGCTTGAGATGTCGTGCCTGCATGAGGCATGATGCTTCCAGGAGTTCTTAGTGGGGCAGTGCCCATCCCGTTGACATCAATGCAAGGCTGTGCCTTAAATTTAGACCATCAGGTAATAGATGCAGTTCAGAAATAGCAAGTGGTGTTTGACCAGTTATGTGACCATTCTCCAGTATAGACTCTCATACATGCAAATAAAAACAAAAACAAAAACCCCAGCATTAAAAATGTTATTAAGGTTGTAAAGTCAAGCATTCAAAAGTTATGAATTGCCAGAATTAGGGTTGCCTGTGTGTATTCAGTTTTTAATTACATGATCACACGCAATTTTTTTCACAGGACTGCTGGCTCATTCCGTGCACAGGATGGACCATGCTCATTTAATGAGCAGCTATTCATTATTTTGTTTTCTCATCATTGTTCAATGTGTGGCTCCAGGCCTTATTTACTGCATGCTATTCAAACCCTGCTCAGCAGGCTGAATTATTAATTTCCTCATGAGCTTTTCTGTGGTGCTCCTCATTACAGTATCTGAGTGCTTCACAAATATTAATCTTCACAAACCTCCTAAGAGGTGAGAGGGTAGTAGTAACCTCTTATTACAGGTGGGGAGCTGAATCATAGAGAGATTAAGGTCAAAAGTAATTTTGGGTGTCCAATATGAGATGCCTAATACCTGATTTTATCGAGTCCTTAACACTTACAAGGTACTCTATAAGTTCAAAGCACAGCTCCCATTGAATTCAGCTGCAGTGTGTGCTGAGAAAATCAGGCCTCATAGTCTCAAATTGGGCACACAATTAATGGCTACCTGTGAAAAGTTTAGTTTAAATGACTTGCGTGGCATCACACAGGAACTCCGTGGCAGAGTCAGGGGTAGAATATAAACCTCAAGGGCAGCATTCAGCTAACTATGAGACCCTTCTCTCTTTTCTGCAATGCCCTACCTCATTCACTACATACCTTCCAGCTTCTGCATTAAATAGGGCTGGGGTTCTACAAACAACAGCCTTCTCACAACACAGTTCTGGTTAATTTCCAGAGCAGGTCCATGCAGTGCACTAAATGAGGCAGGAGTGCTGAAAAAAATAGTATAGGATAATGTAATTAAAGACCATCATAATACGTACACACAAAAGGGCCAAATTAATATTGCACAGGCGAAACACGAGCAACACAACCAAACTGCCATTTTTTCGGAGACTCTGAAACCACTGAACTCTTTTGGCTGAAATTTTCCCCAAAAATTCAGCCTGAAGCAGACACATGGTATGTAAACTTTCGGCCCAAATTGTTAAAGTTTTACAAAGTTACCAGCATATAAAGGGAAGACTCCGGCCACCTTAATAATAGGTGGTACTACTACTCCCACCTATAATATAGGAGCATCTCTAACATAGCTCTGAATCTCTCAGGCTGTGCCTATGTATTCAGATGAAATATAGTATCTGTATTTCCAGAACTGGTTCAATAACCATTAACTAATATATTAAGAAAAATAAGACCTAGTAAAACTCAAGCCTCAAAAATATTCAAATATGAATTGGCTCAAATCACCAACAATCTTGCAAGATAGGAAATTGATCTTCAAAATCCATATTCAGTTCCCATTTGGTGACGTATAAGGTTGGATATGATAAAATAGTAAAAGATAGTAACTTGAAACTAACCTGGCATAATTTGGATCTCTCTTTCTCTCTATAGGGATATATCTATACACATGTATAAAAAAGTCACTTGGAAATTACAGCTAAATTACAAACTGTGCCTTTCAGCATAGTCCACTTTTAAGCAATATCAGTAAATGAACACAGTCCCGGTGCTTCTATAAAGCTTTGCCCATATTTGATTTTGTCTTTTTATGATTTAGCAGTAGAGGAGTAATTCAGTTTATGAGCTTGAATATAAATGAATATTGAAATGATAAAAACAGTCTGTGTGGGGATGTCTGGCACTCCTCCTGGAACAATGCAGCATTTGTCTGTTGTGCAAGTGTTAGATATATTATACTGTGGACCCGGAGGTACTCTATATTGGAGTAGCTTGTTAGGCATTCTTCTAGAAGATGTTATATGCCGTTACTAATGCCAGGCCCATCAAGAACATTAAACTTGACATATGCTATCTTTTGCACGTGAAAGTTAGGCACCTAAATCCGTATTTACCCTAATCCCAAATAAGTGGCCTGATTTTCAGAGGTTCTGAGCACTTGACTCGACTTATTTCTTTCCACATCCCTATGCTAAGGACACATCTTCCTGAGCTACAATCCACTGGTGTTGGGCAGCTTCACACTCCCCTCAGGCTCAGGGCCTGCTCCAAAGCCCATTCAAGTCAATGGAAAGACTTCCATTAATGTCAATGGACTTTGGATCAGACCTTCCATGTGTTCTAGTGACCTATGGTAGCACAATTAGGCCCACACTATGTAACCTTTGGTGAAAATATGTTCCTCCTAACAAAGAGAAAGAAATTCCAACCGGTAGCCAATAGTCTATCTCTAGCATTGCATTGCCTAGCTTTTGCTAATCCGATGCTGATCTCTAACATTATTGAAATACTATTTTTTTTTAATTTAAAAGCTGAACTCTAAGTCAGGGGATTTTATTTTGATATTGTGGGGCCGAGGCTCTAGTATAAATCAGCACAGCTCCATGTATGCCAGTGGAGCTATGCTGGTCTAGCCCCGCTGAGAACCTAGCCCATAGTGTTTTCAGTGGACGCTGCTCCGTAACAGAACACATTCCTGTTGCTGTTCATACAGTACTTTCATTACCGATGGGAGCTTCAGCAAAGCATTTGGATGCATTCGGATTATTGGATCATCTTTTCAATTAAAGATATTCTGTATCCAGAGCTATCATGCTGTCTAGTTACTAAATAAATGTGTTTACTTCTTAGCAGTTCATCTGGGTGATTCTGAATACTAATCAGAGACCACTGAGCTGTGTCTTGAAGTTGTGCATTGGATTAAAGATGTTTTGAAAATGCAAGTATGTAGATTTCTTGGAGGGCACTGTGACACAATAGACAGAGTGCCAAACTGGGAATCATGAGACCTAGGTTTTTCCCTGGCTCTAACACCTGCACGCTGTATGAGCTTGGGTGAGTTACTGGTCTCTGACTTTGTTTCCCTATTTATAACATGGCAGCTAAAGGTGTAAATTGCTAATTATTAAAATGTATTGCCATTATACTGTTAAAATATAATTATTGTTAGAAATACTTTAATACATTTAACACCTCATTGAACCCTAGTGCGATGGAAGTTGTTGTTATATAATGAAGACAATGAATAATACTAAAATAACCATGGAATATAAATAATACAGTATAAAGAATACCCTCCGTAACAGAGGCCCCTTCCTATCCATTCAAATGAATAGAATAACTCCAATGAGATTTCCAAAGGGAGTTAAAGATGCAAATGTAGCAAAATGCTCTGGTTCAGGCTATCAGAATCTGTGTCTGTGATGGGGTGCCTGCCTCGCACTGGCCCTGAGAGGGTTAAAACCAGCCTAGGGATGCTGAGTGGCTGGCAGCCAAAGGAGTGGCTGTAGGGTAAACAGACAATTAGGGTGGCAGCTGCAGACAATTAGGGTGGTGGCTGGACCAGCCAATCAGGGCTCAAACGTCCCATATAAAAGGAAGCTGCAGAGCAGAGTGAGGTGGTCTGTGCAGGGAGCCCTAGGGAGAAGACTGGCTTCCTAGAGGACTCCGGGTGGGCTGCCAGGACTAACAGGCACAAGGCCCTGGGAAGAGGGCAAAGGAGCTGGAGCTGGAGCCAGAGGCAGGAGCAGAAGGGACTGAGGCTACAGGGAAGTGGCCCAGGGAATAGAGATAGTGAGCTGGAAGGAAGAGGCAGCAGGAAGCTGCTGTTTGCAAGGTCCCTGGGATGGGGCCCAGAGTAGTGGGTGGGCCTGCCTCCCTTTTCTCCCCCCACTAGCCGCTGAAGGAGCAGCCCAGCTGTGAACTGCCAAGGCCCTACGAGGAGTGTCTGGACTCCTGGTGGAGGAGTCCCCTGGAAAGGGGGGGAAACCGGATGGTGACACAGCTAGGGCACTGTGCCACAAAGCAGATGCTGAGAGAAAACAGCCGTAACAGGTCTGCTGGCGGAGGTGAAGACGGGAGAGCCACCACCACCCAAGGGTACACCTGCTGGGACTGAGCTAATTCCTGAAATGCCCAGCACAAGGCGCCAGTGTGGTGAGTGACCCTGTGACATGTGTTGGAGAATGCAGGCACATGGTCACCCCTGATTTGAGGGGAGGATTGAGGACTGTGAAGGGATTGCCTGGGGATAACGTATTGAGAGACTCAGACTATGGAACCGCAATACAAGGAAGCCTATTTCGGAAAGGGCTCGTGTACCCTCCCGGTATGGGCTCCGGAGAAGCAGTCCCCGCAGAAAGAGGGACTGCAGGCACTGCTTAGGCAGCTACTCAGGGCCCAGCAGAGACCCAAGAGTACCTGTGGACCTATATGGCCCAGGTATCCAAGCAGCAGCTGTGTATACTCCAGCTGCTATGGGAGGAGATCCAGGGAAGCCACAGGTATAGAGAGGGAAGGCAGGATGCCAGGGCCAAGTGCCCAGTATTGGTGAAGATGCCTTGTTATACCTGTGGGTGACTGGGACCTGGAAGGAGTGAATGCCCCTATCGAGAGGAAAAGGGGAAGCCCAGGAGAGGCCCCACCTGTGAAGAGAACAGGGTGGCAATGGGTGTGTTGGGTCTGTGGGTGACAGGGGCACTTGAAGAGTCAGTGCCTGGACAAGAGCCACAGAGCAAGGCCTAGCCCAGAAGAGCCTGACAAAGAGAAGGACATGGTAAGACTCATAGCTAGGGGAAGCAGAAGAGGTGCTCCTGGTGCTAGAAAGTGGGCCACCTAAAGAGCCATTGCCCTCTTAGCGAGAAACGGGCTAAGAAAGGGGTGCCCAGGAACCAGGCCAGGTTGAGGACTGAGCAGGGAGATGGGCCAGTGAGGACCGTGGGCCTGGCAGAGAGTGATCTCCCACAGCCAGTAGGGGGTAGTGGGGAGAAGAGGACCCAGGATGAGACAGGGGCGAATGCAGGGCCGCAGGAGACTGCTCCGAATAAGGAAGAAAAGGGACTGGGGGACCTCCAGGGGCAGGTGAAAGAGCTGCAAGGGAGACTAGCAGCTGCAGAGAAGGCCCTTCAAGTATCAGAGGGGAGCTTGGAGTTCCAGAGAACCCAGGTCCGATATGCCAAAGAGAGGGAGAATATCTGCTTCCTCTTAAAAGGAGTAGAGGAAGAGAGGGACGAACTTTGGGCCCAGCTGTGGGGGATGCAGGGCCGGAGACAACAGAAACCCTGAGGGCTGTAGGCTTGAGGGGGAGGGTGTGTGACGAGGTGCCTGCACTGACGACGAGTAGTTAAAACCAGCATAGGGAGGCTGAGTGGCAGGCAGCCAAAGGAGTGGCTGCAGGGGAAACAGACAATTAGGGCAGTGCCTGGACCAGACAATTAGGGCCCAGATGGCTCATATAAAAGGAAGCTGCAGACCACAGTGAGTTAGTCTGCTGCAGGGAGCCCTAGGGAGAAAAACTGGCTTTCTAGAGGGATACAGAGAGACCAGCACTTGGGGAAGGGCAGGTGCTAGCAGGGACCGGGGGAGCTAGGGAGAGCTCCTGATGGGCTGCCAGGATTTACAGGCTCAAGGCCCTTGGAAGAAGGCAAAGGAACTGGAGCCAGAGGCAGGAGCAGAAGAAACTGAGGCTGCAGGGCAGTGGCCCAGGGAATAGAGACAGTGAGCTGGAAGGAAGAGGCAACAGGAAGCTGCTGTTTTCAGGGTCCCTGGGCTGGGGCCCAGAGTAGTGGGAGAGCCTGCCCCCCCGACTAACTGCTGAAGGAGCGGCCCGGATGTGGACTGCCAAGTCACTGCAAGAAGTGGCTGGACTCTTGGTGGAGGAGTCCCCCAGAAGGGCGGAAAACTGGATGGTGACACGGCTGGGGGGGCTGTGCCATGAAGCAGATGCCAAGAGAAAATAGCTGTAATGGGTCTGATGGTGGAGGCGAGGACGGGAGAGCCACCACCACCTGAGGACACACTTGCTTGGACTGAGCTAATTCCTGATATGCCCAGCAGGAGGCGCCAGTTTGTTGAGTGACACCATGACTGTGTCCAATGCCATGAGATGCGCAGTGTCGGCTCCTTATAGATTTCCTTTGGAGGGGGAGATGTGGAGCTGTACTGCCCTTGGAGGAGCATTAGGAGAGAGGCAAAATTTTTCCCAGGGCTATTTGGTATACACTCTGCCCCATACTTCGGGATGGTGCATCTTACATTGGGCTGCACCTGCCTTGATGGCTCCACTCTGATAGACCATGTGGACGCGATGGGGTCTTAGTCCTCTTCCTTCTTGTTTTTCTCCACCCTTTTCTGGGTGATCTCAGACCTTGCTCCATCCAGGCAGGAGCAGTGCTGGCTCACAGGAGCTGTTGTAATCTGCCCTCGTCTAGGCCATGCAAATTGGAGGAGATAATTGAAGGTGATGCTCCCTTACAAACTCCTGCCCAGCTGTCCCAAAGCTGGTCACAAGTCAGCCCTTCCTCTGGGTGACTTTTCCAGACTGATATTTGGGTAGACATATTTTATTCAAACTAGACAAAATATGGTGTTTGGATTGTTTAGGCCTTGCATAGAAAGTGTCTTAGCTCGTGAGTGCCCAGTAGATCAAGAGGCATGTCTTCCAACAAACCAAGCACAAATGTCCCAAATCACAAAGTGTGAGCCTAGAAACCCACCCTACTCCGTAGGTGCTGCTGTGTGTACAGGACAGCAGAACCCGAGATCTACAAGAAATCCACATGGCAAAAGGGGTTAGTGATCAGGAAAAGGCCCAAAGCCACCTGCCATTGGCACTCAGCAGCCTTCATGGCATAGAGGGGGGCATGAGAAACCTACATCCCACAATCCTGCTTTGGTAGAACTTATACTTCAGTATAAAAAATACCCTCCACCCAGCCACCCTTACCAATAGCCATTACTAGCAGAAGTACCTGTGTCTTCCCTAAACCTTTTAATACTCTGAATACCTTCAAGCATTGCATATCTCCCACTACCCTCTACATCAGTGGTGGGCAACCTGTGGCCCATCAGGGTAATCTGCTGGCAGGCTGCCAGACAGTTTGTTTACATTTGCACAACTGCCTGCAGCTCCCAGTGGCCGCAGTTCACTGTTCCCGGCCAATGGGAGCTGCAGGAAGCGGTTCTCTTTAACTGTGCCAATTTACACCACCGTTTTTAGCCCTGACTCCCCTTCTCCTTTCTCGTTTTGCTGGCTGATCAGGGGACGCTGGATGCAAACTGACTCAGCTCCCATTAGGGGGAAACTCCACAAAGTTCAGGTAAGATTCAGAAGTGTTCTGAATTTCAGAACTTCCCTAGGTTTACTCATCACTGCTCCAGGGTACCCCACGCCAAAAATATTGATCCCTGAGTTTCCTCTCTAATGTTATTTCTTCAGCAAGTATGTGTGGGTGGGAAAATGCCCACACTCCTATTTCATTTTTCTTTTGCCACCCTTTGAGGCTGCAATGGGGATATTTGAAGTCACGCAGAGATCTTAAATGTTTTGATGAGTCTGAAAGAGAACAAGACAAGCAATTAAGTGTAACAAAAACACATCTGTGACAGAAGACCTTTTTAGATTCACTCGGCTATGAAGTGTAATTCAAGCAGCACAACAAATTAATATTTCATCTTTAGCTCCTCTGTCATGGGGGCTTATTGACAAAAAGCTGTTGTGCAAGCCTAAAGGAAGACAAGTGTGTTTTCACTGAATGGCTGACAGCTTGCAGAGTTTATGTCTGAGCCACAAAAACGCATGTAATTTAAACCTAAATTGTGAAATACACTTATCTACCAGAGGTGGGATGACTGTATAGCAAAACAAACTCTTATATAACCTTACATTAAGCCAGGGTATTACAAAAAAGTTTTTTTTTTTCTGGAGGGAGGAAGTAAGTGTGTGTGTGTGTGTGTGTACACCTCACACAGGTGGTGAAAGTGTTCATGTGGCCCTGAGTCCAATTAACCCAACTGGCTGCACCTGAAGCACGGGCCAGCCCTAATTAGAGATGAAGCCCAGCTACGGAGTGGCTATAAAGAGGAAATTTGTAGTAGAAAGGGGCTGTAGGGACAGAGTGAGGTAAGAACTCTGCAATCACTCTTTTGGTAGTGGGAAGAGATATTGGGAACAGGAAGGCTCTTGAGTGAGGAGAATTCCCTCCCCAGGCTGATACCTGGGAGACACAGGACTGGAGCAAACTCCTGTGGTTGGTTCTGACAGAAGGGTAGGAACCAGACCTCTGGGGAGTAGGCCTGGGAAGTGTTGCTCATTGCAAAGAGCCCAGGGAGGGGCTGGGTAATAGGCCAGAGGAAAGGTTTTGGTAGGAAGGAGTCCAAGAGGGCAGCATCAGGATGCGAATTTGAAGAGGTGCAGGTGAACTGGTTTCCATTACTGTGCCCTGGATTTTTTTTTTTTGTAACCATCCCTCCAGTGTCTGTTGCTGAACCTCAGATCTTGTCTGTGCCCTGTTGGGATGTAAATATTTCAGTCTTGCTTTAATAAACAAGCTGAGGATATAAATATTTTCAGTGCTTCCATCCAAAGGGCCGTTTGCCAATGCTGCTATTGGCAGATGAGACCTCTTTCTTGTTCACACCCAGAAAAGCTGGCTGGCCACCGAAGAAGCATGTGCTACACTCTGCTCAGAGTTTCTCCTGGGGCTCATGCTGCGACTGAAGCTTGTGCCTGAAGCCCTGTCTATACCACAAACTTTTAGGTTGACTCATGTTACGTTGGCATAGAGCCACCACAGTTAGTACATTGCTTGTGTGTGTGCATACTTGGCTCCTTGTGTTGGTGGTGCATGTATTCACCATTGTCATATTCACAGTACTTTTTTTGCTGCAGAGTGCAGTGCACCATGGGTAGCGATCCCATTGTGCAGCTTGCCACCTTCCAGGACCCTGTTTTGTGGGAAGTTTTGGCAATGCATGATGGGGCTGAAATGAGTAACTCAGAGCATGGGATCAACTTCTCAATTTGCAACTGTCTCCATCCCATAATGCTATCTAATTTTTGTGCCTTTTTTTCAAAATCCCATAAACTGTGCAGCCCTCCTTGCTGTCTGCCATCTCTGACAGAAGCATGATGCCTGCATAGGTCTGCATTATTGTCTTTAGCGTTGCAAGCACAGGTTGCATGATCCTGCAATATTTGCAGAGCTTCAAGAAGAGACACGGGGAACATGACAATTCTTTGGAGGACAGATTGCTGTGAGCCATAGTGACAGTCTATACGATTATGTTCACCACTTTTACAGGACTATGATAAATTCTTTACAAAGTATGACTTGTGAGATCATTTGAAAACTCATAATCTTCTGAACATTATTGTCATGTTAAAATATGTGTGTCAACATTGTATCTAAAATTATAAGTTTAAACTATATAACATTTCTGTAACATGTTCCCGAGTTAGAAATGCAGGCCTAAGCCAGTTTTTCAGAGACTGACACACTGGCATCCCCAGAAAGGTATCAACAAAGTCAAGTGGGCTGTCACTTACTTCCAGCAGTGGGAATGTGTGAATGAGAAATTTACATTTCATCACAGGGATGGTTCAACCCTCAAGTCCACAAGAGATTACTTGTTGCATGCACTGCAGCTTGGGGTAATCCTCAAAGATAGGAGAGGGATATAAGAATGAGAGACAATGACCTCCAATTTGTCTCTCTGCTCATGAAATTAATGACTCTCAAAGAACTGAACTAAGGGGGAGGAGTTCCAGGCTAAAAGGATACCCAGTCTGAAATTTACTGTAGTGTATGCTGAGACAAAACCTTTTGATTTTAAGTTCACTTAGCTTGTTAAGTTAGATATTAGTTTGCATTTTACTCTTTTTTTGCTTTTGTAACCAATCCTGACTTTTATGCATCAATGTTTGTAATCACTTAAAATCTATCTTTCTGTAGTTCATAAACGTACCTTATTGTTTTATCTTAACCAGTGTGTTTGGATTGAAGTGTGTAGGAAATTCCATTTGGGATAACAAGGCAAGGGCATTATCATTTTCCTTTGATGAAATGATGGACTTTCTATGAACTTGTACTGTTCAGAAGGGTACTGACCAGTGCAAATTTCTGGGGGAACAAGGTTGGGACTAAAAATTTGCGGGTGTCACCCTGTATGTAATTCATGAGTGACTGGTCAGAGTGCTCACGAGTTTAACCAGGAGTGGATGATCTGACAGCATAGCAGTGTAAAAGGCATCGCAGGCTAGAGAATTAAGGGGACACAGCTGTTCAACAGTACCGATTGTACCCTGGATAATGTCACAGTACCAAGAACCAAATCAGGGTTTTGGTGGTGGTGTTCCTGGAGCAGCTGCATATGGTGGAGTGCCAGTTTTGAAAAGCAGATAGCAACTCTACTTCTCTTTACTTGTGCTGGAGAGGTATTGGTACAACAAAGTAATGTCAAAAGCTGTGTCCTGCTACTTTGGGGGGGGCATCTTTGTAATTTAAAATTAAACTACTCGAGGTTCCTGTTTTGTTGCACAGCTGGATCCCCTGCTTGCCTGCCCCGCATAGTCCTCCTCTTCTTCCTCATCCATCACCTCCTCTTCCTGCTGGTCATGGTGGGGACCTGTGACTTGGGCACCTGAGAAGTATCCATGATACCATTAGGGGTGGGGGTGAGGTCTACGCTGAGTATAGCATGCTGCTCTTTGTAAAAGCAGCAGTTCTGTGTCTCACAGATTGTTGGCCTTTCTGGCCTTCTGGTACGCCTGCTGCAGCTCCTTGGTTTTTACATGGCACTGCTGCTGGTCCCTGTCATAGCCCTTCTCCTGCATCCCCCAAGCAATCTGCATATAGATGTGCACATTGCAATGAGAACAGGAGTACTTGTGGCACCTTAGAGACTAAGGGTATGTCTACACTACGAGAGTAGTTCGATTTTACTTAAATCGAATTTTTCAATCGATATTGCAAAGTCGAACGTGTGTGTCCACACTAAGGACAGTAATTCGACTTTGTGAGTCCACAGTAACGGGGAAAGCGTCGACATTGGAAGCGGTGCACTGTGGGCAGCTATCCCACAGTTCCCGCAGTCCCCGCTGCCCATTGGAATTCTGGGTGGAGCCGCCAATGCCTTCTGGGTAAAAAAAATGTCTCGAGGGTGCTTTTGGGTAACTGTCGTCATCCGTCCATCACTCCCGCCCTCCCTCCCTGAAAGCGCCGGTGGGAAATCAGTTCGTGCACTTTTCTAGTCAGTGACAGCGCGGACGCCACAGCACTGCGAGCATGGAGCCCGCTGCGACCATCGCTGAAGTTGTGGCCGTTCTCAACGCCTCGCAGCTTATCATCCACCTTTCCCAGAGGCAGATGCAGATAAGTCAGGCGAGGAGGCTACGGCACCGCGGTGAGGGCCTGAAGTCTGAGAGTAGCACAGACCTCTCAGAAAGCACGGGACCCAGCGCCGAGGACATCACGGTGGCAATGGGTCATGTTGATGCCGTGGAACGGCGATTCTGGGCCCGGGAAACAAGCACTGAGTGGTGGGACCGCATAGTGCTGCAGGTCTGGGATGAATCCCAGTGGCTGCGAAACTTTCGCATGCGGAAGGGAACTTTCCTTGAACTTTGAGTTGCTGTCCCCTGCCCTGAAGCGCAATGACACCCGGATGTGAGCAGCCCTGACTGTCCAGAAGCGAGTGGCCATAGCCCTCTGGAAGCTTGCAACGCCAGACAGCTACCGGTCAGTCGCGAGCCACTTTGGCATGGGCAAATCTACCGTGGGGGTTGTTGTGATGCAAGTAGCCAAGGCAATCGTTGATGTACTGCTGCCAAAGGTAGTGACCCTGGGAAACGTGGAGGCGATCATAGATGGCTTCGCAGCGATGGGATTCCCAAACTGCGGTGGGGCCATAGATGGAACTCACATCCCTATCCTGGCACCGGACCACCAGGCCAGCCAGTACATTAACAGAAAGGGCTACTTTTCCATGGTGCTGCAAGCACTGGTGGACCACAGGGGACGTTTTACGAACATCTACGTCGGATGGCCGGGCAAGGTTCATGACGCTCGTGTTTTCAGGAACTCTGGTCTGTTTAGACGGCTGCAGCAAGGTATTTACTTCCCGGACCACAAAATAACTGTTGGGGATGTCGAGATGCCTATAGTCATCCTCGGGGACCCAGCCTACCCGCTAATGCCCTGGCTCATGAAGCCCTATACTGGCGCCCTGGACAGTGAAAAAGAACTCTTCAACTACCGGCTGAGCAAGTGCAGAATGGTGGTAGAGTGTGCTTTTGGCAGTCTCAAGGGGAGATGGAGAAGCTTACTGACTCGCTGTGATCTCAGCGAAACCAATATCCCCATTGTTATAGCAGCTTGCTGTGTGCTCCACAATCTCTGTGAGAGCAAGGGGGAGACCTTTATGGCGGGGTGGGAGGTTGAGGCAAATAGCCTGGCTTCTGAATATGCCCAGCCAGGCAGCCGGGCGATTAGAAGAGACCAGCGGGACGCGCTGTGCATCCTGGAGGCTTTGAAAGCTAGGTTCCTGAGTGAGCAGGGTAACCTGTGACTTTTAAGTTTGTGTACAGAGAAGCTGAACCTGCCCCCGTTTCTTTACCCAGTTAATGTTGACTATCCTCTCCAGTTACATACCCCCTTCACCCCCTTCCAACACACGTTTAGAAATAAAAACACTTCTACTTTGTTAATGAACACCGTTGTCTTTATTACTGTTTTCGCGGGAATGTTTTAAAACTGGGACGCAGACTGTGGTGCGGAGCGGGTGTAGTGTAGTGACGCAAATGAAGCTTCCAAACTCAAGGATTGACAGGCTCCGCTGTGGTGGGCTGCTTGTTTCAACGGAGCCTGTCACCCCTCCTGATCGGGACTGTGTGTATGGGGGGGCTATGTGACTTTGTGGCAGGGGGAGGACGGTTACAGATCCCCTGCTGCGTGGCTCTGTGATCCAGGATAAGGACCGCCGCTTAAGATCTGTAACTGCCCTCCCCCGCCACAAAGTCACAGAGCAACCCACCCCCCACCACATAACATGAAAACCACCTCCCAGACTGACCAGGGTAACTAGTCACTGCACTGTGTATGTGCCCTGCTGCTGTACCTGCCCCCGCCTATGTACCCTGCCAAAGGTGACTGTCCTGTCCAATTACCAACCCCCTTCCCCTCCTCCTCCAAAAGAACATGATGGAAACAGTAATTAACAGAAACGAATTTTTTATTATCAACTACACATGGAACTGGGAGGTGAAACTTGGACGGGGGCTTGTGTCAGGCGGGAAGGAAAGAACTTGTCAAATTTTGGGGAATGATTGCCTTCTGAGCCTAGAGCTCTCTGCAGGGGTGGAGTGAGAGTTAGCACGGACTCTGCCGCCCCTCCTTCTTTGGACTTTGGGTGAGGTGGGTATGGGACTTGGTGGTGGGGGAGGGCGGTTAGAGATTGACTGCAGCGGGGCTCTGTCCTCCTGCCTCCGATCCTGCAGAACATCCACAAGGCGCCGGAGCATGTCCGTTTGCTCCCCCAGTAGTCCAAGCAGCGTTTGAGTCACCTGCTGGTCTTCCTGCCGCCACCTCTCCTCCCGATCCATGTTTGCTTGGTGCATTTGGGACAAGTTCTCCCGCCACTGGGTCTGCTGTGCTGCCTGGGCTCGGGAGCAGGCCATAAGCTCCGAGAACATGTCCTCCCGTGTCCTCTTCTTCCTACGCCTAATCTGCACTAGCCTCTGGGAGTGTGATGCCAGGCTAGGTTGTGAGACAGTCGCAGATGTGGCTGTGGGAATGGGAAAAAGGGAATGAATTCCTCAGAAAGATAAATGTAGTTGTGAACAAAGAACATAGTCTTTCTCTGTGAACAAGACCATGCACAGCACCTATCACATGCGCACTCAGCACAAGGTTGAATTCTCGGCCTTCGCATTCAGTGCCTGGGGTCTTGCACAGCACATTTGAGAAGCGGGGCAGGACACCGGAATTTCTGTAGCAGGCAGACATGGTAAGCCGTAGACTTGTGGCAGCTTAAAATTTTAATATTAGCAATGTACTCATTTCACATTGAAAGCAATGTCAGTCCCTGCTGCCAGCAATCCGGCAAGCAGGAACTCTGCCCCTGTCCCACCCCCTCGCGGCTGTCCCCGGGAACGATCCCTGTAGGCTGCCCCTCTCCCGCCTCCACCGCGTGGCTGCAAACCAGCGGTTACAGTTCTGTAAAGGAACGGGCAAGCAGTCCCAACACTAACATTCCCCTACCTAATTCAAAGCAGGTCACCATGAGCGACATCACCCTCATGAGGATCTCGGACAGCGAGAAAGAAAGAATGCTTCGGGAAAGCCTCCAAAGACCAGGGCCATATGCCGCCCTGCTGTGCAGAGCAATGATTCCCGAGTACTTGATTGTCTCGTGGCGCGGCAACGTGTCATACTACGGAGGACCCAATAAGGCCGCTCTCCCCAGGAACCTCATGCAACGGCTTTCCAATTACCTCCAGGAGAGCTTCATCGAGATGTCCCAGGAGGATTTCTGCTCCATCCCCGGACAAATAGACCGCATTTTACTCTAGCTGCACTAGCAGTGACTAAACAGTAGAGCGGCTTGGGCAGGACAATCATGCAAAACTGGACATTGTTAGATTTTTTTTCAATAGTTGCACTGCCCAGGACTGAACCGTTAAGCGCCTAGGGCAAACTAATCATGAGAAACCCATTTTTGTTATTCTTAATATTCCTGTTCTGTTAAAAATAAATGTTTAGATGTTTAAAACACTTACTGGCTGATCCTTCCCCAGATTCTGTGTCCGGGTTAACGGCTGGGGACGGTTGGTAGGGGATCTCTGTAAGGGTGATGAAGAGATCCTGGCTGTCGGGGAAATCAGCGTTGTAAGTGCTGTCGACTGCCTCGTCCTCCTCATCTCCTTCCTCATCTTCCCCGTCCGCTAACATGTTCGAGGAACCGGCCATGGACAATATCCCATCCTCAGAGTCCACAGTCAGTGGTGGGGTAGTGGTGGCGGCCGCACCTAGGATGGAATGCAGTGCCTCGTAGAAACGGGATGTCTGGGGATGGGATCCGGAGCGTCCGTTTGCCTCTTTGGTCTTCTGGTAGCCTTGTCTCAGCTCCTTGATTTTCACGCGGCACTGCGTTGCATCCCGGCTGTATCCTCTCTCTCACATGTCTTTAGAGATCTTCTCGTAGATCTTTGCATTCCGTTTCTTGGAGCGCAGCTCGGAAAGCACGGACTCATCGCCCCACACAGCGATCAGATCCAAGACTTCCCGATCAGTCCATGCTGGGGCCCTCTTTCTATTCTGAGATTGCACGGCCATCACTGCTGGAGAGCTATGCATCGTTGCCAGTGCTGCTGAGCTCGCCACGATGTCCAGACAGGAAATGAGATTCAAACTGCCCAGACAGGAAAAGGAATTCAAATTTTCCCGGGGCTTTTCCTGTGCGGCTGGTCAGAGCATCCGAGCTCGTACTGATGTCCAGAGCGTCAACAGAGTGGTGCACTGTGGGATAGCTCCCGGAGCTATTAGCGTCAATTTCCATCCACACCTAGCCTAATTCGACATGGCCATGTCGAATTTAGCACTACTCCCCTCGTCGGGGAGGAGTACAGAAGTCGAATTAAAGAGACCTCTATGTCGAACTAAATAGCTTCGCGGTGTGGACGGGTGCAGGGTTAATTCGATGTAATGGCGCTAACTTCGACATAAACGCCTAGTGTAGACCAGGCCTAACAAATTTATTAGAGCATAAGCTTTCGTGGGCTACAGCCCACTTCTTCGGATGCATAGAGAGTGGAACATATATTGAGGATATATATATATATATATACACACATACAGAGAGCATGAACAGGTGGGAGTTGTCTTACCAACTCTGTGAGGCCAATTAAGAAAGAGAAAAAAACTTTTGAAGTGATAATCAAGATAGCCCAGCACAGCCTCTTCTTCCCACAGGCCCAGGAGATGCAATACCTCCTGTCTACTCCAGGCAGCAACATGGCTGGAGCATGTTGCTGGCATGGTCAGCTTGGCAGTTACACTTAACAATGGAGAGCTGCTAGGTGGGCTAGGTCACAAGCTGGGCAATCCGGAAAAGGAATTTCAAATTTCAGAAATTCACCGGGCTTTAAAGGGGAAGGGAACTTAGACTCATAGACTTTAGGTCAGAAGGGACCAATATGATCATCTAGTCTGACCTTCTGCCAATGCAGGCTGCAGAATCTCACCCCCCCCCCCCCGCAAAACAAACCCCTAATCTATGTCTGAGCCACTGAAGTCCTCAAATCATGGTTTAAAGACTTCAAGGTGCAGGGACTCCTCCAGCAAGTGAGCCCTGCCCCACGCTGCAGAGGAAGGTGAAAACCCCCCAGGGCTTTCTGACAATCTGCCCTGGAAGAAAATTCCTTCCTGACCCCAAATATGGTAATCAGCTAAACCCTGAGCATGGGGGCAAGACTCACCAGCCAGACACCCAGGAAAGAATTCTCTGTAATAACTCAGATCCCACCCCATCTAACATCCCATCACAGGCCATTGGGCATATTTACCACGAATAGACAAAGAGAGCCTAATTTTGGCAATTAATTTATCTCCTCATATCCTCCCCTCCATAAACTTATCAAGCTTAGTCTTGAAGCCAGATATGTCTTTCCTTCCCCCCCACCCCCCAACTCCCCTGGGAAGGCTGTTCCAGAACTTCACTCCTCTGATGGTTATAAACCTTCATCTAATTTCAAGTCTAAACTTCCTGATGGCCAGTTTATATCCATTTGTTTTTGTGTCCACATTGGTACTGAGCTTAAATAATTCCTCTCCCTCCCTGATATTTATCCCTCTGATATATTTATAGAGAGCAATCATATCTCCCCTCAGCCTTCTTTTGGTTAGGCTAATCAAGCCAAGCTCTTTGAGTCTCCTTTCCTAAGACAGGTGTTCCATTCCTTGGATCATCCTAGGAGCCCTTCTCTGTACCTGTTCCAGTTTGAATTCATCCTTCTTAAACATGGGAGACCAGAACTGCACACAGTATTCCAGATGAGGTCTCACCAGTGCCTTGTATAACAGTACTAACACCTCCTTATCTCTACTGGAAATACCTCGCCTAAGGCATCCCAAGACTGCATTAGCTTTTTTCACGGCCATATCACATTGGCAGCTCATAGTCATCCTGTGATCAACCAATACTCCGAGGTCCTTCTCCTCCTCTGTTACTTCTAACTGATGAGTCCCCAGCTTATAACAAAAAATCTTGTTATTAATCCCTAAATGCATGACCTTGCACTTTCACTATTAAATTTCATCCTATTACTATTACTCCAATTTACAAGGTCATCCAGATCTTCCTGTTTGATATCCCGGTTGTTCTCTGTATTGGCAATACCTCCCAGCTGTGTGTCATCTGCAAACTTTATTAGCATACTCCCACTTTTTGAGCCAAGGTCAGTGATAAAAAGATTAAATAAGACTGGTCCCAAAACCAATCCCTGAGAAACTCCACTAGTAACAGGTTTTAGGGTAGCAGCCGTGTTAGTCTGTATCCGTAAAAAGAACTTCTTAAGTGGGCTGTAGTCCACGAAAGCTTATGCTCTAATAAATTTGTTAGTCTCTAAGGTGCCACAAGTACTCCTGTTCTTTCCACTAGTAACCTCCCTCCAGCCTGACAGTTCATCTTTCAGTATGCCCCATTGTAGTCTGCTCTTTAACCAGTTCCTTATCCACTCTTCAATTTTCATATTGATCCTCATCTTTTCCAATTTAACTAATAATTCCCCATGTGGAACCATATCAAATGCCATACTGAAATCGAGGTAAATTAGATCCACTGCGTTTTCTTTATCTAAAAAATCTGTTACCTTCTTAAAGGAGGAGATCAGGTTGGTTTGGCACGATCTATCTTTTGTAAAACCATGTTGTATTTTGTCCCAATTACCACTGACCTCAATGTCCTTAACTACTTTCTCCTTCAAATTTTTTCCAAGACCTTGCATACTACAGATATCGAACTGACAGACCTGTAGTTGCCCGGATCACCTTTTTTCCCTTTCTTAAAAATAGGAACTATATTAGCAGTTCTCCAGTCATACAGTACAACCCGAGTTTACAGATTCGTTAAAAATTCTTGCTAATGGGCTTGCAATTTTATGTGCCAGTTCCTCTAATATTCTTGGATGAAGATTATGCAGACCCCACAATTTAGTCCCATTAAGCTGTTTGAATTTGGCTTCTACCTCAGATGTGGTAACATCTACTTCCATATCCTCATTCCCATTTGTCATCCTGCCATTATCCCTAAGCTCCTCATTAGCCTCATTAAAGACTGAGGCAAAGTATTTGTTTAAATATTGGGCCATGCCTAGATTATCCTTAACCTCCACTCCATCCTCAGTGTTTAGCGGTCTCGCTTCTTTGTTTGTTTTCTTCTTATTTATATGGCTATTGAACCTTTTACTATTGGTTTTAATTCCCTTTGCAAGGTCCAATTCTATAGGGCTTTTGGCCTTTCTCACTTTATCCCTACATGTTTTGACTTCAATAAGGTAGCTTTCCTTGCTGATCTCTCCCAACTTCCACTCCTTGTAGGCTTTCTGCTTTTCCTTAATCACCTCTCTGAGATGCTTGCTCATCCAGCTTGACCTACAACTCCTGCCTATGAATTTTTTCCCCCTTCTTGGAATGCAGGCTTCTGATAGTTTCTGCAACTTTGACTTGAAGTAATTCCAGGCCTCCTCCACCTTTAGTTCCCCAAGTTCTTCAGTCCAATCCACTTCCCTAACTAATTTCCTTAATTTTTTTAAGTTAGCCCTTTTGAAATCAAAAACTCTAGTCACAGATCTATTTTTGTTTATTCTTCCATTTAGTTTGAACAGAAATAGCTAATGATTGCTCGAACCAAGGTTGTCCCCTACAACCATTTCTTCTATGAGGTCTTCACTACTCACCAAAACCAAATCTAAAATGGCATCCCCTCTTGTTGGTTCAGCAACTACTTGGTGAAGAAATCCATCAGCTATCCAGAACTCTGGCCAGCGGAGTTCACAGGGGTGATCAGAGCAGTCAGTTTGGGGCATTGGGAAATAGCTGCTGGCGAGCAGTTACAGCCAACATAAATAACGCAGGGTCTACACTCACTGCATTGACTGAAGTACATTGACTGTGGCTCTACACTGCTCAGAGTGGTGATGTTACTAAGTCGGTACTTACATCAGTGGGAGCCAAATTTAAACGTAGACACGTGCACAAGTAGGTCAGTATAAATTGCCTTGTGTTGATCTAACTTTGCAGTGTAGACCAGGCCTTAGAGACAGGATAGAGCCTTTGGTTTGGAAGTATTCAGATATGACCAACTGAATATTGTTGTGATACCCAAACATGCCCCTTAGTCCTGTCCAAAGCATCTGAAGGGGGATTATATTTCAGGTATGTATTTGAAGATCACAATTTATAACCCTGACTCATAACTAGGCTTCTAATATATGGCAGTTACTGTGAGCATGCTGGGCATTCTTAATTGTGCAGTTGTTGCTCTAATGTTATGCTGCTCATTTGACATGAGAAAATTATTTTACTAATCTAATGTCTGAGTGATAATATTGTCGCACTGGAGTAGAACCGTTTTCAGAAACGTGCCAGTTCCACACAAGGTTGGTCCTCTGCAAACTTTCCCATCCTCTCAAAAGCATTAGAGACATTCATGAACTTGAAGCAATTATTAGTATCCCCTAGAACATGTGGGGTGGTTTAAAGCTTAGCAAGAAAGCAGCATAACCTCAGAGTGGGAGAAGGGTTTGAGCATGACAGTGCAAGTCAGACCAGTGACAGGCTGTGTCACCACCTGCCCTGTATCCTGGGGTACCTCACAATGCTCTATTGCTGTGGCTTCCAACCTAGGATCCTCACAAACAGTCAGACAACATGCAGATCACACCCGTAGTGTCTGTGTATAGCTACAGCCTTCATCCAGCAATTCTGGCTGTAGCAGCCTGTCAGCAAACATCAGCCACACTCTCTGGCTTCCAGCAACCTTCATTACTACTTGCAGAGTGACTCCAACTCACTCCCAGTCATGGATTTCACCCCACCCAAATGTGTGTTATACATTGTCCAGGCTTCTCTTGGGTAGCTCAGATATATTAGGTTTGTTGTCCCTCTAAGGGGATCAAGAGACAACAGCTTGCCACCTTAAATGGAGTTACCCACACATTTCACAACACTGGATTAGTTTTAATTAAACAAGTTTATTTAACTACAGAGATGGGTTTTAAGTGAGAACAAATATTAAGGCACTAAAGTCAGAAATGGTTACAAGAAAAATAAACAAGAAACTCTTCCTAAGCTGAAACTTGGTCAGCAATGCTACTGCAAACCTGTGGCAAGAATTTTAGTATTAGGATGTGCTCCCAAGGCTGTTTCTTTTGTCGTCTTAGGGGAAAAGAGAGAGTTGAACACGGAGAGAGAACTTGAGGTGGGTTTGCCCCTCACTTCTATAGTTCAGTCGCTCTTTTAAAAACATTTTTGTGAGCATGACCGCTAATTAAAGTTCTTTCCATCTGAGAGCGAGGAGACATGGAGTCTGGTGGGGAAGAGATGTGATGCTGTTGTTTGCTGAGATACATATCTGTTTCTTCCTGCCTTCTTTCCTTGCCAAAGAATGGTCACTTGATAGATGATGGCCCATCAGCTTTGATGACACGTGGCTAGAGGCGTTAACTTGTCCTTTGCCAGGTTTACCCGCTTTCCAGACTTGTCCTCATGGTGTAACCTCTGATGTGGCCATACCATGTGGAGGCAGGGTAGGAATTGTGGTTCTGCAGAGTGGCTCTGCCCTGGCTAGCCTAAAACTTGCACCTTCCTTTGTGTGGCAGGACCACTGCCAGGGTAATCTTCAGAATTGGGTTTGTTGCAGATTGTCTAGATGATACGAAAGCTACATATTTCACAATATAAGCCCAAAGGGCATGGTTCAAAGTCTATTGAAGTCAATAGAAAGGCATACAGTAATATATAAAGGCAGACCTTTAACTACACAACTATTGCTCTAAAACAGTGTTCTCAAAACCGGTCTGCCGCTTGTTCAGGGAAAGCCCCTGGCAGGCCGGGCCGGTTTGTTTACCTGCCATGTCTGCAGGTTTGGCCGATCGCAGCTCCCACTGGCCACAGTTCGCTGCTCCAGGCCAATGGGGGCTGCGGGAAGGGCGGCCAGTACATCCCTTGGACTGTGCCACTTTCCATAGCCCCCATTGGCCTGGAGCGGTGAACCGCGGCCAGTGGGAGCCGTGATCGGCCGAACCTCCGGATGCGGCAGGTAAACAAACCAGCCCAGCCCGCCAGGGGTTTTCCCTGAACAAGCGGCGGACTGGTTTTGAGAACCACTGCTCTAAAATACCATGTAGGAAGTGTGGCTTGGTTAAAGCTTAAGTGTCTGTGAAAGCTAGAACTTTTAATTTCCTGATTTTTTTTTTTTTTTTAATTCCCATCTATAAGGATGCCTTACTGTAGGTCTCTTTTTGTAGTTAATTAAATCCTATTAGCAAGGGAGTGAAAACAGTGGTTCTTATAAGTATTATAAATGCTCATCATTTACTTGGGATACTAAGAAGATTCTCAAAGGCACAGATAGTAGTTAGGTGCCTAGCTCTCACACAATTTCAATTATTTAGGCACCTATCTACCATTTGTACCTTCAGAAATCTCCCCCTTAGTCTCATTTTATAATCTAACCTAAAGAGAAACAAATCAGGAATGCACAACACACTCATGTTCACAGGCATTAGTGGGTGATGAATAAGTTGTCAGGTGAGGCTGTTTACTCTGAAAGCAAAATGGAACAAGGTAATACTGGTTAAGGGAAACAGTCCTGCTGTAATTACAAGAGAAATTCAGCCACTGAAAAGGTTAGCAGGAAGAAGCTAGCTGTACATTTGTCCTCTGTGAAAGAATATTTGCTGTGCATGAGACAAGTGTAATGAGGGGCTTAGGTTTACTTCAGTGAGTATAATATGGTACCAGATGCTAGTACTAGGGTAAAAATCTATAACAATCTACTTCTTTTCTTTGATCCCTCATCCTTGATCATTTCTAGTATTTTGCTGCCTTGGGCAAATTGTCTAGAGCTGATAATTCCTTGGATTGCAATTGCATCATATCCCACAAGCTAAATGGGACTGGGCTTTCCCAACACTTGGATGAGTGACTTTTAATGAAATGTTGAATGTGCTGCAGCAGGAGGCTTAGTGATGCACTAGGAAGCATTCTTCCCTTGGAACTGTCACTGCAGCCGTGTCCAGTGTGGCATTAGGGAGAAGCTTTAGGATCGCTGTAGCTCCAACCGGGTGTTTTGTGAGCGCCTGGTTGTTAGCCATACTGTCTTTTCTGAAGTCCAATTTGGGAATCTAAATTCTGTCTACTTTCAATAAAAACACAGCCAAAAACCACATGTACTGCAAAAGAAAATCCCCCAAACGCCTCCCTTTCCCCTCATTATCAGTTGGGCTCTAGTTTCAATTGGGTGTGATAGAGAATGCTATTTCCTATCTTTAGATGGTTGTGTTTAATGGGCTATTAAAGAGCTACTGAGTTTCCCCAGATCTCATTGTGTATCCATGATTGAAGTATGGCTGATGCACTGACAGAGTAAAACTGCATTCTGCTCGGGTGGGTAGATGTCTGGGATCTTTAATCCAGAATTATTCTCTTGATAATCTGGATAATTTACAAATATGTCTAAAAGAACCATGACTAACCTTGGAAACTAGTAGCTTTTCAGGGCATTAACACGTTGCCATCCGTTGGCTTGGTCCTATTCAGAGGCAAAACCAAATGGTGTTGTGTTAGATCAAGGTCAGACACTATCCTGTTATCATAGAGACCCCCAGCTTGGTAGCACTTAGCTATGTATATGGTTCCTATAGCAGAGAAAGAAGAAAAGAAATATTGAGTTAGGTCCTCAGCTGGTGTTGCTCAGCTGACTTCAATGGCTCTATGGTGCTTCAGAACAGCTGATGGGCTAGCCCATTGGTTACTTTCCTTAGTCAGTGTGCATGCCAGGGTCACACTTTCAAGAGTTTTCCATGTGCTGCATAGACATATTTCCCCTGATAGCACAAGTCCATTTCTGTAACACACTTGAGTTCCCTCAACTTCCTAGGGAGCAAGCATACTTAACATGAAGCAGATTGGTAGTCCCATTGAAGTCAAAGGAATTAGTGGTGTGCTTAAAGTCAAAATTGTGGTTAAGTGTTCTGCTGGATCTGGGTCCAGGTGAGTCAGTGAGGTTCTAAACTGAAGACTTTTGTTGCACAGCATGTAATGATTTCTCAAAGCCACTGGTTCATCCCCTTGACTTTGAGGTTTTCAGAACAGATGTACTTTTATGTCTTTAGATCAGTGGTTCTCAACCAGGGATACGTATACCCTTGGGGGGTACACAGAGGTCTTCCAAGGGGTACATTAACTCATCTAGATATTTGCCTAGTTTTACAACAGGCTACATAAAAAGCAATGGTAAAGTCAGTAAAATTTCATACAGTCAAAATGAGAAAGTAAGCAATATTTCAGTAATAGTGTGGTTTGATGCTTTTGTATTTTTGTCTGATTTTTGTAAGGAAGTAGTTTTTAAGTGAGGTGAAATTTGTGTGTGCAAGACAAATCAGACTCCCGAAAGGGGTACAGTAACCTGGAAAGGTTGAGAACCACTGCATTAGATCAATACTACAATCCTAAAAGAAAGTATGTACCATAAAAGTAATTTCAACAATTCAGCAAAATAATTTTCATTACTTATAGACACAACTGAGAGGAAGTATGTAGGGACAATTGGGTCTTACCTCATTGCAAGTCAATGGGAATTGGCACATTCATCCCATTTGTGCTTCTGAAAATCTTCCTCCATGGGATTTGTGCTCCCAAGTCACTTTTCCATATCCCACTCACAAGGTGGTTCTTCTCTAGTTGTTCTTTTAAACCTACTCATTTCAAGGGGTGGAAGGGATGAGTAATTTTTTTTTTGACAGTTTGAAGAAAATCTAGCCTGTACGTTTTGAACGATGCAAGCATGGGGGAAATTGATAGTTTGGTTTGTTTTTTTTCAGATTAAAGATGCTTTGCTGGGAAGTTTCATTTGCTGTCAGATGTTCAAAGTGCATCCAGTGTAGCATGTCCCTAATATAGTCCTTATGGAAAATTCATGTTTTGCCTTGGTGGGAAAACAGTAATAACTAGGATTGGCAGAATTCAATTTTTTTTTTATAATTTCAACAGATAATACTGATGTTTATTTTTAAGCACTTTTTTTTCTGATTTGTTATCTATTTAAATTTTCAGTTGCAGGAAATTATGAGGGGGCCAGACAATAATTATTTAATGACAGCGGAGGTTGAAATTCAAAAAGTTAAAGCTTTCTAATTGTTAAAACACACATTGTCCTCAGCATATGTCAAGATATACAAAGTTAAATAGCCTTAAATCAAACTCTAAGTTCTCAAGCAGTATTTTTCTTACTTTGCCTCTCTCTGAAAATTTCGATTATTATCGATGGAACTATTTTTTCATTGGTTTGTGTGTTTGTGTGTGTGTGTGTGTGGTGAAACTGACGTTTACCAATACTTATGGATAAAAATTGAATCCTTCCAAGCCTAGAAATAAGAAAGCTATGGACACTTTAAAACGGTGTGACATCTACATGCCATTTGTGAGGGCAGCAGCATGTCAGAGTAGGGTTCTATTCCTGGCTCTGGCACTGGCTGACTGTGGTGTGATCTTGACCAAGTTGTGTGACTTCTTTGTCGCTTGTAATTTCCAGACCTGTAAAATTGCCTACTTTTACAAAGGTGTCTGGAGGCTTCTCACATGACTGTTTGTAAAGCACTTTGAGATACAGAGATGAAAGGCACTTTAGAAGGCACTTCTTTACTGATTTCAGCATGCTTCAAAGTAGAGTGTTCCAAATACATGTGGGTATGGAGACCTGTATTTGATTGTAAGATCCTTGTTAGCTGCTAATGATTTCAATCAGGGGAGGAGAGAGGCACCAACGAGGAACTTGTTCTGTGTTGAATCACCCAGACAGAAAAAGAAAGGTTGGTCATAATGACTCTGGGCCTGATTCTGCTTGAAATCAGTGGCAAAATGGGAGAGCAGATTCTGTCCCCAGCTTTACCTGTACAAGCTCAGAACTAAAGCTAAGTACATGGATTTTTTTGTTAGGTGCTTTTGAGACTTAAGTTATTTAGGAGCATAAATCCACTTTTACCCTATCCAATGTGACTTAGGCTTCTAAATCACTTAGCAGACTTTGACATGTTTTCCCGGTTGTCCATAATGGGGTTGCACAGGTATAAGTAAGGAAAACTGGCACATTTTATGGTTTACCATACCATGTTATTGGGTATAGGTAAAATGAAGTTTTAGAACATCAAAAAATCCTATAGAACTTAATAGCAAATAATCTTTCCATAGGTTTTTGAACCATCCCATATAGTGTATTAAAAAACTCTGTCCTTACTGATAAAATTCTATATGATGGTTCAAAAAACCTATAGAAAGAATGTAATAGGGAATTATATCCTATGGGCTTTTAGAGTATTTATTACAGAACCCTATCATATTTCTATAAAACAAGATCACTACAATGCCTATTAAATTCCATTGTACTTTCCAAAAGAGAAAATAGGAATAGACAGTAGCTATCTCTGAGACCCAATGACCCTTTCTGATGCTTTAAAAGCTTGGTCTTCACTGGGGGCAAAGTCTTTTTTTAATGTTTTTAAAAGCAAATCCAATAAAAGTGTCTCAGAGCAATGTAGAGGTATTTGGAGGAAGGGAAAAATAAAAGCTGCAGGCCTACACACTATTTAAAGGGGCAACACTGCCTTCCTATAGAGGCCAATATAAAAGCCTATAAAAACAAATAACACAAGTATGTAGGGACAAAATTAGAAACGCCAAGGCACAAAACGAGATTAAACTAGCTAGAGACATAAATCATAACAAGAAAGCATTCTGCAAATACATTAGAAACAAGAAGATGACCAAGGACTGGGTAGGCCCATTATTCAATAGCGGGTGGGGACATGGGGGAGGAACAATAACAGAAAATGTGGAAATGTCAGAAGTGCTAAATGACTTTTTTGTTTCAGTTTTCACCAAAATGTTTAGTAGCGGCTGGATATTTAACTTAATGAATGCCAGAGAAAATGAGGTAGGATCAGAAGCTAAAATAGGGAAAGAACAAGTTCAAAATTACTTAGACAAGTTAAATGTTTTCAAGTCACCAGGGGATGATGAAATACATCCTAATACCCAAGGAGCTGACTGAGGAGGAATATGAGCCGTTAGCAATTATCTTTGAAAAGTCAGGGAAGATGGGAGAGATTCCAGAGGACTGGAAAAGGGCAGATATTGTGCCCATCTATAAAAAGGGGAATAAGGACAACCTGGGGAATTACAGACCTGTCAGCTTAACTTCAGTTCCCAGAAAGATAATGGAGTAAATAAGTAATCAATGTGCAGACACCTAGAAGATAAGGTGATAAGTAACAGTCTGCATGGATTTGTCAAGAACAAATTGTGTGAAACTACCATAACTTTCTTTGACAGGGTAACAAGCCTTGCGGATATGGGGGAAGGGGAGATGTGATGTATCTTGACTTTAGTAAGGCTTTTTATACCGTCTCACATAACCTCATAAATAAACTAGGGAAATATAACCTAGATGGAGTTACTGAAAGGTGGGTGCATAACTGATTGGAAAACTTCCCAGAGAGTAGTTATCAGTGGTTCACAGTCAAGCTGGAAGGGCATATCAAGTGGGGTCCTACAAGGATCAGTTCTGGGTCCGTTTCTGTTCAATATCTTCGTCAATGATTTAGATAATGGCATAGAGAGCACACGTATAAAGTTTGCAGATGATACCAAGCTGGGAAGGGTTGCAAGTGCTTTGGATGATAGGATTATAATTCAAAATGATCTGGAGAAATTGTCTGAAGTAAACAGGATAAAATTCAATAAGGAGAAATGCAAAGTACTCCACTTAGGAAGGAACAATCAGTTGCACACATACAAAATGGAAAATGACTGCCTAGGAAGGAGTACTGCGGAAAGGGATCTGGGGGTCATAGTGGATCACAAGCTAAATATGAGTCAACAGTGTAACGCTGTTGCCACCAAAAAAAAAAAAAAAATTCTGGGATGTATTAGCAGGAGTGTTGTAAGCAAGACATGAGAAGTACTTCTTTCGCTCTATTCCGTGCTGATTAGACCTCAGCTGGATTATTGTGTCCAGTTCTGGGCACCACATTTCAGGAAAGATGTGGACAAATTGAAGAAAGTGCAGAGAAGAGCAACAAAAATGATTAAAGGTCTAGAAAGGGAAGATTTTAAAAAATTGGGTTTTGTCTGGAGAAGATTGAGGGGGGGAGACATAATTGTTTTCAAGTACATAAAAGGTTGTTACAAGGAGAAGGGTTTAAAATCAGGTTAAGCAAACACCTGTCAGGGATGGTCTAGATAATACTTATTCCTGCCTGGAGTGCTAGGGACTGGACCAGAAGACCTCTCGAGGTCCCTTCTAGTCCTGCAATTTTCCTTACTCAGGCATAACTCCCACAGAAGCCAACAGGAATTCTTAGTTTACACATTTCCCTCCCGTGATTTTAATGTATTGGTTTAGCAAAGTATGTAGTGACCCTGTGAGATCATATGAGCAAAATGACATTGTCATTAATTATCAGTCTAATTGGCTTCTTGCTTTTTATCTGTAAAATACTAATATTTATACACACTGATAAGAGAGCAACTGTCTACACTACTTATTCTTTGCGAGTTGCTAGGATGGGGTGCATACATTTGTTCGTTGTAGAATACACAGTAAACAGGCGTGCATTCAATTTTCAAGAAAATCATAAGCCAGGCGAGGGAATATTATTTAAAAATGGCACAACAAATTGTGAACCCGTTCTTTGTTTGAAACAGCTCTCTAATATGTCCGGTCATGGTGACAATTTTTAGTCTCTCAGACATAATGTTCACTTCCTGCTTCTTCATGTACGTGTGTGTTTTCACAGCCCAGCTGCAAATTTAAAATGAAAGCAGTTTGTAATTGATTAGAGTTGGTGTGCTTTGCAATTTCTTGTTAATCTCTCTTATTGTGTGCTTGATAAAAATGACAGTCAGGGTATAAATCCTAGTTTAAATCAATACCTGCAAGTGCTAATCCTGGAAGATGAAAATGTCAAATACTTCTGGCTGTGCACCATCGAAAATTGAATCCTGACTAAATTGTTTGCCTTTACTTCTTCCTTCAGTGCTTTTCTTTTACCTTTTTTGCTATTCATTCCTCTTATTATGAAATACTCTCTTGCATAACTGCTGCCTTCAGTTAAGAGAGTAGGTTAATGGTTTAGAGAAGAACGATAGAGAACAGTGCCATCTCTCCCTCCCTAAGCAATGTCTGACAAGCCTTGTTTCACACTCAGAACCCAGGTCTCAATTAACTCCCAAGCCTGAAAGTTTAATCAAAATTCTTATTTATTCATTGTTTCTTCTGAAAAATGCATTTCAAAGCTCGGCAGCAGTGGTTGGCTTTGCAATGTGCCAGGCATGTGTTTGTACAGTAAATTGGGAGACCTAAACTAGGATTGCAGGGGACATTTCCAATGTTAATTTTTGCCCTGGCTTTGGGGCCATAAGAAGCTGTGGAACATGAATATCCTACTCCAGCATTATGGGAAGGTGTCTGATGCCCATCATTGCCTTTCGGGTTAACGAACTGAGTAGCACTTAACATTTTTGAAAGCGCATACTGGTCTTGCTTCAGGTGAGTTGCTTCTGTTCTATTAAGTACCAGATGGGGGAAAAAAGATAAAAAGAAAATGGTAAGATCTAAAGGTCACTTAGTAATGAGAGAGGAATCAGGCAAAGCAATTTCAGGGTAAAGAGACTATACCTGCCTAATTTATATCAAATTAATTTCTACAGGAGTGTACGTTTCTCATCTTTAAATGAAAATAGCTGGTCAAATAATATTGGTTCATACAATTATTTAGTTTAAGTATATGGCAAAATTCTGCCTTTACTTATACCAAGTATAGCCAACTGAAATCAGTGGGAGCTGCTGTATGCTCAGCACTTACGAAAAGCAGGCCACTTATTTAGGCGCATAGATGTGGACTTAAGATCTGGACTCTAGGCATCCAAAAAATCTTGGCCTAATTATTTTTCCTGAATCAAATTAATAAACGGATGAGTATTAAAAACCAAAACTCCTTCTGTAAGTAACTTGGCATTTTACAGATATGCATATTCTTCTTTTGAACGTTTAAAAACATAGGGCCAAATCCCGAACTGCTTGATATTTACTCAGTCTGTACTTCAATGAAATGGACACTGACGTCAATGACAGCCATGCTAAAATAAGTTTTGAGGGTTAGAATGTGCCCTTAACGTCTTCCCGTGCATCTAACCCTCTCTCTGCAGAAGGTGAGGGTCAGTCACTTTCATGGCACTATCCTTCAGAGGCTCTTTGCAGAGCTCAGAGGGTGGGTGTGTATGAAGTAATAGGGAATGGGTGCAGGGCCGGTGCTACCATTAAGGCAAACTAGGCGGTTGCCTAGGGCGCCAAGATTTGGGGGTGCCAAAAAGCGGTGCCCCCAATTTTTTTTTTTTTACAGAGTACCTGGGCTGGGCTGCCGGCGGTGTGCTGACACGTGCGGCTCAGACTCCCTCTCCCAGGGCAGCGGCCGCTCCATGCAATTATTGTCATTGCCGGCGGGGGCGGCGTGCTCGGGGAGGGGGCGTAGCAGAGGTGAGCTGGGGTGGGGAGCCCTGCGGCAGCTCCCCCCCCGCCCTGAGGCACCCCCCCCCCCCCATGGCAGCTCCCCACCCCCTTGGCCTGGGGAGCTGTGTGGCCAGGGCCGGTGCTTCCATTTAGGCGACCTAGGGCACCACGATTTGGGGGGTGCCATTTTGCTGCCCTCGGCATCAATTCTGCGGCGGGGGGGTCCTTCCACGCTCCGGGTCTTCGGCGGCAATTCTGCGGCGGGTCCTTCTCTCGCTCCGGGACCCGCCGCCGAAGTGCCCCGAAGACCGGGAGCGCGTAAGGACCCCCCACCTAGGGGGCCGCAAAAACCCTGGCACCGCCACCATGTGGGAAGCGACCGCTCTGCTGCTGCCCCTGGCACTGCTGGCCAGGCTTCCGCGGCAGGCAGCGCTGCAGCCTGCTGGCCGGGCGGTGCTCATCACCGGCTGCGACAGCGGCTTCGGGCACCTGCTGGCGCTGCGCCTGCACCGCCTGGGCTTCACTGTCTTCGCCGGCTGCCTTTGCCCGGGCAGGGAAGGGGCGCAGCGGCTGCTGCGGGAAGCCACCTCCGGTTCCGGCCACCTGCGGGTGCTGCCGCTGGATGTCACCCGGGAGTGGGACGTGACCGCGGCCAAGGAGTTTGTGCTGAGCAACCTGCCAGAGACAGGTGAGAGTATCCTGCGCCCACCCCTTGACAGCACGTTCACATGGCACTGCCCTGCTCGGGGCTCCGGCTCCTGTCTTCTGCTCCTGGCTGCCACCTGCCAAAGACTCTTCCCAGAGACAGCAGCCACTCACCCTCTGCATCAGGGCCAGGCAATGGGTGGGGGAGCTCGGGACACTGGAGTAAATTTGGAGCAGCGTTTGCTCCGATGTAGGTGCAGGGTGTGGTCCTAGACTTAGGGCTGGGAGTTCAACCAGGGTAGATATGGGGGCAGAAATAGATTATCATCAATAAACCTTCATATGTTGTAAACTCCTTGATGCAGGGACTCTGCTGCCTTTGTCTCTTGTCCAGACCCAAATTTGGGCAGGGGGGAGCTGCCGCGGGGAGCTGCTGCGGGGAGGGGGGCGCCTTAGGGAGGAGGGGGGGTGGGGAGCTGCCGCAGGGCTGGGGGGGCGCAAGATGGAAGTTTCGCCTAGGGCGCGAAACTTCCTTGCACCGGTCCTGCGTGTGGCAGCTCCCCAGCTCATCTCTGCTACGCCCCCTCCCCGAGCGCGCGGTCACTGCTACACTTCTCCCGTCTCCCAGCTTGCGGCGCCAATCAGCTGTTTGATTGGCAGTGCCAGCTTCTGCTGACTGGTACAGTCCCACTGGGGATGTCCTAGGGGTACCTGAGAGCAGAATCCCGCGGGGCCACAGTCTCTTTGGAGATATCTGTTAGCCATAGTGTGAAACTGGTTCAGCTTTTCTGCCTTATTTACCCCAGTGAAACTTCCATTTCCCTCCGAAGGAGCTGTGAGGCAGAACTGGCCTCCTGGAAAAAACTCTGATGGAAGCATCCTGAACCTTGGCATTTACCTTTTTCAGCACAGTCTAAACATAATTGAAGTCATTTCTCTACGATTCATGTGGTGAATTTAACAGACGGTTTTAGCCCTCATGTGGCTCTAGGAAAGTGCATAAATCAGCAAAAGTCCTAAGACTTGCTTCAAAATACTGAAAGTTGCTTTATTGAATTTGAGTAGTGCTACCCGTTAGCCTTTCCACATACACAGAATGGCGTAGGTGGTGGTATGGCAGCAAGCCCTTTCCCCTCTGTTGTTTAATGGAGGCTATAGAGAAATATGATTGTGCCACATACTGGGGTTATGGGGCTAGCAATATGAATATTTAGGCTAGACAATGTACAGAGCGCTGGCTTCTTTGCTAGAGTTTAAATTTCTTGTGCAATAGATGTGAAATTCTGGTGCCATTAAGATAATGGGAGCTGTGCTGGGTACTTCTAGGCTCCATCAAAGTTGGGAATGAGATGGGGAGTGGGGGCGGGGGGAAGAGGCTTGCACCTACATTCTCCTATTAGTTTTAAGTAACACTGAGATAAAAGTTGGTGTACTGGAGTCTTTGTCCTCCACTGCCCCAGAGACTCCCGGAAAAGGATCTTTTTTCCCCTGTACTTAGTACTCTGAAACACATATTTTCTTACATTTAATTTTTTTTTATGGTCTAGACAGATCAGCACAGAAAACGCTGGCAAATGCAACAGACATGCAAAATGGGAAAGGGAAACTGGGTAGCCCCATTAACTTCAGCAGTGTCTGCCTTGCTGCTACTGGGATTGGACCTGAACACTTTGGGTTAGTCACCTGCCCACTGTTCTCTAATGACATTGTTTTCTAACACCTTTGTTCTTTAATGGTTTCTTTCCTAATGCCGACTCGCCCTGGAGTTCTTTATTTTGCTGCAGTACTTTCTCCATCTGTATTCTTGGGGGTATTGTATGTGTTTAGATTTACTCACAACTAGCAAGAGTAGAAACTGGGAGCAATTTCCACTCACTCAAAACCCTTGGTCAGTATTGTCCCCACAAAGCGAGGCCGTGATTCTGCAGTGAGCTCTATTGGGCAGACCCCTGTGCCCATGCATATTGCAGGATCTGGACCTTACTCTGCAGCACCATTGCAGCTACCAATTAAGCCTCCATCTCCTGTGCTGGAAAACCTCTCTGTCATTAAAACAAATGAGATCAGAGCTTCCTCACCAGATGGTTTTATTTTCTTCCCAGCTGTCCTCACTCTCACTTTGTTAAAATGGAACAGTAAATCTTATTGCACATGATGGTGGTGATTTCCTGCCCAAGAGCTGCGTGCAGCAGAACACGACTGGTGGTAGTGGCATAGAAGGGAAGGGATAATAGACAAGATGGCTAGGGAAGCCCTTCAAATTTGGAAGGATTCTACAATTTTTTAAATATCTGCTGCCAGCTCTGGCATTTTTTCAGCCCACAGAACTTAGTTATTGCCTAGCATGAGCTTAGGTGCTGTAATTTACTTGCTGGCTGTCATGCCATGCTGATAGACTTTTTCAGAAAACTGTCACACTTTGAGAAAATGCTGCTCTCAACTCTACTTTTATCCACCATGTAGTGACAGCAAATATTTTAACAGTAATAAGAGTGGTGTTCAACAAACTGTTTTGAAATGTACTTCTAAGCAGTTCACTGAATGTATGTATTTAGTGAGAAAATTACCTACGTATAAATCCCACCTTGTGTTTTTACTACAGAAATAATGGCTTGTAATTTATTTAGCAAAAAACCTTGGCTCATCAAATGGTGTAAAAGTGAAGTCCTACTTTTAATCCAAACTTTCAAATGGGCCAACTGAGGTACAAGAGGCGGATATGATTAGCCTAAGGCAAAAAGGTAGCTAGTAGGTGAGCTGGTTCGAAACTCAAACTCCTGGGGTCTCCGTTCTTTGCTATAACCAGAGGAGTAAACACTGGATGTCAGACACAAATTCAGTCTTTGGATGTGCCTGGTGGTTCCCTTTGGTACTATAATTAGCATAGCTTCCTCCCCAGTGTTTGCTTCAGTTTCTGTGATTCTGCTCTCTACATTTAATGAACCAAATCTGATACTGACCACAGCCAATGCTACTGAGGTCAAGAGATTTGCACAGAATATTAATCAGTGCAGAAGCTGGCCTATGCTTTTAGACACCAAACCATCCTTCCGCTCCTGGTAATGTAGGAGTTGGGTGACCTATCTGCTACCGGTTATGGCACTGACCTCTATGTGACCTTGGACAAATCATTTACCCTTTAAATCTCATCAAATCTCATGAAAGCTGGTGCAGAAAATGAATGGAGTTGGGTGAGTCAGCCTTTGGATGGTGAAACATCTGCCTACGTACAAACTGGTCAACTTTAATGGCTTTCAGATTGGCTTGCTCTTGCAAACAAGGTCCATTTTCCTGTGCGGCTCTACAAAAGCACTGGGGGCCAGCAGATTGACTTATGTTGTTGGGAAACTCTTGAAGGAATAATTATACTATTTTACACTTTCACAGACTCTCCCATCCAAGAATCCCAAAGAACTCTCGAACCCTTCAGGAATAAAGCTTTCACAACACCCCTTCTTGCTCCATTTCACAGGCAAGGACACTGAAGTCTGGAGATCTTGTGTGACTTGCCAAAATCAGGCAGCATGTCACTGGCAGAGGCCCAGAAGAGAATTCAGATCTCCTGATTCACATGCATTAACCTCAAGATAATGCTTCTTTTTGCTGTTGAGTGGGTATACTAATTGTTAGACTGGTCTTCTATTTTATACCCTCTGGTCAGAATAATTGTTTTGATTGTATTGTGAATAATTTTAATATGACATACTAATCTCAATCAGTCAGTTTTAAAGACTATTTACAGATTACCTTATTATTCCTTAATAATGATACACACATATGCAGCCTCTCCCTATATAACAGCACCAAGCTGTTGAAAATGCCTGCGAACCACAGCGGTTCTTAATATGGTTTAGTGTCCATAATATAGGATGATGCTAAAGGATCCACACTGAGCCTTGCTCACCAACAACTTCATTGGGAATGGTGTGTATGCCTGATGTGGAAGGGTGGGGTTGGAACAGAGAGCCCTCCACCAAAGGAACTGGCACTCCTCAAACCAGACAGGGAGAGGTCCATCCACCAACCAGAAAAAAAATCATTCCTCCAAGAACTACATCCTTGAGAAGGGAACCCATCCCCTGAGTGGGGAAGTAGGTGGAATGGGTGAGGATAGGGTGACCAGATGTCCCGATTTTATAGGGACAGTCCCGATATTTGGGGCTTTTTCTTATATAGGCTCCTATTACCCCCCCACCCCCTGTCCTGATTTTTCACACTTGCTGTCTGGTCACCCTAGGTGAGGAGCACCTGACAGAGGACTGGGGAAGGAGGAAAAGAGGGAAGAAAGACCATTACCTAGGAACTCCAACCATACCCCTAAGCCAATCAAACAACTTCTCCATGGCTTAGGCCTTGAATAGATACCCAAGTTTTACTGATTTCACTACATCAGTTTAGAAACGGCTGTAGTAAAATTAATTATGTCCACATGAGTTGCACCAATTTATCTACATTAGTTTCTAAACCAATTTAGTGAAATGGGTAAAACGTTTCTCTGTATCCAAGGTCTTAATTACCCCCTCTGACAAATGGGGCTAAGGAGAATGCTTTACACTTTCGTAGAGCTGCTTCATGCTTGGAGCTCAAGTACTTTATAGAAATGAGTGAGCACTATCAGCCTGATTGTACAGTTGTAGTTACCTAATTACAGAGATTGGAAGCAATTTTCATGAGAGGCATTGTAGCCGGGTGAGTGAAACAGGCTCTACTAGCTTAGAGATCAACATTCTGTACTTGGGTTTGCCACAAACCGCCTTGATAAGCTTTGGTAAGTCAGTTAAACTCTGTTCCCCACTCACCTTAGCTAGAAAAGGGACCTGTGTACATTCCCCTGCTAGGTCAAAGGGGCCATTTTAATGGGAGGGGTGGAGGAGGAGGAATTTACTGTTCTTGGAGTATTCTTTCACTTTTGAACAATGTTCCAGGCCAGTTTGGAGACAATGAAAACATTCTCTATTGCGTTGTTTACTATTATTATACAAAAGCTTTCAATTTAGCTTTAACACTAGAAAGGGCCTGAAATGGCCACAGACTGCTGCGGAAAAGACAGCTTTGCACTTTGGGGCAATTGAAAACCAACTCTTTCCAGAGACGAGAGTTGCTGGTTATGACATCGGTTATTAAGATTGGTGGAGTTGGTTTTAGGCTGGTAAGTCTTGTGAAATTCTCCATTGCTGACCCTTTATCAGAGCATTGATGTTTGAAGCAGAGGGCTGATCAAATACAAAATGAAAGCGAAGGATCTTCATCCTGTCAATCAAAACAGAGATGGGTGGATCCCTCAGTGTACAAGAGGCTGCGTCTCCAGGATGGAGTGAATCTGTAAATAGCTGGCATTGGGGGAATTAAAGTGTGTGTGTAATATGAGTGGAAAGTTAATCCTATATATAAGATAATGGTCCCAACTGTTTGTTGTGAAAATGCAGTGTCTCTTTCTTGAATGTCCCTTGAGAAGGCAGAATGAATAACCATATGCAAGAAAAAGAATATGGCCCTGTTTCTGACATGTGCTCTTAGTTTAGCAGGCAAGGCATAGGCTCTAAGTCACTTTCGGAGACATTACCCTAAGTCCCGTTTTGAAATGTGACTAAGGCCCTGAGGCATCTATGTCCTATTGACTTTCTTTGAGAGTTCATCTCCTAACTCCATTTTCAAAATGGGGATTAGGGTAAAATCACCAAGTGATTTAGAATTATAGGACTGGAAGGGACCTCGAGAGGCCATCTAGTCCAGTCCCCTGCACTCATGGCAGGACTAAGTATTATCTAGACCATTCCTGACAGGTGTTTGTCTAACCTGCTCTTAAAAATCTCCAATGATGGAGATTCCACAACCTCCCTAGGCAATTTATTCCAGTGCTTAAACACCCTGACAGTTAGGAAGTTTTTCCTAATGTCTAACCTAAACCTCCTTTGCTGCAATTTAAGCCCATTGCTTCTAGTCCTATCCTTAGAGGTTAAGAACAATTTTTCTCCCTCCTTCTTGTAAAGACCTTTTATGTACTTGAAAACCATGTCCCCTCTCAGTCTTCTCTTCTACAGACTAAACAAACCCAATTTTTTCAGTCTTCCTTCATAGGTCATGTTTTCTAGACCTTTAATCATTTTTGTTGCTCTTCTCTAGACTTTCTCTAATTTGTCCACATCTTTCCTGAAATGTGGCACCCAGAACTGGACACACTACTCCAGTTGAGGCCTAACCAGCACAGAGTGGAGTGGAAGAATTACTTCTCATCTTGCTTACAACACTCCTGCTAATACATCCCAGAATGATGTTCATTTTTTTGTTTGTTTGTTTTTGCAACTGTGTTACACTATTGACTCATATTTAGCTTATGGTCCACTATGACCCCCAGATTCCTTTCTGCAATACTTCTTCCTAGGCAGTCATTTCCCATTTTGTACGTGTGCAACTGATTGTTCCTTCCTAAGTGGAGTACTTTGCATTTGTCCTTATTGAATTTCATCATATTTACTTCAGACCATTTCTCCAGTTTGTCCAGATCATTTTTGAATTTTAATCCTATCCTCCAAAGCACTTGCAAACTCCCGACTCCCAACTTGGTATTGTCCGCAAACTTTAAGTGTACTCTCTATACACAGGGCCAGCTTTAGGAAATGCGGGGCCTGATTTGAATAGTTTTGATGGGGCCCTGACAGGGATGACTCACCCAGCGGCGCTCTGGGTCTTCCGCGGCACTGAAGGACCCGCCGCCGAAAACCCGGAGCGAGTGAAGGACCTGCCGCTGAAGACCCGGAGTGCCACCGGGTGAGTAAAAATTAAAAAGACGCCTAAGTTAGGTGCTCTTCTTTAGGACACGGGGCCCTGTTAGACGCGGGGCCCGATTCGGGGGAATCGGCCTAAAGCCGGCCCTGTCTATACAGTTATCTATTTAGGAGCCTGTCTTGCCAAATCACTTTTCAAAATGGGACTTAGGCTTTTAAATCACTTACATGCTATTGAAAATTTCACTCCTAGTTTAGAAGTACAACAAAAGGGTATGCCTTTTTACTTCACCTTTTCTTGCTTCCAGGTTTTTCATTAGCAGATTTAACATACAACACACAGTTCAAGAGGAAAAAAATGAAAAGTTAGCTTTTTAACCTCTCTCCAAATCCCAAAGCCCTGCATTCAGTACAAAGTACAGTGAATCAGAAAAAATACCTTTTCAATCACCAGTCTGCAAAATGCAAATGTGGGTGGCAGGGCTCTTTTTTCCCCATGTTCACAAGGAGTGGGGTGAAGAGTGAGGGGTGGGTTGTTCGTTTGAAGGGTTTAAACTTTTATAAAATCCTCTGAAGTTGGGGTTTATTTGTTTTGTTTTACTGTATAGAAGGTCACGTCTGAAAGCTTGGGGTAGAAGCTCTTTCTGTATCTAGTCTAGATCAATAAATAAATAAATGCAGCATCTTCAGCTACCACGAGTGAGATTTCAGTTCTGTGTGATTATTTTAGTACCCTCAGAGACGGCTGACACCAAAACAGTGAAACTTGAGGCTTTTACCAGCTGTTAGAGGACTTCCAGTAGAGTAAAGAGGTGTATTCCAAAATTTAGAACAGTGCTACATAATGACGAAATATATTTGTGTAATATTTCAGTTCAAGCAGCTCTACAGATGATAGGATGCTTAGTTCTTTTCAGTGAGTTTTTGCTTTTTTATTTTTTGTTTAAGTCAATCGCAAATTAGCTAAACTCTTGGCCATGGCCTCATGAGATTTCTGGTTACTAAACCTTTGGATTCTGGATTTAATGGGCCCAACGTCTGATCCAGTATGAGAAGCCCTTAATTATTTTGCTCACATTTGCTTCTTGCCTCCCTCCAAGTGCTTTTGAGTGGCACTCCCTATTTACTTTGACCTGGCCATAAATGGTATTTAAAAGAACATTGGGCGAAGTCAGTTGGAGTTTTGCCATTGACTTCAGTGAGGCCAAGACTTTACCCATTGTCTTTATTTAAGGTAGACTTTGCTTGCAGATATTGCTACTCATCCACTGTTGTACTAAATAATCTGCTTTTATGTCTCAGCTGATGCTGTCCCTCTAGTCCACTGTCCTGGTTACAGCTTGTACATCCTGCTTGGAGGGCAGTGTATCCAACACAGGAACACTGAATTACTTTCACATTGAAAGTGTTTCAATTCAAGACCACTACATCTCCTTATATGCTGCCTCTGTTCTCTGCCTCTAGTCTTGAGTGTGTGTGTGTGTGTGTGTGTGGTGTATAAGTACAAAGGGTCTCTGTTTATAGCATATCAACACTTTAAAAGCTCTTAGCCTGTGGCTCCAGCCTTCATCCCCCACTTGCCAGTAGGGCCCTTGTTCACCTAAATGTGGGGAGGCAAGTAAAAATGTGCTCAGAGCCAGTTTATAGCAGTGGGTGGGGTTCATACCATATCTGACTCAAAACAGGGTAGGCAGTACCTACCTCAAAGAGCTCCTTGTGCCACTTTTACCAGCTTGTGCTATAACACTTTAAGTCCAGGTTCTGATGCTGTTACTCAGTAGGCATAAGCATATCAGAATCTGTTTTAGCATCTGAAGCCTGGTGGTAAATCATTGGTTTTTTAAACTGCTTGTAAAAGGTGACCATCTGTCCCTTACTTTAAAAGACATCCTTTGTTTGATGCTTAATGTTCAGGATGCACTTTATCTCATATCTCAGCAATAATCATACACTGTGATACACGTGCATGATTTCGTGATGTAAGATTTTGTACCACCAATACAACACTGCAGGGAGCGGCACCTTGAAAAATGAGCTTTGTTCTGTATCTTTCATGCAGTTCTCCTTTGTTTCCTTGAATTGCTAGTGGTCGATCAATATCTAAGATGTATTTCAATGAAGTCATAATGGCCTTTATTAGCATCATTTATTTGAACTACTCTATATTCTGCTGCGAATTAGAAGACTGAATCAATAATTTTCCCATTCAGAAGCTTCTCTCTGTAGGAGGTGTTGGTTTGAGGGATGTGTGGACTCCTTGGGCAAGGTCTAGCTCCCCTTGTTCACATGAGTAGTTCCAGTGACTTCCAAGGGATGGCTCTTGAGTAAGGGGAGCTGGATTTGGTTCTAAGAACTGACCATATCAAACCATTGTACAAACCAACCACTTATGTCAAAGGAGTGAGATTTTATGGTTTGTGTTACAGTAGTGCCCAGAGAGCCCAGCAAGCTGGTGACCTGTTGTCTGTATGTTGCCTGGCACATAGCAAGAGACCACCCTGCCCTGATGAGCTCACCATCAAAACTGACAAAAGGTCAGAGGGGAAACATAGGCACAGGGAGGTGAAGTGACTTACCCATGGTCTTGCCAATTAATGGCAGAGGTGGGAATAGCACTTAGGTTTCCTGACTCTAATGCCAGTGCCCTAAGTTACTAGAGCATGATGCCTGAAGACTTGGGGGTGTCTGGAATGCAGGGTCAGGCTCCTTCTTCCTTCGCATTGGTCCTGTTCTGTGCTTTTCTCTGAATAAAACCTTAATTTGAGGACTGTTCAGATACCTTTACATATACTGGCCCTGAATTGTTTTTAGCTCTGCTCTCACTTCATGCTGAATGAAATAGAGAGTTATCATGACCCTTTTGAATGACAAAGCGCTGACAAATTATTCTGAAGGTTGCTCTCCATGCTAACCCTGCAGTTCCGATGTTTAAAATGCTTCTGCTTGCAAATCTAATTAGATAGCAGGGTATAAATATCTGTGACTTTCTGTCATTGCCAGATTTTTGAAGAATCCTCCTCTTATCGTTTTCACTCACTCGCTTGCTAGTTTTCTGTCAAGAATGCCCAGCTTGTAAGTATGGTTAGAAACCTGTAACTGAGTTAAGTTAGAACTCACTCCACAAGTTATGCATTCCCAATTTTTGGGATGCTCCCATTGTAATTCTAAGGCAGAAAAAGCATTGTTTTCCTTATTAAAAGGAACCCCCCCCCTCAATAAATATTGATCAGAGTTGTCTGAAACAAATGAAGCATTTTCTCTTCCCTTTGGTTTCATCATCCTTTCTGTTTATATGTCTCCAAATCTGACTACCCTTTCGAGTGTTAAGTTGTACGTTGCTCTGTGAATAGTTCCATTTGGCTTCAAGTCAATAGGACTATTTCTGAAGCAAGGTGCTACTCACCATAAAGATGCACTGACAAATGTAGGCCTACACATGCTGATGCACATTCCTGGTACCTCAGGAATCCTATAGTGATTTGAGCAGAGACATCACTAAAAACAAACCCAACCAAAATAACTTTCAGAGGATTTGTTTGTTTTTATGCCAAAAATCCAAATACGTCTCCAGACAAAATTATTGCTTTGGGGGAAGATTTTCAAAGGCACAAATAGGTGTTTAGCATCCAACTCCTGTTGGCCTTCAGTGGGACTCAAATATCTGCCTGGTCCTTGTACCTTTGAAAATCCTCCATATTTGCTTTCCAAGTTTCTATTGCAATAGCACTTATGAATCCTATGCAGGAATTAGGGCCCATTGCACTGGATACCAAACAAACCGATAACACAGACACTCCATGCCCTGGATTACTTACAATTTATTATTTTACACTGGGGTGGGCAAACTGCTCCAGCTGGGGAGCAGGGTCGGGGGCCGCTCCACACGGCTCCCGGAAGCAGCGGCATGGCCCCCTTCCGGGTCCTACTCATAGGGGCAGCCAGGGAGCTCCACTCTGCATGCTGCCCCCACCCCAAGCGCTGCTCCCATAGCTCCCATTGTCCAGGAACCACAACCAATGGGAGATGCAGGGGTAGTGCCTGCGGAAGAGGCAGCATGCAGAGCCACCAGGCTGCACTGCCATTGGGGGGACATGCTACTGCTTCCGGGAGCCACTTGAGATAAGCGCCGCCCAGAGCCTGTACCCCTGAGACTCTCCACATGGCCCAACCCCCGCTGCCCCAGCCCTGATCCCCCGCCTGTCTTCCGAGCCCCTTGGTCTCGCACCCTCCTGCACCCCAAACCCCTCATTCCCAGCCCCACCCCAGTCCAGAGCCCCCTCCTGCACCCTGAACTCCTCATTTCTGATCCCACCCCAGAGCCTGCACCCCCAACAAGAGCCCTTCCCCACCGCAACCCCAATTTTGTGAGCATTCATGGCCCGCCATACAATTTCTATTCCCAGATATGGCCCTCGGGCCAAAAAAGTTGCCCACCCCTGTTTTACACAATATTCAACAGGTGAATAAAGAGATGGGGCGGGATGGAGAAAGTAACAGTAGTCCTATTTACACCATTAGTAGTTCATTTGGCCTTCATAGTCCCGGGTTGCCTCCATGAGTTCTTCTTTCTGATAATCTCAATCATTTTCAGTGAGAAGTGGCTCATGTTCTCCAACTGGGGCTGCTCCTCTAATGAAAAAGAAACTACTGAATTTTTGGCCTCAAAATTCAGCTATCAGATGGTGGAATGAATGAAATATGAAGCACTTTGCCTCTATCAGCTACAACAATGTGTCTGCTGCCTAGGAGATGATAAAGGCCCAGACATCCACATCAAGGACAGTCGGCAGTTCACAGGAATGAGCAGTTCCACCATTGTTAACTGCTAGTGGCATTGACATTCTGCTCTCACCAATTATATGTGAAATCAAGATGGAAGATAAGTACTGAACCATCCACAGCTGTTTGAAATGGTTGGATTGATCTTTGACAGCTCGCAAACTCATTGCTGCAAGTGTCACTCTCATAAATTCTCTGTAGATTATGAAAAGCATTAGTCTCAACAGTGCACAAACAGAGAAAACGAACAACTTGTGCAACCAGTGACAAGGAAATCAGAGCCGAGAAGCTGGAATGAGGTTAACAGATGACTTAGACCCATGTGCTGTAAAGGAGGCAGGCCAGGGATTGTAGTCCTCACTTAGTTGTGTTGAGGAAAATATATTGCACTCTGAGTTATGGGACGCTGAGCAGGTATTTGAGTTTTAATCAAGGAAACGTTGGTAGTGGGACTGCAAATGGCATGCCAAAATATGGCTGATGTTTGTAATTTTTAGACAATTCTAAGTATTAAAGGGGTAGCCATGTTTAGTCTGGAGCTGTAAAAGCAGCAAAGAGTCCCGTGGCACCTTATAGACTAACAGACGTATTGGAGCATGAGCTTTCGTGGGTGAATACCCACTTCTTTGGATGCATCTGAAGAAGTGGGTATTCACCCACGAAAGCTCATGCTCCAATACGTCTGTTAGTCTATAAGGTGCCACAGGACTCTTTGCTGTTTAAACAATTCTAAGTATCTGCACTGTTATACAAAATGATTTGTTTGCAAGCCTCCCGTATAACCTTTAGCCCAGTGGTTAGAAGGCTCATCCAGGATGTAAGAGGCACAGATTCAATTAATCCCTCTGCTTGACATGGAGGGGGCATTTGAATTGGGCTTTTCACATCTTAGGGGAGTGCCTTAATTACGGGGCTATGCTAGTGTTGGGCTCTTTCAATCTTTCCTTTTCCTGTTGAAGCTTTGAATAAATAATTAAATCTGCATTGGGCCAGAGTGACTGAGAATTACTCTAGAGCCCCGTGGTTAGGAGACTCAGCCGAGAGGGAGGAAACCCAAATTCTAATCCCTGCCCCACAATGGAGGAAAGGTGGGGACTGGACCTGGGGTCACCAACATCCAGGACTAAATGGGGAGGCTGCTGCTGCTGTGTTTCTTGTAGCAGCAGCAGCAGCAACAACAACAAAGGTTTAGACTCCTAACTCCAGGAGAGGGTTCATAGCTGTGAATCCCAAGTGGGGATAGGCACATCCCTCTGGCCCCAGCCTTAGGTATCTAACTCCCTGAGAGAGGTGGAGCATTTCCTAATGGCAAGTTTAGGTGGCTCCCCTGCAATGCCTAAATCCCTTTGTGGATCTAGCTCTAAGTACCTTGCTGAACTGGGGCCTGAATTCTGCTGGGGAGGTGGAATTTGCTGGCAGAAGGGCACCAGTCAAAGCCCGTTGAAGTGAATGGGCATCCATTGCCTGCAGTGGACATTGGATCAGGCCCATAACAAATAGCAGGTGTTGGCTTCTGTCCCATTAATTTATCCAACCTTAAGACTGATGATGGAAAGGGGAGGATATTGGAGTGTTGGCTGTGGCCGGCAGTGTGCAGGAAGTCAGACAGATGATCATGATGGGCTCTTCTGGCCTTTAAGTCTATGAAAATCTACGAGAAACAATACTTAGCACTTATAGTGCTATAAGTCCAAAATGCTGTAAGAAGTGTCCTACTAAAGGTTTCATGTATCAGAGGGGTAGCTGTGTTAGTCTGTATCCACAAAAACAACGAGGAGTCCGGTGGCACCTTGAAGACTAACAGATTTATTTGAGCATAAGCTTTCGTGGGTAAGAAACCCACCTCTTCGGATGGATGGAGTGAAAATTACAGATACAGGCATAAATGTATATTGGCACATGAAGAGAAGGGAGTTACCTTACAAGTGGAGAGCCAATGTTGAAGGCCAATTCAGTCAGGGTGGATGTGGTCTGCTCCCAATAATTGATGAGGAGGTGTCAATACCAAGAGAGGGAAAATTGCTTTTGTAGTGAGCCAGCCACTCCCAGTCCCTATTCAAGCCCAAATTGATGGTGTTAAGTTTGCAAATGAGTTGTAGTTCAGCAGTTTCTCTTTTTGTTGAAGAATGGCTACTTTAAAATCTGTTATTGAATGTCCAGGGAGACTGAAGTGTTCTCCTACTGGCTTTTGTATATTACTATTCCTGATTTGTGTCCATTTATCCTTTTACGTAGAAACTGTCTGCTTTGGCCAATGTACATGGCAGAGGGGCATTGCTGGCACATGATGGCATATATCACATTAGTAGATGTGCAGGTGAATGAGCCCTAAGATACAACCGCATTTGCTCCAAGGTCTATCTTAGGGCTCATTCACCTGCACATCTACTAATGTGATATATGCCAGCAATGCCCCTCTGCCATGTATGCTACAAAGCGTAAAGACAGCTCCAAAGGGAGACTAATGGACATGGACGATGAAGGAAATAAATATTGATTTACTTATTGAAAACTATCAGAGGGGTAGCTGTGTTAGTCTGAATCTGTAAAAAGCAACAGAGGGTCCTGTGGCACCTTTGAGACTAACAGAAGTATTGGGAGCATAAGCTTTCGTGGGTCAGAACCTCACTTCTTCAGATGCAAGTAATGGAAATCTCCAGAGGCAGGTATAAATCAGTGTGGAGATAACGAGGTTAGTTCAATCAGGGAGGGTGAGGTGCTCTGCTAGCAGTTGAGGTGTGAACACCAAGGGAGGAGAAACTGCTTCTGTAGTTGGATAACCATTCACAGTCTTTGTTTAATCCTGATCTGATGGTGTCAAATTTGCAAATGAACTGGAGCTCAGTAGTTTCTCTTTGGAGTCTGGTCCTGAAGTTTTTTTGCTGTAAGATGGCTACCTTTACATCTGCTATTGTGTGGCCAGGGAGGTTGAAGTGTTCTCCTACAGGTTTTTGTATATTGCCATTCCTGATATCTGACTTGTGTCCATTTATCCTCTTGCGTAGTGACTGTCCAGTTTGGCCAATGTACATAGCAGAGGGGCATTGCTAGCATATGATGGCATAGATAACATTGGTGGACGTGCAGGTGAATGAGCCGGTGATGTTGTAGCTGATCTGGTTAGGTCCTGTGATGGTGTTGCTGGTGTAGATATGTGGGCAGAGTTGGCATTGAGGTTTGTTGCATGGGTTGGTTCCTGAGTTAGAGTTGTTATGGTGCGGTGCGTGGTTGCTGGTGAGAATATGCTTAAGGTTGGCAGGTTGTCTGTGGGCGAGGACTGGCCTGCCTCCCAAGGCTTTAACAAGTCTGCAGATAGTGATGATCCTGCACTACTACTTCTGGTGGGGTGAGTACCAAAAATGTGCACCCCACAGCATTGGTTTGCGAAGTGGCTTAAGTCGCAAATGTCTCAAATGCTACATGACTGCAGAAGAGAAGAATGAGGGGGGATTTGATAGCTGCTTTCAACTACCTGAAAGGGGGTTCCAAAGAGGATGGATCTAGACTGTTCTCAGTGGTACCAGATGACAGAACAAGGAGTAATGGTCTCAAGTTGCAGTGGGGGAGGTTTAGGTTGGATATTAGGAAAAACTTTTTCATTGGGGGAGTGGTGAAGCACTGAAATGGGTTACCTAGGGAGGTGGTGGAATCTCCTTCCTTAGAGGTTTTTAAGGTCAGGCTTGACGAAGCCCTGGCTGGGATGATTTAGTTGGGGGTTGGTCCTGCTTTGAGCAGTGGGTTGGACTAGATGACCTTCTGAGGTCCCTTCCAACCTTAATATTCTATGGTTCTATGATTCTATGACTCCTCAGCACCAAGCTAACATTTTGCTTTCTTCATCTACATCTACTCTAGGATCTAGACCTAGACATTTTGTGTGCAAATATATGTTCTGGGTGAGATGTTTACCCCACTCCAGACTCTCTGCCAGTTAAAAGGGCTGGAACTTTGTAAAAGGGCCCGAAAATCCCTTTATCAGCTGCGGGGAGGATTTGCACAGTACAGGCACTGTGGAAGATGCCTTTAGGGAGTGCTCTCTGCGGACCCCCTTGCAAAGCTCTGCTAGGGAGTATCCTGGGTGGGGTGTGTTGGGGTGGGCCACAGCATGCAGCTCTGGAGAGATTCTTGGAAGGGCTGTGGCCTGTAGGGCAGCCTGGGGAGACTGTTGTAAATATGACAAGTCTTAATGACTGTCTAAATAAGGCTGGGGTTCCTAGAGCAGCTCAGGATGAGCAGGACACAAAGGTGGCTTGAAGCCACCTTAGGCTCTCCCTACTCCTACTTGAGTACATATACTTACACTAGCTCTCCTCAAGCTAGCATGAGTATAAATCGCAGTGTCACCACCGCGGAGGCACAGCTGAGCTATGCTGAGTGCCTACCCACCAGTGTCAGGTGAGTTTGTACTCAACATGACTCAACCATGCCTTCACTCCTGATATCCGTACTACCACACCTACACTGCTACTTATACTCATCCAAGCTCAATGAGAGCTAGTACGAGTTCTTGTATCTGAGCAGGAGAATCACCTCGCTAGCTCACAGTATAGACATAGTCTTAGTTCTCTCTCTAAGAGGCTCAGCACAGACTCCTTCCCTTTTAGGGACCCTGTATTACATGCAAATTTACCCAAGTGATATGTATTCTCAACCTTGACACCAATTCAGCAAAGCTTATGCCAGGAATTATGTAGAGATATAGTATCTATTGTACATTTTGTATCTTGCAGCATCTTCTAACTACTGGGAGCATCTTCTAACTAGAGGCAACACAAAAATTAATTGGGCACAACTCCTTATAATTATTGGGTGGAAGAGGAATAAATGGTACTTTAACCCCCCTACACCTGCTAAGTACTTGTACCAATAATATCCATCCTTTCTCCTGACCATGGATTACTGGTTGTCTTACCCTTCTCTACAGCTGGGAGAGAGTTTTTTTGGCTGGACACAGACTAGTGTTTTAGTGCTTTATAGGTAACACCTACTACAGGGTCTTGCATTCTTATCCTTTTTGAAGCATTTTTTTTAAACTTGTGTGGGGTTAAAAGATGTGGGGGAAAGAAACACCAGTGATGATGTGAGCCAAATATATCCCTGCCGCCTCTCCATTTATTTTCATGGGCTTAACCCAATGATGAATTTGACTTCTTATTCCCCAGCCATAAGCAAACATGTTGTCTAACTAAAGCAATGATTTCTTAACAAGAAGATCTTGATTGCACTAAGAGCCTCTTTCTTCCTCAGTGTTTTACTCCTGACTGATAAGTACCCAGCTCTTTCAGAATCAACTTACCTTTTCTTTGTACAAAAATTCAGCTTCTATCATGTCTCCCTTCTTATGCTGACTCTGGTGCTATGCAAACTATTCTGCTCTTGGAACAAGGGGCTGATGATAAAATCAACATGTACGGAGCAGTAGCACTGAAAATCTGGAAAAAGGCACTTATGCTTTCATTAGAAAATGTATGAATTCCACCGTTACTGTCTTTTCTGCTATGAAAAATCTGATGATCGCTAGGGAGGGGCCAAATACAAGAGTAAGATTCTCTTATCCCTCCCCAAGCAAACAATAAGTATCTCCTGAATTGTGGCAGCTAATGTGTATATTGAGGGCAGGTGGAATTTCAGTGTACCATGTTTTTCAAGGTTAGAGTTTGTGCGGGGGGAAAAAGGAAAAATTTGAAATTTGTTTTCATTCAAAATTGGAACAAAAAGTTATTTGTATGATCATAATGCCTACTCATGGTACAGGACACCAGTGAGATAAGGGTTGTACAAACACAGAACAAAAGAGACAGCACCTGCCCCAAACAGCTTAAATAGAAATTTCAACATTTCTCACAGAACAGAAATTCAGAATACATTTGATTTGGAAACTTTGAGTTGTTTTGTTTTGAAAATGTAAAACAACTATGATATAAATTATATACGAAACACTTTGACATTATTGAAATTAAATCAGTAAGTTGAAATGATTCATTTTCACTCTTTCCAATTGAAAATGTCATAGAAATTGACATGTTTCTGCGAAACATTTTGATATTGACAAAACTGCATTTTCCCACCAAAAACTTTGTTAAACTTTTCAACTGGCTTTATTCAGGTTAAATCCAAGTGATTCCAATTAGAGCCCTGATTGGGTTGAGCAGGTATTGGTGTGTGCCTCATCTACATGCCACTCGCCCTCACTGCTGCTATCATAGAAAGGAAGAAGAATTTACAAAGGTAAATTCCCCCCATCCCAGTTCTGTTGTTCTTTTAGAGCAAAGTTTGCAGCTTCCACACACACTGCTTTCCTGAAGCAAATGAGATGACCAATGAGTAATTCGTTACTGTTTTGTCATCTGGTTAGCTGGATTTTCTCAGAAGCCTGTTCTTTGGGTCTCTCTAATTTCCCCTTCTGAACTCCATGCTTAGTCACTTTGAACCTTACTAATATATGACCTATACCTCTCTGAGCCAACCCTATATCTTTTCCAATTTTCCCCTGGCCTCTTACCAGGTGTCCCCATTGTCTTGGAAACCTATTGGGTTTCGTTTTCTCTTGGCCCTCCACCAAGTTATTTTCCTTTAAGTGTTTTCTGATCTTTTCCACAGCATTCTCCAGTCTCACATGAGTCCTCTTTTCATCCATTGTTATCTTCTAAAATGTCACCGAGACGCCATCTGCTCCAAGCCTCACTGATTTCTCTGAGCAATTCTAGGTCTAAAATCACTCTCACAGACCTCCCCTGCAGACTCTTTCTAACAAGACATAAAAATGATACAAGAGTGTTGAATCTGACAAGCTTATCTTTTTAATACAAATGCATCATACAGATACAATGATTTAAATTCACCACTTTCAGGTAACTTTCTGCATTGGCTATTTAGGGCCTGATTCAGAAAAGCACTTAAGCATATGACTAATCACATCTATTTTTTTGTGTTCTATTTAGTAAAATACTTAATTACATTAATTAAATCTCATTGAAGTTAGCCAGGCTTGAGCTCCTGCTTAAAGTAAAACGTACTTAGGCTTAAGCACACAGCACCTGTGAATTTATTGTATAGATTATAGTTTAACAGTGTTTCACATTGTTCTCTTCACCCTTCCAAATATAGCAGGCACATAGGCTGTAATGTATCTTTAAAACCACCTTTCATTTTTTTGGATCATGTGCATGTGAAAGTAAATATAATATTAGGTATGGGAAACTGCTTTCACTGATTACATTAATCATTCTCCACTATAAGAACAGGAGTACTTGTGGCACCTTAGAGACTAACAAATTTATTAGAGCATCTAATAAATTTGTTAGTCTCTAAGGTGCCACAAGTACTCCTGTTCTTTTTGCGGATACAGACTAACACGGCTGCTACTCTGAAACCATTCTCCACTATGTACTTTGCTATGTCGTTCTGTTGGTACTTATAATTCCATGTTACTCAGATAGCTGACACCATGGCACCTGTATGTACTTGTACAATAAATATCCTGGGTTTTGCTGGTTCCTTCTCTGAGGAATGTAGGATTATGAATCCCAGAAACTGTAGACTGGAAAATTGTTAGTGGGCGTCTGAACTTCAAGAGTTCTTCTATATTTTGAAAGACAATACAATGCTACACAGGGATGGTAGGGACTAATTTTAATTGTAGAACCAGCTAAATGCCAACCTCTTAGATTCACACACCTTAAATGCAAAGCACGATCTGTTTTAATCCCCCCTCTCTCTCTCTCCATTAACAGTAAACTTATAGCTTATTTTAAGGCAAAATATGCAGACGATCAGGAGCCAGTTACCTTTAAATGCTGTTGTCAGCATTAATATATCTATAATCAAAAAGTCCAACAACATCAAACAACAGAGGTCTGTTCAAATTGTTACACCACCAACTAGTCCAGACTGAGGTTTTTCAAATACCGCAAGACACTCTAGAAACCCTCTGGAGTAAGTATACCAAGCACATTAGAGGACTGATCCTTGGTCTAGAGAAGCACTTCTTGGTTTGATTAGTTGATTTGCTATGATTGTTCAGATTACTAGTCTCTCCATTGTTATGGTTGAATGTCCCCGAACCCATTTTACAACAGTTTTAGTATCAGTGCTTATTTTGACAAAATCTTCTCACCCCAAGCAGGGCTCTATTAACATAACATACATACGTCTAAATTTTCCAAGTCTGTGCTCCCTTCTGTATGCACTAAATTACATACATGCATACATACAACTGCCTCTTGTTGATTTAGACACCTGTGCACCCACTAACACCTGCACGCACACTTTAAATAGTATAATCATTGCATGTATGTATATATTTAAAAACATGCACCAGCAAAATCGATTGGCCTCTGTGACCTTCACAGGTGCCAGTATGAACATGTGTACAAATATTAGACTATTTAAAGTGAGCATTCAAGTATTTTTGCATCTGCAATGTACAGGTGCAGGTATGTGAGTATTTCTTTACTACCAAAAATAGTTGCCAGCCGTAAACCTTTGCTAACTGAGGAATGTTACTGCTGTATTCATAGTATTCTCTAGGCATTTCCTATAAAAGTACTGCAAGTACCATGCTGGTGTTATTTAGTTATTAAAAGCAAAGGACAGAAGATTGAGCGATGACCTCTCTACTTGGAATTGTACTGGCGTCTTTCAATTTACTACAGCACCTAGCACAATGGAGCCTTGACTCTTGTAGACTTCCAGGAATTACTGCAATGTAAATGCCTGATAGCAGAATTTGTTGGACCCATATCAGTCTATGCTTCTGTCAATACAGAGCTCTGAAACCAGTATTTAAGGGGCTTGCGTGAACCTTAAGATATCGGCTGTTTCTGGGTCAAATTCTCTTTTAAAATTTGTTCTTTTAGGATAAGCACAAAAGAGAGAGATGGGGTGGGGGGATGACGACAATGTCTGTCATTTTTTAGTGAGCCCATCTGGTGGAGGTGAAGAGTAGCACTGATAGAAGCCAGAGAGAACCTGTCCCCACTAAGTGAAGGCAGATAGAATGAAGAGTCTGGGCCAAGAGTGGAAGAGACTAGTCGATACTTATTGGTCTTTCTTTTTGAGGAAAATAACCTTGGCTAAGATGTGATACTAAGGGTATAATGGGCATTCCTTGGAAACCTAACCTGTTTGTTAAAGCATTGCTTTGGAGTGATTTTTGATCCTATCATTACTTGAAGTAGTCACAGCATAAGTTTTCCTCCATGGTCTCCCACCCCCTAGGAGTTTTCCAAAGTCCTATTACATGTTATGTACATGTTCTGGCTCTGGGGAAACTTTTGCCCAGGCACCTGCACCAGTATCCCTGGTACATAGTAGGTACATGGCTATACCTCCTTGCAGGTAGTTCGTCTTCAAATGCTATTTTTCTCACTCCCTGCCATAATAACGTCTAACACAAATGTCCAACTTTCTGAAGTGAAGTAATGCCACCTCATGCCATTAATTGCTAAGATGCACTTGAGACCTTCATTTCAAATCTCCCCATAACCCCTTGTTTATCCCTATATCTGTTGCTACAAATCCAGGTACTATCTTTGACGCTGCTTCAGATTCCAGTGAGAAATACAGTTATATTCTCATTTGGCAACTTCAAAAAAAAATGTCCAAGGGAGACCCAAGCTTGTTCAGAATGATGCTCAGATGATGATTCATTCTTTCATAACCATGCAATTGGATTATTGTAATGTTCTGTTTTCAGCTTTTCAAAATGCCACTGTTCACATGCTTACTAGCACTATTAGAGATTTAAGCAATTTAAATCTTGTTCTCAGAGAACTCCACGGGCTTCCATGCAGAGAAAAAGCATCTACAATTTGCTTTATGACATATTGGGCCTTTTTTGGCACAGTACCATCCAATTCTATTGCCCCAAAACACTAAACACTTAACTAACGTTAGCATTTTGTTGGCCATGTACTAATTCCAGATTTCTTTTTGTAAGAAAAATGAAGTGAATTTAATTGTTGGGATAGGTAATGGATTGGCTACCCTGGGTTTGTCTGTAGAGGAACAATGGCAGTGCACATTTATCAGGGTGCCCCAACAATTTGCCCTGCCAATGGAGTTATTCAGTTGCCATGTCCATTCATTTATAGCATCTTAACTTGACCTGCCAGTTATAATGGTGGTTTTAAGCTATAGAAACTGATCCACTGGGTTCTGGACTGAGATCACAGACTCATAACTACCATTTTTCTTTAACTGGGACTATTTAATGGACTTTTCCCTGCCTGAGGTGACACAGCAAGCCCCAGATCCACAACCGAAATACCTTTTGAGGATCTGGGCCCAGGGTCTGTCCTAGAGCTGGGAATTGAACCCAGGTATCCTGAGTCTAAGTCCAGTGCCTTGATCACAAAGCCCTCTACCTCCCTGCTCTTTTCCTTCCTCCCTTTCTCTTTCTAATATCCCTCCCTTTTTGTTCTCCCCCACCTCAAACAGTTGGCAAACTCTCTAAAGAAAGCAGAAAGCCATGTTCCCTTGCTCCTGTTGGGAGCTCTTCATGCTGAGTTAATGGAGCCAGGTCCACTCCTGAACAGCTTTTTGTTATTGATGCTCCACCTTACATATGTCAGCAGCAAAGTGGAAAGCATTGATCAGAGGAACCGTTTTAGAGGGCAGGGACCCTTCTAAACATGTTTATAGGGAAGTTGAAGTTTGAGGCAAGTAGATCCTAGAAATCTCCCCTTCTATCCATGAAAAACTTTGCGCAGAAGTCACTACAGTCCTTGCTTCCTCTCTGGCAAGCTCTAATTAGTGCTATTCATCCTGTAATTTCATCAGCACCAAAACTCCCCAGGAACGTGTCAAATGCTTTAGTAGTTTAAAAAAAGAAAAGAAAAGCATTTTGCAATGGGCGTATCACAGGATCAATTTAAAAAAAGAACGTGGATTTTTTTTATAGTGTATGACATTATTTTCAGTAAATACCTGCTCTTTGAACAGGCATCTAAAAACCTGCAATTCATTGACATAAACTCTTTAATAGGCTGCAGAGATTGCTTTTCGCCCCGATATTCCATTTGTAATGCATACCTTTTTTAGCATTAGTAATTCATTTTAAAGCTTTCAAATTAGTTTAAATGTATTTTGGATCAGGCCCTGAATTTCATTTTTCTTCTGCCTAAGTAGGGGATTTTTATGCAGAGGAAGGAAATCAATAATTTGTCACAATAAATCAGCTCCCATTTGTTTTCGGAGTGTCCATTCTATCACTGTGATGATCTGTTCCTTCCTTCTCTGGAGGGTATTTTAGGATAATGAAAATAGACAACCCATATACCTTTTAATCTTTACTGTTTTACAAATTCTTTTATGCAGATTGTTTTAATCTCTACTCCGTTATAACCATTTGTAAAATGGATTACCACAAGTCTACCGCTCTATTTATTTCAAAATTAATAACCACTTTGCACACACTCTCTATAACAACACAATTGTTACATCTCAAAGGAGTGTATTTTTCTCTGTTCCTCAGGGAATGTCTCTTCCTTTTTAAAATAGGATGGGGCAACTGAAGGAGTTTATCTTTCTGAGTGCTACATTAACAAATACATTTGTGTAAACCTGCAGAAATACACAGTAACTATCATAGGATCCAGTCTTCTGTGTTATTTATTCCCATTGGAGTTTTGAAAATTGACTCTCTGCAGGCTTTTAATGCTTATTTTCTAAAGAACTGAGTTTCCACCCCCTTTTAAAGCTCTGTCTTTTATATGAAGCCCTGCTAGTGCATTGTGTCCCCCCCCACCCTCATCCTTGACTGCCTTATTTAAATGACAATATCCATTCTTATAAATGTTTTGCCCATAAATTTAGCTCGGAATATCTCATTGCGTGTTTACAACACTCATAGGTTGCATGGACTGTTGCTTTGTTTCTTTTCCTCTCCGTGTGCTGGAGGGTTTGAGAGTTTATTGGACAGAATATACATCCAGGTAGGTTACACACACACATAATGTGATGAAACCTGGGTCACAAGAATACTTCTCATGACCCGACATGTGTTTGCTTCCTCATGCAGCCACCAATAGAGGAAACCATCTAAGTCCTTACTACTTTAACTGCCAGGACATCATTCATTTCTTTAAAAGATCTGAATCGGTTTAGCTTCGTTTTACTCCCCTGGCTCAGGAAAGAAGGTTTTGTTTGTGCATTCCCTGACACGGATTTATATTTCCCTCTGCACAGGGAAAAACGTGGTCGGCTCTTGCATTTTCTGTGCTGCTCAGCGTGCCCTGATCTAATGACTAAACGGGAGAAGTTCGAGTTCAGACCTGGACCCCCTCACCTGACACATAACACAAGGTCCTTGCAAACACAAACAGTCGCGTTCTCACCATGGCAGTGGCGAGGGAAGCAAGGCTAGAGTCCCCCGGAGTGTCACCCACTGCCCTTTCCTTGCGGGTCCCGGCGCCTTCTTTAAATACTTGATTAGTGCACTGTAGTCTGGTGGACACTGGGATCAGAGCACTGCTGGTCGGTTATGGGCTGGGGAAAGCCCGTGCAAGGAAGGCAGCCCCGGTCACGGTGTACTACTGATGTCAACATTTGGGACTGGAGCATGGGGCAAGGAGCATCTCCTGCCGCCTAGCTCAGCACTGTCCCCCAAGGGAAACAAGCCTTTCGCCCCCAGGGTAACATACCACAGGGGTAGCGCTGCTGCTGCTCACAGCGTGTGTCTCTGCGGGCTCCCCCTCGCCTTGCCCCGGGAAATGGAGGAATTCTCCAGGGTGCTGAATCAGGCAGCAGCGGGAACCGCTCGCCTCGGGTTAGCCCTGGCCCAGCCCCCCCCCCCCCCCCCCGCACGTGATTGGCAGCGCTGCAATCTCACCTCGGCCGGTTGGTGCTTTCCTGGAGCCGCCGCGGAACTAGCGGCGAGGAGGAGCTGACAATGCAGATCTGGCCGCGAACCCCCCGCGCACAGACCCACCCGCAGCAGCTCACGAGCCGCCCAGCCGACTTCCCCCGCCTCGCCTCCTCCCCGCGCCAGCTGCCGAGGGAGCGCACACGCTGATGTGCTGCATTCAGCAGCACCCGGCTTAGCCTCCCCCCAAATCTTTACTCTCCTCGGCGGCGGGTTAGTGTATTTATTCTCTCCCTCTACTAGGCAAGAGCCATGAAGGGAGGCTGCATTACCCCGGGGACCATCGCTGGGCTCTTGTGCCTGGGTCTCCTTCTTTTGGCATCCGCTGAAATAGCCGTCTACACGAATCATTTTTTGGTGGAGTTGCACCGAGGGGGCGAGCCAGAAGCGAAGCAACTCGCTGCCGAATATGGCTTTAGTGGGGTCCGAAAGGTAAGAGCCTCTCGCTGTTTAATTGCATTGACAATTAGGGCCGTGGCGTGGTGCATTGTTTTGATAACAGCCGCTGCTGCACGTTGATGAGATCTCTGCACGCATTTTATAACATAGCAGGATACAGCTGCAGACAGAGCCCCGTTGGGTTGTGTGTCCCCCTCCCCCCCATATGTTGTGTAATTAAAATGCCCTTCAATTTGTACTAAGGTCATGCTTGAATGTTGTGGGTCTATGCACCTGATAACTGGTAGTTTTCAGAAAGAGAGCAGGAAATCATTTGTTTGAACGCACCCCTCCTTCAGCCCAGCTGGCAAGTTAATGTAAAGGAATGAAAACAAATAAGAGTTGTTTTAAAATTTGCTCCTTAATTCCTGTGGTGTAACATATTGAAATAGTGGATTTGCAAAGATCCACTACAAGCTACTCATCAGTGGTGACACGATATGATTCAGATCAGTGCTTCTTGGACTAAAAACAAGGAGTTTCGCCGCATGGTTAGTTTAGTACCTAGTAATTGCTGTGTAAACATCCTCCAATTTAACTCCCATCCTGAAATACTATTAAGCAATTTCTGGAACTGAACAAAAGAATGCATGGTGCACACCCATCGCTTCCTAAAGCCTACATACAGTGATCACTAATGGAAATTGCTTAGAAACTGCACCGCTATCAAAGATTTAAAGGTAACTAACCGAAGGAGCTTACATAACTTACATGTGAGGGTTCACATTTGCTTTGACACTCAGAGCCAGGCTGACAGAGGAATCGATGTTCATGGTCTTCTCTAAGAGCAATGTGAGATTTTAAGACAAGAGAACTTGATAAAAGGTAATGCAGGATCGTATACAGTTATTTGACCTGGAGAACTTGAAGCACCTTTTGACATTGTTTTGTTTCTGGTTGCTGAGAAGTCAACCCAGGCAAACCCAAACTGGCAATCTCTCCAGATCAAATGTGAATTAAACCTAGATGTGGATCTCTTAATCCAGGTTAGCTGAATAATAATAATAATAATAATAATGAATAATATAATTAATAAATAGATTAAACTATGGAACAGCTTTGATTAAATGCGTGAGGTCAATACAACTGTAGCCGTCAGGGTAAGGATAAACTCCCAGAAGGGAGAGGAATTGTGTTAGCATTGCTGCTCTTAGGTGTTTTTGTTTTCCCAGTAGTTATGCAATAAGAGCCCGATCCAACTTCCATTGTACTGAATGGGAGTCTGGTCTTTAACGTCAGGGAGCGGTGGATTGGGCCCTTCCATTTAGATCAAAACCAATGTGTAGTTAGACTGCCTTCTCCAGAGCAACTAACTGCATCTGGGCTGTATTGTGGCAGCTCCACTGAGGTTTCATTAGAGAAATTAAGGCAAAATAAATTACCACTTTGGCCTCATTCCAACTCTGACTCTGATACTGTGCTGGTTGGTAAGACTGAAATCCTTGTTCTGTTAGTAACAGGAATTCATTGCTGGTGCCTTTTGGAAGTGATCCTGTACCTGAGCCTCTGTATACTGCTGGGGTTTGTTGGATGTGACACTTTGGGCATCAGTCTCCCCTGTTCTTCCCAGCCTGCTCCTTCGCCACCATGTCCTGGGACCTGTCACTGCTTGTGCTGACTAGTGAGGTTGTGGGTCCCTGGCAGTGCTTATTTTCACCTTTGCTTTTTTAATGTGTATATTCTTATGATCCAGGTGGGGAAAATTCAGAGGAGAGAGAGAAGGAGGTGGGGAAGGGCCACTCCCCAGCAGCCTGGGGGCGAGAGTCCTGATCCTGTCTGAAATCCACAGCCGGGATTGTGCAATTTCACACATCTCCTGTGCATATTAAGAATTGTCCCAGGTATATTAATTTTACATTAAGAACAAGCCTGGCTCCTATTCTTGTATCTTCTCACAACAGAGAGCCAAGGCAAAGTTCCTGGTCTCCTAAGGTGTCCAACAGAGCACCTGCTTTCCATATAATCTGTGCAGAGGGAGCTATATTCCATGAACATGCTTCTATTTAGGAGCAAAACCTTCCAGATAAAAAGACAAAAGCAGTGCCAGGCCAGCAGACTAGCCCACAGCGATGTGTGTGGACTCCCAGGAATCATGCTCATAAACTATTCTGCTGTGGTTCACACACTGCACTGAGAGACTTCTAGATTACGTGATGTTATTCCCAAACAACCTGTGCCTTCTTCCACCCCCTCCCTACACACACTCTCTCTCTCTCTCTCTCTCTCTCGAGGCAGAGGAAATATCAGTGCCGTTTTTAAAATGTGTTGCATTTAGCAAGGTCTGTAGCAGAGGATAATACAAAGGAGGCTGATTACTATCTTCACTTTGACGGGGGGATCCTCACTATGTCTGGCACAGAGTTTGATGGCTCTGATTCAGTGCTCCGATCTCTGCTTTCTTTTGGCTTGTGCCAGCTGCTCTGTTGCTTTTTCAGTATTTGTGAACTCAGGAGACTCTTATCTCTCATGTCTTCACTGGTCTTATCTAGTGTACTTTCAGATCTTGATCCTGCAGAGGCAACTTTAATGGGACTACTCAGTGCAAAAAGTTAAAAGAGGGCATATGTAGCGTATGTCTATGCAGAATCAGCGCCTTCGGTTTTAAACTCTTCAGGATAGGTACCTACAACTATGGGCACTATATGAATAATAAACAGCCAGTTATTTTAAATAGATCTTTTTATTGCAAAGTTCTAAATTGTATAATGAAACATACAGAAAATACTCAAAATATTAAACTATATCACAGATAGCACTGATCATGGTTACATTCTTCAACCACAAGGGTCGTGTTTGGCAGTCTGATAAATTATTCACTCAAGCCAAATTCTGCCCTCCGTACTCATGTTGAAAAGCACCTCACTCTGCAGGTAATCACATTTATTTCAAGGGTGTTTCTTGCAAAGGAGGTGCTTTTCACCAGGAGTAAAGCTGGCAGAGTATAGCCCTCATTTGGTAATATATCATACTTATTTGGTCTTATATCTGTCTCTTCACAGGCACAGAATATCATATATGTAAATATAGGATACATATGGGAGAGGTGGTTTACCTTTTACATAATTCAGACAATATTTTTTTAAATAATTTAAGCTATTCGTTTCATAGAAGACTTTTAAAAATATCTAATTCAATGTATGCAGGGTTCATTCATAACTGACAAATGAGTTAATATAGCAGGTTGTTTAGCAGCAGATTTCCAGTGAAACATACCTGAGAAATTTGTAATGAGGGCTAATATTATGCATTCTAGCTGTTCTTTGACAGGCCAGACCCCCTTTGGGTAGGTCTACAATGGCAAAAAAAAAAAAAAGTGTGTTCTTACCTTTGTTTAGCTAACCCTAGTTAACTAATTCAGGCTGAAATGGCAATGAAGATGCAGCAACTTGGCTCTTAACTCTAGTCAGAAGCTCAAGTTCAATCTTTGGCTCCCCTGTGGCTTTTAACTCTAGCTCCGAATCTGAGGTAGTTATAGTCCATATTTGGGCCCCTAAATAAGTGGCTTGATTTTTTTTCTAATGCGTCGTGCCCAAGGACTTCAGTGGGAGATGCTGGGTGCTCATCCCTCTTGAAAATCAGGTGCCTAAATATAGATCTGGGATTCTGGCATTAGGCACGGATTCTTGAAAATCTTAACGTGAATTTATCGTATTTCAAATAATCCTAAACTCCCTTCTTTGCTTTAATTACATTTTAATGATGTACTTTGATTTGTAAGGTTGAGAGCTTTCCAATTTATCTGCACCTTCCTAAAACAACTCTAAAATTCCTCATAAAATGGTCACTCTTATAAACCACATTCATTTCTTCATGTTCCCACTCCTTCCAATCCAAACATTCAAAAATCATGAGATTTAAAACCAAAAATGTTCGGAGGGCTCTTTATTCGCTTTTGATCCCTCGAAGCGCTCTTGCAACACGTTTTCATGCTCTTGCTCACAACCCTGAAGGCTAGGAAATGAAAGCTGAGCAACCAGTATCCAGGACTTGAAGAATAATAGCAAATATTGTTAGACTCACGAAAAAATGGTAAGACTTGGCAACTCTGCATACTATACTTCGCACAGAAAAGACTGTTAAATTATATCATACCTCTCACTAGTCCATTATACAATCAATAAATTGTAGTTGGAAAAGAAGATTGTCACCTAATCTCTATCCATGATGAAGCAGGATTGTTCTATATTTCACATTTGCTAGTGTTCGTATTCTCTATTCAAGAAAATTAAACTTTGGTTTATTAAATGAAGCAATAGTCACAAAATATCAGTGTTTCCACAATAGAGCTTTTCTCAGTACAGATTACAGAAACAAATATTTAAATTCTGCTTCTTGATTTTGGCATCCTCATTCCCAGTTCTTAGGTCTTCTCTCATGAGGCAGTTGCAGATGGCAGTCACAAAGATTTGTGTGCAAGTTTTTAAGTAAGATCTACTTCCCTTCACATTTTGTTTTCATTAGCTATATCTCTCATAGTCATGACAAAATGCCACCATGTCTAAATACTCCATCTTCATTCATCTTGCAGAGGTGAAATGCTTTGAACAATCAGTAGTCAGTGTCCTAAAAATCTCAAAACATTTTGTGTTTGCTGCTTACAAACTATGGGCCAAATCCTGCATTGGTTGAAAATATGTAGAAGATCTGTGCCAATGCAGAAAGCAAAGATACATACCTGAGCAGGCGGTGGCTTTGCTCCCCATTTTGCTTAACACCAGCTGCATCTCTTCATTTCTTCCAACAAGTGCTGCACACAGTCTGGGGATTTGATCTGAGTGCAAGGGTTCAAAAAAGAGCCAGATAAGTTCAGGGAGGGTAGGTCCATCAATGGCTATTTGCCAGGATGGGCAAGGGTTGGTGTCCCTAGCCTCTGTTTGCCAGAAGCTGGGAATGGGCGACAGTGGATGGATCACTTGATGATTACCTGTTCTGTTCATTTCCTTTGAAGCACCTGGCATTGGCCATTGTCAGAAGACAGGATACTGGGCTAGATGGACCTGTGGTCTAACCCATGATAACTGTTCTTATGTTTTTATATTCAAGCAGCCCTGTCGATGACTACACTGCACTGCTTGTGGTACATCCGCTTTTCCCTCTTTTGAGCCGTGGCACAAACTTCGGGAGCACAGTGTTGGTCAGGAGTTTCTGTGGTGTAGAAATATAAATGAGTGGCAGACTGCCAGATTTGCAGCGGTTGAGCTCTTTACAATGGGCAAAATCCCCTCCACTCCCTTTTCTGAAGTGGTCAGGCTCCTTCTTCCTTCTCAATGGTCCTGTTCTGTGTTTTTCTCTGAATAAAACCATAATCCAAGGATTATTCAGATACCTTTGCGTATACAGGCCCTGAATTGTTTTTAGGTCTGCTCCCACTTCACACCGAATGCTATAAAGATAGTTTTCACAGTGGTCAGATCTGGATCAGCCCCTAAATCTTGAGAGAGGCTTTTTTGGGGATACATGCATAGATTATAATGCCAGAAAGGACCATTGAGATCATCTAGTCTGACCTCCTGTACAGCACAGGCCATAGGTTTTCTATTAACTCCTGTTTAAACTGGCAGATATCTGTTAGAAAAAACATCCAGTCTTGATTTAAAAATTGCCAGTGTTGGATGATCCACCACAACCCTTTTAAAATTGGGCCAGTGGCTAATTACCTTCACTATTTAAAATGTGCTTTATTTCTATATTTAAGGTTCAGTCCTGCATTTTCGTGCACCGAAAACGCTCAGTGATTGAAATGGAGAATTTTGCGTGAGTAAGGAATGTAGGATTTGGCTCTTGAGAATTTCTTATCAATTTTACTCAAACGTTTAGCAGCCTGTTTGGAGATCAGTGTTCAGCCAGACTTTTACCTGAGCCTCTGTGCGTGTACCTTCCCAATTTTTTGTGCACATACCTGTGTCTGCACTTTGCGGGTAAGTGCACCAATGTAGAATTTGCACACATTTTCTAACCCTAGAAAGTGCTGGTTTTGCGTAGGCAAAGTACTGATGTTAGAATGTTTACTATCATGGGAGCAGAACTTTGCCTCTGTAAAGTGCGGGTGAAAATATATGCAGATGAAAAAGGGGAGACCAATCTTTGGAAATGTAGGCCTTTGTGTGTGCACCATAGACATGTATTATTTTAAAATATAGGATCTGTTTCTGCTCCCATTGAAATCAGTGAGCTGAAGATCAGGTCTCAGACTAAAGCACACCCTAAGAGGAGTTCAATAATCGATTTTATGTCATCCTAGAAGATTCATTCGCACAAATATTCCTTCATTATGAAAATAGGAAAACCTCTCATTAAAACTATAAAGAAATGATCAGCCAAAGGTAAACTTTGATACTTAAATTTCATGAGGAATCCAAGGCTTTAATTTCACTGATCAGACTTTAATAATACAAACTGCATTAAAAGGTATGAAAAAGTAAATGTCCTACGTATTGTCTGAGCAGCACAAGTTTGGTGGGTCTTACGTGTCCAGAAGGGAATGATGCATACTCACACTTCTTGGTGTCTGAACTGATGTGCTCAGAAGATAGGAAGCAATTAGCCAGTAGGAAATGTATGATCTGGCTGCTGGAATTGCACACGTCTGGGTTCTGATGGACCATTCCCCATTTTAGAAAAAACTGGGAAGAAAGTAACTGAGAGGAGAGACACAGCAGGCTAGATTTTGAGGGATCCTTCCAGTTAGAGAAATACATTTCTTAGTACCTGGCATCTAATCACTGAATGGGGCCAAGATATAGAGCATAAAGGGCTTTTACTCACACCAGTGAGTAATTCTGTTGATGTTTTTGAAGTTAGTCCAGTATGACACAGGGGTAGCTGGGAAAAGCACTTGGCCCATAATGTCTGGAATTTTTTAAAAATTTTTTTTTGCATTCTCCCATGGATGCAGATATAGCACTGGTAGGAAACACTTTAAACTGCTATTCAAGCACAAATAAAAACAAACCAGTTATTGTATGTACACGCACAAACACACAGAGCAGAAAAAAAGAAGGAAGAATTTGCGACACAGCATAAAGAACATCTATGAAACAGCTTCTCATTTGCTATAGACCTGAATAATGCAGCATCCACTGGTAGTGAACTCTGTAGTTAAGGTTGAAATAATTATCTACTCAGCTGTAGTTTTCAATTTTGTTTAAGAGCATAGAATGTAAAACGAGAAATTCATACTTCCCTATTGCTGTTCCCCTCTGTAATTGCATCTCTTATTGTTTAGAAACATGAGTGATTTCTGTTTTCTAGCAAAATACACACATTCAAAGGTTGCTTCTAGAAATAACTCCATCAGAGTTTGTTATTGTTTGGGTGCTGTAGATTTGTAATCATGTAGATGTCCTAATGATACAAAACTCTGGCTGCTTATATAGTTGCATGCATTTATGATGTTGTTTACTGCACATCACCCGAACTCTCGGTAATGTTACATGTATAGCAACTCTTTCAATATACTGACAAAATTGATTATAGGACAAAGACCAGTAAAGACATTATGGATCTTTTTTTCTTTTTCATTTTTCTTTTAAATGATACAGGGCAGAACTGGGAATGTACATTTACTTATTTTTACTTCAAAATTGTGTTCAGTTTTCTCAGTGTCAGAGAAAAAATCTTCAAGAGAAGAAATATAAACATGTGAATAACTCTTCCAATAAATGTAGGATTTAAAAATACTGGGGCAGAGCCCCAACTGGCATATATTGCTCTAGCTCTATTTACATTAGGTGAAGAGCAGGGCCCAATGAATGTTGCCTAAGACATGCTATAGTTTGGTATGTAACCATAGAGCCTTCCCCGAGTACATGGTCAGTCCAGCTAACTGGGCAGCGCCCTGGGGAATTCTGTGGAGATGAGGAATCTGCGCTCCCAGGCAAAGCTGCTCAGTGTTCACCACTACTGATTTGAGGCTACATTAGCTCTGCCAGCTCGTGTACTTGGGATTTGTAGATGGCCTTTGAAAGGTGGATCTATTAGAACTGCTCCCACTGATGGAACTGGAGGAGGGTCATGTGGCCCCCTTGTTTCAGGGTTTCATGTCCTCCCATGAAGGAGCATCTTGAGAAAGGTAAGCACCTAGGCCTGGATGCACAAATGTTTAGGTGCCTAGAAAATTACTGGGATTCACAAAGTCTGAGTTAAGTACCTAGGCTCCCTATATAATAAATGGGGGGAAATAGGCACCTTAGACTATGATTCACAAAAGCCAGTAGGGCTAGGTACTGAGCTGCCTAAGTTACCAGTGCGAGATGCTGGCCAGAAGGGTGTGTGCTCTCACCAACAGCTAAGGGACAGCCACTCACCAAAATACTCATTCCCCACCCACCTATCCCACCAGTGGGGGCCTGACTAGCCACCACATTGCCAGATGCCTCAGGACGACCAGCCTATAATCACAGCTGCCTGTGGAGACCAAAAGCCACCTGCTTGCCCCCAGAGCTGCTACTGTGAGGAACATCTGCCACCTAAAGAAGCCTCCATGATAAGGTGATGGGTTGAGGAGCCCAAGGCGAGGCGTGGCGATGAAGGACTGATGTATTGAATTGGGGTTGGTGAGAGCCTGGAATAAATAGACTCTAAGGGGGAGTAAGTGAATAGACTTGGTAGGAGAGGGGAAGAGAGAATCAGACATTAATAGATATTTTGTGGGCAGGAGGGTGCAGGGAGAATATTTTAACCAGGGAGCACCACATGTTTTGACATCAGAGGCTGAATTTTTTGAGGGAGTTCCTTACAGCAGCTCAACAAAACCCACTGCAGAGCTTTGATCCATAGCATGCAGTGAGCTCAACCCCCCCTTCCAAATCTTTCCTCTCCCCTTCATGCCTCTAAGTGACAGAAGCAGTACAGTTCTGCTATGGCTGTAGACTTCTGTGCTCACATGGTTTGTGTCAGGATGCGCTACCTGAGGTGATAGGGTTGATACAGATGAAATAGCTCTTTCTATTTCCTTTATTTTTCCCTACCTAGTCCAGTACTGGAGTTTCTTTAGATTATTTCATTCTTGGCTCTAGGCCACAAAGTCATGATTTCAATACCAGAACTGGATAAACACAGATCAAATTGATCATCCTCGACATCAGTGGAGTTACACAGGGACTGAATATGTCCCAAAGTGCTGACACTGCAGTGCTGTACAGAAGAGGGATTGTTGCACTTTTAAAAATGCTGTCTTTTGAGGGAAGCATTGAGCTCTGGCAGCAGGCCAGGTGGAAGTTAAAAATCCCATTGCAGTAAGGAGAAAACTAAGCACTAAGGGGGACAGGATGGTATAGTTGAAATAGAGCCTTTGATTACTAGGTCATAGGTTCAAATCCAGCATAATTCAATAGTGATATGTGTAAACTGACAGTCCAGATCCTAAGGATAAGTGACTCTATCACAGGACCAACAGCATGTTTGGCATTAATTTGTTGGCAGACTTAACTGAGAGGCTGTGACGCTTTGGGGTTCAACCCAGACCAGTAAGGGGTTGTCACTACCTACCCTGTAAGCCTTTGTGCTGTGCAGCTTTGGTTCAGATCCCTGACACCAGCAGCCTGTTTTCAGCACAATGATCTCACCCTGGCTTCCACCAGCCTGGTTACTTCTTGCAGGGTGACCCCAACAGCCCCTTCAGCCCTGAGTTTCCCCCCAAACTGTCTCCTCTGCAGAGCTCAGCCCCTCCCACTGTAGCACTCACAAAACCGTATCCAGGTCACTGCTCCTTTACAGACAGAGTCCACAGCACTGGCCAGTTAGTTTGGCTGAGGATTTTACCTGTCAGTTTGAAACACTGCACTGAGATGGTTGTATAATCAAACAAGATTAAGTTTATTAACAGAGAACAGCTATTTAAGTGATACCAAGTAGAAGGAATTGGGATAGAAATGGTTACAAACCAACAAAAGTCAAAATATGCTTCTGAGACTAAAATCTAACTTAACAAGCTAGAGTCTTTTGTTCAAAGTTGTTTCTCACCACAGTTCTTCCAGCATAGCTGGCCAGTCCTTAGCCAGGATCCGACACACAAAGTCCAAAGCGCTTGACTCTTTAGGTGAAGGATGCTAAAATAGTTCTCTGTTTCTGCTTATATCTCCCAAAGTGCATTGACCTGGTTGCAAGAGGCAGGAAAGCTTCCTGTTGTTCTTCCATTTCTGTGGGCTTCCCATCCCCCGGCTAATTTGTATGTAAATGGGGCTTCCATTGTTTTGATTCCATAATGCTTGATTTACATTGGAGACAGGCAGACTGCCTTCCCTCCTGTCTGGGAAAACACCTGTTTCTCCCATCAGTCCCAGAGTTTAAAGCATCATTTCAGTGAGTATCCATAATTCCCTTACATTTCACAATGATCTTAATCACCAGCCACAGGCTTTCAGAAAAGACCTTACTTGATACACTTTCATAGTGCAAAAAGCAACAGAGGGTCCTGTGGCACCTTTTAGACTAACAGAAGTACTGGGAGCATAAGATTTCGTGGGTAAGAACCTCACTTCTTCAGATGCAAGGGTCAGACTTGCATCTGAAGAAGTGAGGTTCTTACCCACGAAAGCTTATGCTCCCAGTACTTCTGTTAGTCTCAAAGGTGCCACAGGACCCTCTGTTGCTTTTTACAGATTCAGACTAACACGGCTACCCCTCTGATACTTGACTTTCATAGTGCAGTAACATTACAATCAGTTGATTCCATTGCTTATTTTTGGGGTTCAGACTCTTTCTTCCTCTGGGGTGGCTTGACCCCAAGTGTCAGAGGCCAAGGACTGAATGGACTTGGACACTGACCTACTGTCCCAGTGCTAGACTTGAGTCTTCCAAACCAGCACTGAGGCCCGTTAGCTAACATTATGGAGATGCTTGAATTTCTGTTGCACCTCAGAGATATCCAGAGCTGCCAATCCACCACCTTTCAGGAGAATCAACTTCTTTTTAAGTGTAGGAGATAACCTGGTGTCCTGTACAGTTTTTTCCTCACTCAAACAAGTTGTAAGATATAAGGCCTTGCCTATACGTAAAACATTTGCTGCTTTCACTATGCTAGCATTGTTTAAGTGGCAAAAAAACAAAACAAAACCAAAAAACCCTAGTGTATGTTGCTATATCAGTGTAATAAAAGTACTTATTCTGGTACAGCAAAATGAAATAAGCGACTGTGGTGTAAAGCACCTTTTGCTTGTATAACTGTGTCTGCACTAAGGCTTTTACCAGCATAACTATCTAAGTAAAAAAAATCACTGACATATGCTTTACTGACATAGTTATACCAGAAAACTTTTTAAGCATAGACCAGGTATAGGTCTACACTTTTACAGGTGCCTATAGTGAAAGCTTTTTCTGCTTAAGCATTTACAGGATTATTCTAAAAATCCCTAGCCATTGCAGCTCAAATTTCAAATAGTTGCAGTGAAGTACTTGCAAAGTAGTTGCTGCATTATATCTGGAAATTTCTTTGGTGGATTGTTTCAAGTAACAAATCCTGAGAAACTTGTCAGCTGCTCGGAGACAATTTCACTAACCCCCAAATCAGCTAAATTAATCAAATTATTGGGTATGATTCAGTGAGCTGTAATTAAAAATATCATACCTCAGAAACCCATTTGTGAAGTTTCTATTTGTAAAATAATATTTTGGTAATTGCTGAAAGAATCTCAATTGCAAAAATGCTGTGCAATATGTTATCAGTATAATTGATCTTTTTCCTGCACTGGCCTCCTAGTTATTTCTAAAGTGTATTATGAATTGTGTCAGGTCCCCAGAGGACTTGGGTATGCAATAATTTTATAAAGGGTATAATGACCTGGCTAAGGGGTATGTATCTCTCTCCCTCTACTGGCAGGAATAAGAACTCCTCAACTGTTTGTCAGTCTCTCTACACGGGATTTTCAAAGGAAGTTTGGAGTTCACCTCTTAATGTAAATCAATGGATGCTGGGTACTTAACTCCCTTGGCTGCTTTTGAAAAATCCCATTCTATAGTGCTAAAATTGTAGCTCAAGTGGTGAGGGTTTGTGTTTTGGATTAGGAGGGTCTGAATTCTATCCCTGTTGTTGCAAGAAGTTCTACATGGCTGTCATGTGCAATTTAGCAGCAAGCATGAAATCCTTGTTGACCATAGATTTGTTACATTATTATGAAGCTGGACCCACCCAGTTGAACTCCAGTTGTATTGGAGGCTTAGTGATAACTGAATAAGGAAACTGGGTCCTGGTCCATTATTCTCACGATTCATTTATTTATCCATTTGTATTTTGTGTGCCGACAATAGGAGGGGATATTTTTCATTTTTACACCCAAAACATGAATAACACACAAAGAGATTTGTCATGTATTATCAACCTTCCCCAGTAAAACTTCCATGTATATGTTATGTTCTTAACTTACTTCATTGCCCACTTGAAACAAATAAAAATAATGACTTAATTGCCCATATATAACCTGTTTTCAGGCAGCCAATGAGTGTTCCAGCTACCCATGACTGAACTAGAGCATTTACTCACCAGTTCAATACAAGAAGGTAACTATACAAGACCACACTGTATTGTGGCCAAAATTATATAACCATGATTTAAAAACCTGAAACAAAATAACATTTAAAGTTATAAAAAAAAATTCTTAATGAAAAAAAAAGACAGAGAGAGAAATGGACAATATTATTTGGCCCTGTTTGGATATGAAGCTAGAGCCAGATGGTAGAGTCTCCGATTCTTCCAGGTGCCTAAGGAAAGAGTATGTATTATGCAGCCTACTCTACATGTGCATTCTGTAGCTATTCTCTTATCTTCTCAGACAATCTTTGTGGAAGTACATGTGTGAAATTAATGAGTCTTTTCACAATTATGATTCTTAGACCATGAGCTCTCTGGGGCAGAGACTGCCTTTGTTTTACTTGTTTGTACAATGCCTAGGATGATAGAAATCCCTGACTAGGACTTCTACATGTAACTGCAATATAAGTAATTAATCATTCATTTCTGTACTATGCACATATCATACTTTTCTTCATCACTAAATGTCTAGTTATGGGCCTGAGCCAACCCCCACTCAATCTGAACCTCTAAATTTGGGTTGGAGGTTTTCAGAATCAGAACCCAGATCTAAACTCAGTTTTGTTAAGGCCTCTATCATTAAAATGGGTGGATCCAAAACCCCAGATCTAAACAGGCCTGAAATTTTGGGTGTTTGAGATCCAGATCCACATTTTTGCATTGTGAGCCAATCTCAAAAATCCCACAAACAGCTGTTTTCTTTCTCTCAGACACATTTACAGTCAAACTCTTTCATACAGTTCCAAAACACAGTCTGTCTGTCTTTCTTGAATGTGTTTTACAGCCAATGCGCATGGTACCCCAGTAGAGTTTTCCAGGCTCTAAAGGCCGAAACATGCTGAGTAGCTAATTAAAAGCCTACATTTGCCTCACTTGATTGATGTAATTTAAGAAAGATAACGTATCAGTACATACTAGATTAACCTCAATTTATGATGGCAATAAACTGCTGACATTTATTAATTGGTATTAACAACCAATAAAGTCTTATTCTGCAGCTGCCTGAAAAATCAGTAAGCAAGGATTCTTGATGGTGGGGTGCCATTTTCCTTCCTTTAACCTCCAGCAACAGTGAGTTTAGTTCATCTTCTTTGTTTCTTCCAAGAAGGAGCTCTTGAATCTACTGTGATTCCTGACAAAGGGTTAGATGCTCTGTTATACTGGTGCAAATCTGGAGTAACTCCCTTGGGTTCTAATGAATTACTTCAGACTCATGCTGGTGTAAATGAGAGCAGAATTTGGCCAGGGGTTATAATGTGACAATGCTAAAGAATCTCAGTAACTCACTTTCTTCTAACACTAAACAAGGAACTTTACTAGAATGAAGAAAACAGCCTTATCTCTCTGAAGCCACCTCTGTATGAATTCTGGGGCAAATATGGTCCCAGCTTTCACCAGATCTATTCTCTTTATTATGCAAACAACCAGGTCACTATTATCATTATGCATCAACAAAGAAAAGGGAGGAAAGGTCATCTAGTCAAATGATCCTTTGCTAGGAGGGGGCTGTTGTTTTCGGTGATCCCATTCCTGCTTAGACAGGAATATATTATGTATCCCTAAATTCCGAGAAGATAAATTGCTAGAAGAATTGCTTAAGCTTAGTAACATGGCTTTTCCTTTAGGCAGATGTGGCTGTTATGATGAGGAAATTGCTGTCATGTTTTATTTACATTTTAAAAAATATTTATGAATATCTATTGCCAGACAAGAACCTGAAGATATAAATATAATAATTATGCTTTGCACTTAATATTTTCAAAGCACTGTACAAACATTTGTGAATCCTAACAGGTGACGTAGGTAAATAAGTATTATTACCTCCGTATTACAGGCAAGACAACTGAAATGTAACAAAGTGAATGATTTGATTTGTAGAGGCTCTAAGCACCTGCAACTCTCATTAAAGTGGTTGCTTGTCACATCTGAAAATTAGGCCATAGGTACCATGGCCAAGTTGTAAGTGAGTATCAGAGCCATGATTAGAAACTCAGGTGCTACAGCACAGGCTCCATCCAGCAGAGAGAACACTGCCTCTCTCAAGCAATGATTCATTATAATGGTGCAGCAGCACTACTATAGCTATAGGTTGGGTCTTGACTTCTGTTTAAAGGCTGACCTTGCTAAATTCTGAAAAAAAGGACATGCTTAGTCAAATTCCTTGAATCGTAGTGTGCCTCAGAAGGGTGCAGAGCAGGGTTAGTGACCCATATGTGGGATCATTTGAGCTAGTGGTTGCGGTGATATAAGCCAGGAAAAATAGCCATTTTGCAAAAAATGCTTTTATTTTTTTTAATTTTTTTTTTGCGCAGAGTTAGAGATCAAACTCTTGATGTGACGCAGGCCAAAAAGGTCTCAATTGGTTGAATTTTATCCAAAGCAGTCCATGATACACACTAAATCAGTGGACGTGATATATCTTGACTTTAGCAAAGCCTTTGATATGGTCTCCCACAGTATTCTTGCCAGGAAGTTAAAAAAGTATGGATTGGATGAATGGACTATAAGGTGAATTGAAAGCTGGCTAGATTGTTGAGCTCAGTGGGTAGTGATTAATGGCTCGATGTCTAGTTGGCAGACAGGGAGAGTCAAGCGGAGTGCCCCAGGGGTCGGTCCTGGGGCCAGTTTTGTTCAACATCTTTATTAATGATCTGGAGGATGGCGTGGACTGCACTCTCAGCAAGTTTGCAGATGACACTAAACTGGGAGGAGAGTTAGGTATGCTGGAGGGTAGGAATAGGGTCGAGAGTGACCTAGACAAATTGGAGAATTGTTGATGAGGTTCAACAAGGACAAGTGCAGAGTCCTGCACTTAGGATGGAAGAATCCCATGCACCGCTACAGGCTGGGGACCGACTGGCTAAGCAGCAGTTCTGCAGAAAAAGACCTGGGGATTACAGTGGATGAGAAGCTGGATATGAGTCAGCAGTGTGCCCTTGTTGCCAAGAAGGCTAATGGCATATTGGGCTGCATTAGTAGGAGCATTGCCAGCAGATTGAGGGAAGTGATTATTCCCCACTATTCGTCACTGGTGAGGCCACATCTGGAGTATTGTGTCCAGTTTTGGTCCCCCCACTACAGAAGGGATGCGGACAAATTGGAGAGAGTCCAGTGGAAGGCAACAAAAATGATCAGGGGGCTGGGGCACATGACTTACAAGGAGAGGCTGAGGGAACTGGGCTTGTTTAGCCTGCAGAAGAGAAGAGTGAGGGGGGATTAGCCTTCAACTACCTGAAGGGGGATTCCAAAGAGGATGGAGCTCGGCTGTTCTCAGTGGTGGCATATGACAGAACAAGGAGCCAATGGTCTCAAGTTGCAGTGGGGGACGTCTAGGTGGGATATTAGGAAACACTGTTTTACTAGGAGGGTGGTGAAGCACTGGAATGGGTGACCTAGGGAGGTGGTGGAATCTCTGCCCTTAGAGGTTTTTAAGGCCCGGCTTGACAAAGCCCTGGCTGGGATGCTTTAGTTGATGCAGGTCCTGCTTTGAGCAGGGGATTGGACTAGATGACTCCTGAGGTCTCTTCCAACCTTAATCTTCTAAGATTCTATGAAATCTTTGGGGGACTCAAACTGAGAAGGTTTATAAGAAAATGTACATTTTTTTTACAGTGTGCCCGCCAATACAGAAAAACAGGTGGAGTTTTATATGCTTCTGTAAGTGCTCTAAAATCAGAACAGTTACTTGGATTGCTTTGTATGTGGGCATGGTGTAATGTTAGGGTCCAAATATGGGGTCATTTTCACTGAAAGGTTCCTGCGTTAAAGTTCCCCACTCCCCCCAGATAAACCGTTTCCTTCAGCTGTCTTGTAGTGTTAAACTGGGAGGTACTAATGACCAGATGAATCACAGACCTCCTTGAGATTGATGGCTGTGAACTCTCCCTTCAATTAACATAATTTAGGATAAATTAATCACAATCCTCCCACCTAAGATAAAAGTAGTTTTATTCTTGGGGGAATGCAATCAAAGTATCTGGAGGAAAAACTGGCATGTGAATGCTTCCTGGAGGGGAGAGGTCTTGGCGGGGAGCAGTGGAGAATAGGGGAAGAGGGGTTTAGGACTCCCATGGGGGAGGGGAGATATAGGGTGTGGATACATGGTGATAAGGGGAAGGGAGAGAGGCTGGGGGATCAGGTGAGGGAGGTGTGGCACCCCACAACTCTGCCAGTGCACCTCAACCCCCTTGCACCCCAACCTTCCTGCACCCCACAGCTCTGCCTGTGCACCCCAACCGATGTACACATCTTGTGAACACTTACACTGTGAGCTCTTTGGGGTACAGATTGTCTTGGTTGTTACTAAAGTGGTGCAGCAGTGCCACTATAGTTAAGGTTGCATCACGACTTCTGTTTACAGGTCAACCTTTCCAAGTCCTCTAAAATCAACATGCTTGGTCAGAATCCTTTGAAATTTGGTGTGCCTCAGAAGGGGGCAGGATAAGGTAAATGAGCCACATTGGGGATTGTTTGAGCTTGGTTGTAGAGATATAAGCCCCTCCCCCCATTAGCCATTTTTCAAAATGTTTATAAGTGAGGTTTTACTGGCACAGAGCTAGAGATCAAACTATGATGTGGGTCCAGATGGCTCAGTTGGTCAAATTTTACCCAGGTTAGTGCCTGGCACCCACTTGAGTCTTTGCGGGACTCAACTTCTGAATGGCATTTAAGAACATGATCACTTCTTCCCTTGTGCAGATGTGCAGCCTGGAAGGACTACAGTGCACATGCACCAACAAAGGAAAAAACCCCCAAAACTATGAGAGGGTTTCTGTGCAGCCACTTCTGTTTGCCTGGGGTAGTTTGAGGCAACATGCTGATGCCATTCCCCATCAGTGAATGCCTTGCCAGTGGTGTTTCCATCTATGCAATAAAGATTTAAAGACTCCTGGTGTCTGTTATAATATAACATGTTTATCTGATGGGGCGGTTTACTGTGAGCACAGCAGAATAGTCAGGAGCTGGTCTAGCAACATTTTTGTTAGAACGGGTTGGGAGAAGCCATAGACAGCGGACTTTGTGTGTGTGTGTGTGTGTGTGTGAGCGAGAGAGTGGGGGTTGGGGGTGTGTGGAATGGAGGTTTAGGGACAGGGAGAGGGGTTGTGGCTGCAGAGGGGGCAGGAAATGAGGATGGGTGGTAGGCAAGGCTTAGATTGGTTGTCTGAGAAAATGTGTATTTTACTAGCTCCTGGTGGTTGGTGGGGAGAGGGAGAAAGGGGGTGGTAAGTGACTACTTCCTGATCTTGGGGCAGATTAATGTGATGTTTCCCAAGATGCACTGCACAGAGATTTGGAACTGACAGCACAAGTACCTTGGCCACTGAGGGGAGAGAAATATATGTGCTGCCAGGGTTGCCAACGTATGGATTCTGGGCAATTTTGGATCTCAAGGTTGTAGAAGTTTGTGAGAGAGCAAGGAGTACACCATGACATGAGGATTGCTGACTACAGGGTGGAGAGAGGTAGCCTGCATTGGAATCACATTTTGCCCACTCTGCGGCATCTATGATCACTGACTTAGGAGTTTGTGATAAACCGTTTTTGGCGAATCCCTCAGGTGGAGATGATTTGGGACTTATTCCTGGTGTACACCTCATACAACCTATGAGAGCAGATTTGGACCTCATCAGAGATTTGTGTCCAAGAGCTGTGATAAAGTTTTCTCTGATTTGGCTGAGCATCGGAATAATCACTACAGTGACAATATGAAAGCTAGTAATAAGTACTGGAAGAACATTAATCAGGAAATTGGAGGCTTCATGGCTGATCGGACTGTATGGCATAGAAATATTACCAGCTCTGACACCTTGTTCCTTGGAGATGGTGTACATTTATTGGACACAAGTCAGAAAAATCTTTCTCTCAAACATAAAACTCAATATTTTAGAACAGAAACCCTGTCTGTGATTTCTCTCGCTGGCCCTAATTCTCAGCACTGTAGCATCTGAGGGCATGTCAACACTATAAACGTAACTCGACCTATGTTAGGTTGACAGACAGCCACCGCAGTAATTACTGCAGTGGTTCACACAATCATAGAATTGTAGGACTGGAAGGGAAATCCAGAGGTCATCTAGTCCAGTCCCCTGTGTTCATGGCAGGACCAATTATTATCTAGACCATCCCTGACAGGTGTTTGTCTAACCTGCTCTTAAAAATCTCCAATGATGGAGATTCCACAACCTCCCTAGGCAATTTATTCCAGTTCTTAATCACCCTGACAGGAAGTTTTTCCTAATGTCCAACCTAAACTTCCTTTGCTGCAATTTAAGCCCATTGCGTCTTGTCCTATCCTCAGAAGTTAAGAAGAACAATTTTTCTCCCTCTTTCTTGTAACAACCTTTTATGTACTTGAAAACTGTTATCATGTCCCCTCTCTGTCTTCCTTTTTCCAGACTAAACAAACCTAATATTTTCAGTCTTCCCTCATAGGTCATGTTTTCTAGACCTTTAATCATTTTTGTTGCTCTTATCTGGACTTTCTCCATATCTTTCCTGAAATGTGGTGCCCAGAACTGGACAAAATACTCTAGATGAGGCCTAATCAGCATGGAATAGAGCAGAAGAATTACTTCTCATGTCTTGCTTTCAGCACTCCTGCTAATACATCCCACAATGATGGTTGCTTTTTTTTCAACAGTGTTACACTGTTGACTCATATTTAGCTTGTGGCCCACTATGACCCCCAGATCTCTTTCTACAGTACTCCTTCCTAGGCAGTCATTTCCCACTTGTAACACCAACAGACCCCGGTCATCAGCAGGCGGGATTGAACCTGGGGCCTTTGGAGCTTAGTGCATGAGCCTCTACCTCATGAGCTAAAAGCCAACTGACTCTTAGCTAAGGCTGTAGACCAGACTCATTTAACTCTCTCTAAGTGGTCTCGGTGCCACTAGATGGGACAGAACACCACACCCAGGAGGTGTCTAGGTTACATATGCACTGAGTCTCAGTACAGAATGAACCTTGAGATAATGAGTAAGGATAATCCAACTGATCTTTAACTACCCTGGTGGGACAGGAATATGAAAGATACTTTGCTGCTAAGTCCTTAAGAGTTCTCTATCATTAACAAGAGCATGAAGTTCTTCACTTACTCGTAGCCATGGATGTTGCATAGGACAGGTATTACTCACTCCCATGCACCTGTATTAAGGAGCCGGTGAACAGCATGATGTATCAAAAGCTTCTGAATCAACTTCAGGGGAAGCCTAAGAAGGAGAATACTTTAATATTCTCTGCTGGGGGCGACAAAGGATATACGTTTATGGTGAGTTTCATGTTTGTGAGGAGTGGGGTGACTTCTGCAAATGACTTGGAGATGTCAATAATCACTTTGGACCATTACTGAAGCATGGGTTAGCATTTCAAGGGTGACCCTGAAGTTCTGTAATGGTCCGACAAGTGGTGGCCTCACTAATGAAAGTTCTATGTTATAGATTTTTAAGTACTGGGATCTACCAAGTGGAAGTGTTGAACAGAGAATCCAGAAATACAAAAGTGTAAAAGGACTGTTTACAGATATGGGTCAAGGGGAAAAAATCTAATTAGCTTAGGGTAATTTTCACAGTGTAAATCTCATAAGAACAGAGGTGGTGTGGGTGATGTATTGTGCAGATTTCTGGTTCTGATGTCATTTCCAGTACATTAACTGAGGAGTAACGCCACTGACCCCACCATCAGCGTAAGCAAGATCAGAAAACATGCCCCGGCATCTAAAGAAAAACATTTTACTTTCTTTTTTCAGTTCACATAGTGACCAAAATGCACCAAAATTATCAGTCTTCAATTTTGCACCATTAACCTCTGTTTGAGATAACTGTGTTGATTTCAGCTTCTGGTGGACTCGTATTTACTTTATTATTCTAAATAATGTAGCATGTTTGCCTGCTGTATATGCAGCAGTTATGGAACCATTTAGTTGAATGATTTTATGGGGCTGTTTTTCTTATTCCCAGTGGCCATATGTTGCTGCTAAAAATGGAAGAAGCTCCTATCAGACACCCACAACGACCGTACCCTTTTCTGTGTTCTATCTCTTTCTTGTTTCTTGGCATGGTTGAAGAATTCTCTTTCTCCTGTCACATTGTTGGTATCAGTGCACAGAGAAGTAACCATTGTTTCTAAGCCTGCAATTCAGGTTTTTGACTGAATGATAACGGTCATCATCTTCAGGCAATGATTTGCTGGATCAATAGACAGTGCAAAACTAGTGCAAAATGTGTCAACCTCTTATGTACAGATACTTAAAGGGTTACTCATGTTCTCTAAACCTGGAAACTATTGACTCGCTTTGGTTTGATTTGACATTGTAGGTCATGGTGACAGTACCAGGTTTCAGAGTTTTATAGATTCTAGGACTGGAAGGGACCTCGAGAGGTCATTGAGTCCAGTCCCCTGCCCGCATGGCAGGACCAAATACTGTCTAGACCATCCCTGATAGACATTTATCTAACCTACTCTTAAATATCTCCAGAGACGGAGATTCCACAACCTCCCTAGGCAATTTGTCAATACTTATATTATCACTGATCATCTGTACATGTTATCCCGTTAATAGATATTTTAAAGCCTTATTATCCTCTGCTTTGCATCTTGTGTAGTGATTTACATGTGCCAGGCTGATAGTTAAATGGTTAAAATTTAGGTTTCAATGCTGTGAATCATATAGATTCAAGTGCATTTACGTTGCAGTTTATTTGATCATTTGAATGTTCAATTCCGCAATATACTGGGCACTGGTATAAAGAATTAGTACAAAGATGGTGGATTACTGATCATCGTTATTAGTTTATTGCTGGAGGAAAAAACATGTCAGCCAGTGATAAGTGTTTGCGTAACTTACATAAAAGAATCTGCACAGCTTAGAGAGATTTTTCTATTATATTCCAACAACTCCAAGGATAGACAGGGGGAAAAGGGAGGAGGTGTTGCCTTATATATTAAAAATGTACACACTTGGACTGAGGTAGAGATGGACATAGGAGATGGAAGTGTTGAGAGTGTCTGGGTTAGGCTAAAAGGGGCAAAAAACAAGGGAGATGTCATGCTAGGAGTCTACTACAGGCCACCTAACCAGGTGGAAGAGGTGGATGAGGCTTTTTTCAAGCAACTAACAAAATCATCCAAAGCCCAAGATTTGGTGGTGATGGGGGACTTCAACTATCCGGATATATGTTGGGAAAATAACACAGCGGGGCACAGACTATCCAACAAATTCTTGGACTGCATTGGAGACAACTTTTTATTTCAGAAGGTTGAAAAAGCTACTAGGGGGGAAGCTGTTCTAGACTTGATTTTAACAAATAGGGAGGAACTCGTTGAGAATGTGAAAGTAGAAGGCAGCCTGGGTGAAAGTGATCATGAAATCATAGAGTTTGCAATTCTAAGGAAGGGTAGAAGGGAGAACAGCAAAATAGAGACAATGGATTTCAGGAAGGCAGATTTTGGGAAGCTCAGAGAGCTGATAGGTAAGGTCCCATGGGAATCAAGACTGAGGGGAAAAACAACTGAGGAGAGTTGGCAGTTTTTCAAAGGGACACTATTAAGGGCCCAAAAGCAAGCTATTCCGCTGGTTAGGAAAGATAGAAAATGTGGCAAAAGACCACCTTGGCTTAACCACGAGATCTTGCACGATCTAAAAAATAAAAAGGAGTCATATAAAAAATGGAAACTAGGACAGATTACAAAGGATGAATATAGGCAAACAACACAGGAATGCAGGGGCAAGATTAGAAAGGCAAAGGCACAAAATGAGCTCAAACTAGCTACGGGAATAAAAGGAAACAAGAAGACTTTTTATCAATACATTAGAAGCAAGAGGAAGACTAAAGACAGGGTAGGCCCACTGCTTAGTGAAGAGGGAGAAACAGTAACAGGAAACTTGGAAATGGCAGAGATGCTTAATGACTTCTTTGTTTCGGTCTTCACCGAGAAATCTGAAGGAATGCCTAACATAGTGAATACTAATGGGAAGGGGGTAGGTTTAGCGGATAAAATAAAAAAAGAACAAGTTAAAAATCACTTAGAAAAGTTAGATGCCTGCAAGTCACCCGGGCCTGATGAAATGCATCCTAGAATACTCAAGGAGCTAATAGAGGAGGTATCTGAGCCTCTAGCTATTATCTTTGGAAAGTCATGGGAGACGGGAGAGATTCCAGAAGACTGGAAAAGGGCAAATATAGTGCCCATCTATAAAAAGGGAAATAAAAACAACCCAGGAAACTACAGACCAGTTAGTTTAACTTCTGTGCCAGGGAAGATAATGGAGCAAGTAATTAAGGAAACACTTGGAAGGTGGTAAGGTGATAGGGAACAGCCAGCATGGATTTGTGAAGAACAAATCATGTCAAACCAATCTGATAGCTTTCTTTGATAGGATAACGAGCCTTGTGGATAAGGGTGAAGCGGTGGATGTGGTATACCTAGACTTCAGTAAGGCATTTGATACGGTCTCGCATGATATTCTTATCGATAAACTAGGCAAATACAATTTAGATGGGGCTACTATAAGGTGGGTGCATAACTGGCTGGATAACCGTACTCAGAGAGTTGTTATTAATGGTTCCCAATCCTGCTGGAAAGGCATAACGAGTGGGGTACCGCAGGGGTCTGTTTTGGGACCGGCTCTGTTCAATATCTTCATCAACGACTTAGATATAGGCATTGAAAGTACGCTTATTAAGTTTGCGGATGATACCAAACTTGGAGGGATTACAACTACTTTGGAGGACAGGGTCATAATTGAAAATGATCTGGACAAATTGGAGAAATGGTCTGAGTTAAACAGGATGAAGTTTAACAAAGACAAATGCAAAGTGCTCCACTTAGGAAGGAAAAATCAATTTCATACATACAGAATGGGAAAAGACTGTCTAGGAAGGAGTACAGTAGAAAGGGATCTAGGGGTTATAGTGGACCACAAGCTAAATATGAGTCAACAGTGTGATGCTGTTGCAAAAAAAGCAAACATGATTCTGGGATGTATTAACAGGTGTGTTGTGAGCAAGACATGAGAAGTCATTCTTCCGCTCTACTCTGCTCTGGTTAGGCCTCAGCTGGAGTATTGTGTCCAGTTCTGGGCGCCGCATTTTAAAAAAGATGTGGAGAAATTGGAAAGGGTCCAGAGAAGAGCAACAAGAATGATTAAAGGTCTTGAGAACATGACCTATGAAGGAAGGCTGAAAGAATTGGGTTTGTTTAGTTTGGAGAAGAGAAGACTGAGAGGGGACATGATAGCAGTTTTCAGGTATCTAAAAGGGTGTCATAAGGAGGAGGGAGAAAACTTGTTCACCTTAGCCTCTAAGGATAGAACCAGAAGCAATGGGTTTAAACTGCAGCAAGGGAGGTCTAGGTTGGACATTAGGAAAAAGTTCCTAACTGTCAGGGTGGTTAAACACTGGAATAAATTGCCTAGTGAGATTGTGGAATCTCCATCTCTGGAGATATTTAAGAGTAGGTTAGATAAATGTCTATCAGGGATGGTCTAGACAGTATTTGGTCCTGCCATGCGGGCAGGGGACTGGACTCGATGACCTCTCGAGGTCCCTTCCAGTCCTAGAATCTATGAATCTATGGTGCTAGGTAGCTTTGGGCAGCCGGGATGCTGTGTTTTGAATAAAATGCCAAACTGAAGTCCAGATCTGGTGCCCTGGGCAAATAACAAATTAGATTTCAGGTGAGTTCTGTGCAAACCTTTGAAACAGCAGTAATCCTAAGTAATATTTCCCAACAATTTATCCAACAATATTTTTAGTCCTTTCTTAATTTTGCTTTGCTTTGTTATTTCTGTATCTTAAAGTGCCTGCCTTCCTGTCTATTTCCATACTTATATGACCCTTATCACTATAGCTGTTGAGTGCCTTTGGCTTCAGGCTTGGCTTTCATCTGTGTATTTAAAAGTAAAGCAATTGCTAATGCTAACTGGAGTGAGAGAGAGCTTTAAAATGCATATTGAATATTTATAAGCCTCCTCAGTGCATTTGGTAAGTGGGATGAAAAGGTTTCTAATTTCTGCTGCAAGGCAGTTCCTAGTTCTCAGACAACTGTAACAGAGCCAGTCAGTTCACTGGGGAAATGTGCATCTTCTGAATGCATTTACTACTGAAAGATATAGATTTTCTTTTCCTTTGGGTGGAACTGTTGCACAAGTAATAGGATGAAAGAAACTATCTCACCATATTTATGGCCCACTCAGAAAATGAGTTTGAGATATAGATCAACACCTCAAATATTTGAAGTTTGGATTGCATTGGGCTCTAGCAGAACAACTATTAAGTGCTACGTGATTTTGATGTTATTCCTGTCTTAATCCTCAGTGCACAGAAAGCATTCCTTTCAAACAGGGATCTTTAATGGTTACATAGCACAAGTGTTTGCTTAGATGTTAATTCAGTTAACTTTAAGCATGTGCTTAACTGTTTATGTGTGCAAGTAGTTCCATTGAAGCTCCTATTCAGTTTAGGGGCTGTGTTGCATCCGGGTATGTTATGAACCTGATTCACCACTCAGAGAGGTTGCTCCTCTCAGAGAGTACATCAGACATGACCGTTCTAAGGAACAGTGGCAGAAGGTGATGCGGGACTATATGTTAGATTGATAGTGCATTTTCTGCCAGATACAGTTCAAATCTGCATCCCCTAGTCACTCCGGATCAACTCTTGCATGCCCTGCAGAACAATCATATGAACCAAAAGATGCTTCTTTGTTACAACAGAATATATTGTAGGAATGTAGTTATTTCCTGCCCTGAAACTAAGACATTTTGGAAAGCTGTTGGGGACTCCATAAGGGACATAACAGAATCAGGTGTTAGATAATCCCTTATTTTTATTAAATTGTCCTGAAAACTCTGAGTCTTGTAAAAAACATAAAAAACTGATCACTCATCTCCTAGATGCTGCTAGAATTACCACAGCAAGGTGATGGAAGAGGAGTGACCCTCCTAAAACTATTGAGAGAGATAAAAAATGTGGGATATTCTGGTTCTAGAAAAACTAACTCATGTTAGAGTTCTACAGGGGAGAAGGAAAAAAAGATAGCTTCTTAGTAATGTGGTGGAACTTGTAGTTTTCTGGAAGAAGGTCATTGCCTGCAACCAAACCTGATAGTTTGAGAACCTTTTTTGAATACTAAGAAAGGGAGAAACCCCTTCAACAATACTCCAAATTAATATCAACATTAAGATATTAAAATAAGGAAAATAGGAGGAAAAAGGAGAGCAGCTTAATATCGCATAGAGTTTTGACTGGACCACTAATAAACAGGTTATACATCTAAATGTAAGAAAAACAGAACTTTGGACCTAAACATGAGATAATGAAAGACTTTAACTGACACTATCAACTGACAAGATGGGAGAGGAAGACGAACAGTAGAAATACATCAACTACAATATGTGATCAATACCACAAAGTTGAAGAGAGTGACTGGTAGCTTATTTCATCAATATCACTTCTTTAGGCCAATTTATAATCGTGTATTTGTCTCTATATTAAGTTTATCTGTGACAGGGTGGACTAGGCCCTGAGGCTCCTTGGAAGCCTTGTGGCCCTGCCACCCCCGACCCCAGAAAAGGGCAGTAGAGAGATCCTACAAGCTGCCTAGAGAAGCTGCATGGGAAGCAACCAATCAGGGCCCAGTAGGCTAGTATAGGAAGAGCTGCAGGGCCGGACTGAGATCAGTTCCTTGTTAGAGCTGGAGGAGAGTGGATGGTGCTCCAGGCTGGCTGCTGGGACTCCACCAGGACAGGGCCCTGAGGTAAGGGTGAAGAATATGCTGGAACCAGTGGGGAAGTGGCCCAGGGAATTGTAACAGCAATGCAGTTTATTTAAAGGGACATGGTGGATGGCTGCTATCTGTAGGATCCCAGAGTAGAAGGTGCACCTGGGTCACCTGGGAAAGTGACCTGGACTTTGAGGCATCCCAGAAGGGGAACTGAACTATAGTGGCCCAGCTGGAGAGCTGTGGCCAAAAAGGCCCTGCAAGGGCGAAGACACTGCCTCCAGGGAGGGAGTCCGGAGAACCACTCTGTACCAAAGCAAGGACAACTTGAGAGACATGTTACAGAGGGCACTGAGAGAGGCCCCTGTTGGCCTTGTACTCTGAAAGGAGTTTGCTTTGTTTTTGTCTCACTGACAGACTGTGTATGACTAGGCCGGAGGGCTGAGTCACTGAAGACCCACCACAAACAGGTAGAGAGAGTGTGCAGGCACATGCACTTGGCCAGGGGGAGCTCACGAGAGGTGAGTGCACCCCATTACAACTGGCAACATACAGTGGAAACACTGTGCTATATAATATAGTGGGATAGGCTGACCGATCGGCAATGTATCATTACAATTCAATGTTAAGGATATTATGAGCCTGAGACCCATGCTTTCTCTTTGTTAATTACTTCATTTATGTCACTTCTTAAAAGTGGTTACAGACTTTGAATGCTGCACCTCTGATTCCACTGTGAGCTTTAGCTGTTTTTAGCTATTGCATCATAATATGCTTGTTATGCATGTACCTCCATTCTGATTATACTGAATTCTTTTGCAGTTCTGTTGGCTAACGTTCCCTTTGCTAGTTACGGAATGGATTCTACTGCTGTAGAATAAGGAAGTTACCATCAAAGATAGGGTCAGTTTCTAATCTTGCATGCACCATGACAGCACTGTGTGTGTGTCTCAAAATATGCTATTGCACATCTAAAATCTGAATTTGACTCTTTATATGGTTCCTTTTCATTAACATCTGCACTGAGTCTGTCTCTTATTCAAGAAAAACCCTTTTGGTATCAACAAATGTTTTATCCAAGTAAAGACTGAAAAAGGGTTCAAGGCAGGATTATAACTTGTACTTTACACATGTGCAGGGGAACAAAAAGGAACAAGAGCACCCCCCTACCCTCTTATAGTCGTATGTGGGACACCCACATGTTGGATCCAGGTGCAGATGAGCACGTGTTTTGCAGCACATCTGTTTATTCCCTCCTCCAGAGAAGGGGGGTTTTGAATGGACAGAGAATGGGTGGAGACTTGGCTCCACCTCACCCTTTTTTTGACAGTGCAGCTGCTGAACCAACACTGGGGATGCACAGGGGGTATTTACTGATGGGATAGGCCAACAGCAAATTACCCTCCTTGAGTGATGGGGCAGCAGCAGGAGAATTGTGGCTGCATAGATTACAGTCCCTTTCAGGGATACTCCTGTAGCAGCACAGCTAAGCACTATCCTTCTCTACGGGCTGTGTGCTTGTGACCGAGCCTCTCTCGGTAAATTCCTCACCCTCTTTTCTGCATCTGGGAAGGAAGAATCACAGAACAGGTGCAAAGTTCAGGAGCAAATTAAAAAAAGTAATTTGAAACCAGGATAATTTTTACCTCCCAGAGTATGGGTTTCAGGAGGAAGGTGCAGCTAGGGGTTGAGGCAGGTATACCTTATGTACTTGCCTCCTACACAGATTTTAATCATGTAATTGTTCCCTGGCTTATCAGTTGGAACAGTAGCCTGAGAAGCAACAAAGACATCCCAGAGTCACTCGCATGCAGTAACAGCACCCAGTGGAATACTTTTCACTTCTGTAAAATGTAATCTTGCTTCTGTAGTTAAAAATACGTTCTAGTAATTCCTGTCTTTAGCAAAGCCTCTTCCCTTTCAATGGTCTTTGTTTCCCCCTGCTAGTTTGTAACGAGGTTTTAACATTTATTTTTAGAGGTGGTTCCTTTACAGGATTGCCAGCAGTTTGGGGCAGAGTCTTTCTTTTAGTTCTGTATTTGTAGAGCACCTAGCACAATGCGGGTCCCTGGCCATGATTGGGGCTGGCAGGAGTGACTGCAATTGTAATAATAAAGGAAGAAGCCAAACATGATTTTATTTTTACCATGTTGTTGTTTATATTATTAACTGGAGAATAAAGAATTGGGAGAGTGTCATCTTGAAAGAAGAGTCGAGATGAGCAGGATATAGAGAGGCTCTTTCATGATTTTGCAGTATCTCTTAGAGCTTTTTTTAAAATTTACAAGAGTAGTTGCATCAGAAGAGTTGATTGTAAGGAAGTGTTGAACAATATAAAATATGCCTGAAATCCTTTGAGGTTTATTCTCACCTTGATACACATTGAGAGCACTCAGTGCTATGCTATATTTGTACATTAAGTGGAAATTAATCTGTTTGCTGTTCTGTTCTATGTAGGTATTTACACGACCCTCATCACCTTAATATCTGAGACCCTGAGAATAATTAATACTCTACTTAATCACCCTTACAACTCTCTCTGAGGGCCCATTTTATACATGAGGAGCTGAGGCACAGGGCAGAGTAAGAGACATGCCAAAGGACATATGGGAAGTCTGTGGCTGCATTAGGGGGTAGCAAGCGGGGCAATTGCCCATGGCCCCACACCATGGTCCCCGCAAAGCTAAGGGGCTTGGGCTGGGCTTGGGCTTTGGCTTTCTGCCCTGGGCCCCAGTGAGTCTAATACTGGCCCTGCTTGGTGGCCCCCATGAAACCTGCTTGCAACCCCCAGGGGTTGTGGACCAGTTGAGAACCACTGCACTAGAGTGTCCTTCCTCCTTATTGGTCATGGAGTTACTGTTACTGACATTTTATTTCTTTTTTGTAACAGACATGAATCCTTTCATTCTGATTTCACCCTATTATAAAGCAATGGTCGGCATTTCCATTTGCAAAGCCCCAAGTCACTGGTGGAGAGCAATATTGTACCATTAGTTACTTTCCCCTGTGGTCTCACTGGTCAATGAGATGTTGCTGAATCAGTACAGGACTTCAGGAAGCCATCTCAAAAGCAGAGGGCCCAATACAGCTGTTTATGGGTTTGAGCAACTAGTTAAGTCATATTCATCAAACTGTTTGACCTTGTAGGCCTAGTTTTGTGTGTGATCTCTTCCTGTTTTCTCTTAAGATCTTCATTATTTGTAAGTGTTCACTGGAGAGTTTAGACAAATAATTTTCAGACAATTGTTGGTTCACAAACTCTTTGCAAATTGTTCACTACCACTATTAAAATTCCTGGTAAGCAATTGTTCATTTGGGCTTGTTTCCTTTCCACGATTGAAGCCTTTCAATGGGAGACTAACAAATGACCAATAATAATGAATAATTCCAATTCAAATTCACAAAGGTTTTGGGATTTGCAAATATCATGAAAACCGATGGTCCTCTGACTATTAATAAATGGGTACTATCACTCTCTGAATTACAATAAATCAGATTCAAGTAGCTCATTTGTGAATATGTTCCTGAATCTGTGATTTTCATTACTTGACTTGGTCTAGTTGCTTTTGCTTACGTTCAAGTCCTTTACATATCCATAGTTGTTTTGCTATACTGTACAATATGTAGGCTCAGCCCAACAAAATGTGCATAGAAAATGAGCCATAGGGGCCTATTATTTCTCTCCAAATGTGTCCAAAATAGCCAAGAGGACACGTTTGTTTGAAAGCATCAGAAATGAATTCTTGAGAGGAACCGATTTGGATGCTTGGTAAAAAGGAAAAATAACCTGACTTCACTGGGGGAAATAAGGAGGAAACCTGACCATGGATTTATGAGAGCTGGAATAATCCTTGTAATACCCTCTGTTAAGGAAATGAGGGCAGTGTAAATATATAACAAGTCTTCCAGAGTGGGGAGTCAGCAGGACCTTCATCACCAAAAGTGCTGTCTCTAGGTCACTTGAGTTAAAGGAGTAACTAGTAGAAGACTTTTATTTGCTGTGTAACACAATGACTAAAATACTTAGTCATTGTGTTACACTCAGATTGTTACCCTGAACGGTGAGAAGTTCTCCATGCCCTCTCCTTCCTCTCTGTCTTGAAGACCTTGTCACCTGCAAAATTTGGTCTCTCTTCTTTCCCTTTCTCGCTTTGCAGTTTTACTGTCCCTGGGTTCAACTGTATCTTTGAGGCGCAGCCCTGTAATGGGGGCAGTGTGGAACTGCACTTTTTCAGGGGGGGTTCTAGAGAGGAGATCCACATAATGGAAGAAGACTTCCCCCCCAGAGCCTCCTAGCAATGCTGGGAGAGTGCAACTCCTGTTACACCCCTTTATAGAGAATAGCCTACTCGCCCTGCATGCTGATGTCAATGCAGAGATGGGCCCAGGACTTCACTTCCTCCTGCACCTTGTGGGAACTGTGCACTGCCAGGCACCATATATACTGTAGCTGTAGGGGATGTAGAGATGGCAGGCAAGTGAGACCCTTGTGTAGTTTGCAAAAGGAGAAAAAAGATTTGTTGTGGCCTTCCGCTCTGCCCCCGCATACACAGTGCAGCTATGAAAGGGTAGGCACAATCTTGCCCCAGGTTAGCATTAAAGTAGATCTAGTCAGTGTATTTCAAATGGTAACTAATCCAGCTATTTTGTTTATCCTCTATATTCACTGTACATCTTTGCGGTATTCACAAATATATCCTGTGTGATCAGTCTAAGGGCTTTCATCTGGAAGGCCAGGATTTAGCATCGTATGCCAGATTCTGGGAATTACCATGAGAAATAGCTACCCTTTTTATGAAGATGCCCCTTTTATACAATTTTTACTTGAATCGCTGTAAAACTAATTTACAAATAAGTCTCAAAGACAGGCAGAGTCTTGGCCCTGCGAGCTGCTGTTTGATGTTACGTATCAAGTGCAGTAGACTCTTGGATATGAGTAGACCCTTTGGAATCTGGCCCTTGATCTCCATTTTCAATCAGAAAACTTGAATCAGTATTAATAATTTCCATGTTTATATTTTCATAAGGACTACAGACTCATTTATAAAATATTTTGTATTTGTTTTGATTTAAAACATTTTTAAAACCCCTATGAGTGTTTGTAATTTCTCTTAATTATTCCCTTGATAATGACGCTAAATTAAGTCCCTGAAATTGAAATGTTAGCGACATTAAAATACAGCTTGTTTTGAGAAGTAAAAATTTTAGGTTGCTAAAAGGAGAATTAAAAAAAACTTTTGGTAGATTTAAATAATTTTTTGGAATCTGCCTGTGAGAATGGAATTATCAGAAGGCTTTAGAACTTGAGACACAAATGGAGCTTTCTGATAGGCTATCAGAAATGTTGTACCATGCTAATAATGCATGGTACCATCTATTTTTTTTCCTTATTTTTCTTTATCAATTTCATTCCACAGTATTGAGAAGAAACTCCAGACACTGCATTTATCTGGTGGAGAAAATCACTCTGCTTTCTGCCCTAAGTCTTAGAGCTTCATTTTAGGTGCAATATAATGGCTCAGAAAAGCATTTCTGTCTTGCCTTATTTCTGAAATACAATCTGTGGTAATTCTAAGTCATTTGCAGTAGAGGAAAATTTTATCCTTTTATTTTGGATGTTTCAGGGAATAAGAAATAATTCTGATGTAATTTGGAAGTCCTGCAGAAATACTGGTGCTGCAGACCTTGAATGCAGAGTGACATTGATACCAATGTTTACAAGTGAAATAACAATTCATAGCAAATAACCTTAATGTTATAGGGTAAAGGTGCCTAAGTGACTTAGGAGCCTGTCTTTAAAAAGTGAATAGGACTTAGGCTCCTTTAAAACATTTTTCCCTATAGTTCTTAAGTGTATTTGTTTTGGCTTTGTTTTTTTTAAATTTGCTCTTTCTCTTCCCCAGCTTCCCTTTATAGATGCTGGGTACCATTTTTATCATAATGGCATCTCCAGGGCCAGGAGAAGACGCAGTCTTCAGCACAAGCTTCATTTGGAAAAAGACCCGAGGGTAAGCTTTTCCCATTGATTTGCCATCCAGCAATCATGATTTCCATGCCAACCAACTGTGCAGTATGGGATCAGATAACCGTGAAGTCTTAACACAGGTAATTCCATGCCTGACCCAAGCTCTGTGGCTGCTGTACAGAAGTTAAAACAACCTAAGCCTTGATTTTAACATGACAACAACAGTCACAGCTTCGAGCTTGAGCCTTCCACCCTTGCTCACACGTAGTAATACTGCACTCTCTGCTAGTAGCCTCACTTGCAGTCAATGAGTTCCAAAAGGCATGTTTCAAACATAAACAAGACCAGTTGCTCATTCAGCCCATCAGACTTTGACTTTTATTCTAGAAACTCCAGGTACCACTTGCAAATGAAACTTTTAGTTTTAAGAAGCAACCTCCCTCCCCTCCTCTGCAGCATTTATCTCACTGGTGGAAAGAAAAGGTCCTTTACCATAATGCAGTGATCTAGCAGCAGTTTCTTCTCTCTCTCTTCTTCAGAGTTTTTGCTATTATACAAAAATCTTCCTTAGAGGTTTTTAAGGGCCGGCTTGACAAAGCCCTGGCTGGGATGATTTAGTTGGGGTTGGTCCTGCTTTGAACAGGCGGTTGGACTAGATGACCTCCTGAGGTCCCATCCAACCCTGATATTCTATGATTCTATGAAGATAAATACTAGGACCTGGTCAGGACCAGCTAGCACAAAAAAGTGTTTCTACTACCAAAGAAAATAACCATTCTTGGCATTCATCTTATGAAAGCAAATAGATGATCAATTATTCCCCTGAATACCCAACTCCATTTCTGTTGGTGTGGGAAAGAGTTGTGCTGTTCCATTCTACCTAGGTTTTTGTTGCCCTGCCCATCGTCATGGTATCTGAGCACCTTTCAAAATTAATAAATAAATAAACAAGAAGAAAGTTATTTTAACTAAAACTGAGAAGCTGCCTGTTGCTATGTTGGGAAGCAGGGTGGAAGAATTTCCAGCTCACTCTCTCTGCCTTTGCAGGAGATGGTTAAAGTAACTTTGGGCACAGATCCACCAACAATATGACACCCCTCCAAATTGTAGTCAGCCCATCTGACAGCTGGTAATGTGTGTTGCCCTGGTCACTTTATCTGAAACCAAGCAACTTCCAGCTGCTGGTCACCCCCACTTCCTTTAGGTCACACTGTGTTGTGATACTGAGAGTTCAGTGAGGCATCATGGGTCCTGTATCAGTCAGGTGTGCAGTATGTCTCTTTATACTCTGAACTACCATCTTCAAGGGTTAAAGGATCTCCATGCCCATTCACTCCTGGGCTTCTTTTCTAAGACTGCCAACAGGGCACCAGCTAGAGTTTGGGTATGTGTGTGATGCAGACCCCTGCCCCCCTAGCATTAAACTGAGATTCTCAAACTCATTTCATATAATTTACCAAACAAGGATTGGACAGTAACAACTTTCAGACAATACAGTCCATTGCAGGATACTAATGAGTGGACTGAGAAATAAAAGTCTCCAATTTTCCTTAACCATCCAGTCCTTAAATAGTCAGTTTATTAAGAACTATTTAATAAAGAACAGGAGTAGGCAAATATACGAGCCAATGGCTGTGTAGCTCTATGTACTTGAAACAAATATTTCTACTTATCTATAGAGGTCTGTGTAAATCAGATGTGTCCCTTAAGTTGTCATTGTGGCCCTCAATATTGCAAAGGTGGGCCTCCCGGTATTAGTTAATACTAGACTTGCTGTTGCACTGACTACGCTTGAACTGTTTGACTGCATAATGTGAATATGGGTCAATATGGAGATTGTTTAATTACATGTAGCCTACATTTCAGACCTGCTCTATTTTGTGTCCATTCTATGGAAGTAAAGAGGACTTCAGTTTCCAGGGTTCTCCATCTGGGACTTTTCGTAACCAACACATTCACTTGAATTTTTGGTTTTAATTTCCACTGCCTCCTGATTGGCCTGCTGATTCCTGCACTGCCACATAGTGTAATGATGACTTAGCTTTACGACCTGCCGATTTGCTCTCCCTTACTGAATAAATCCATATCATAAAATAATTGGGAGTATCCTCAAAATGTGGCAAAGCATGGCCATGGATAAGCCCTGATATTTTGGTACACTGTTCAGCTTCAGAAAGAACTGCTGATTTGCTTTAATTTCCAAATTGGAAGCACACTCTGACCTTTCTGATTCTGTCCTATCTTTCTGTGTTGCTCAGTAGGCTCTTTGACGTTTTCTCTATGGCCCTCCTAGCAACTTCTTGTGTAGCCTCCCAGCTCTCCTAATACTTTCCCTGTGCTTTTAGAACACTCTCTTCCAATGAACTCCTGGCCTTTCAAGCTTCTCTTTGCCCTTCGAGTTCTTGATTTTTCTCACCAACATCCTAGTATCTCCTCTCCATCCATGCTGGAAGGTCATCCAAGAGAACTTGGATTTTTGGCTCCTAACGAGATGACTTTTGGTCAAAGCACCATGACTTAGAGAACAGTAATTATTAACACTCCAAAGTGTGATTTCAGTGCCATAATAATTCATCCCTCATGAATGGTGAGATAATGAGGGGATCCTGAAAGCTCCCGTGGGACTTCAAAATAAGAAAACAGGTTAGTCACTTTTTTATTATACGTGTTATGAGCACAAATAAAACAAGCTCTGATCACAATGATCAGTGTGGGAGCAGTCATTAAAGCTCTAGCCATGTGCATGGATAAGAGCAAATGTGAACTACAGACACAGCACTCTACTTTTGAACTCCAAAAATAATTTCTGCAGCCACCAGTGCACCTAAGTGTAATGACTTCCCTCTAGACCATTTCCCCCAATGTTTGCTAAGGAATAAATGTCAGCATTGTCATGGTTAATAAATTCAACACATAAACTAAGAATAAAATGCTATTAAATTGTCAGCATAGCCAGAAAGCTAACTGACTGTCTTCAAAACACAGGGTCCACTGAATCTCTGATGAGCCACTAAGATTAATTTTGTATTTGTATCTATTTCTACCCAACTTTTTGGAGAAAGTGAGAAATAAAATCTGTGGGTATGAGCTGAAGTGGTAGTCTTATGTTTTCAGTTTGAAGGGACTACAATTCCTAGCTAATTTTAATTATTAGTTGAAAACAGTGCAGATGTTCATTCAATTAATTAATGTTCTTTAATCAAGTAAGTCCCTCGAGGAAACCATGTCAATTCTGCAAGAGTCCTGGGAGACAGGCAGCAGAATGCTACTGCAAAGAGGTTACTGTATAATCTCCATACACTGCACATGCAACAAGATGTCTTTAAACTTCTTGAAAAGGATCAGTTGTATAAAATGTTCTGTATGTTTGGTGCCAAAATAATTTTGAGATATGCCAAATGTATTCAGAATTTATATGACAAAAATCACTGCTGTTGAGAGAGCTGGGTTCAAATGTATGTTAAGATGCCTTCATAGAGTTCGAACAGTGCTTCAGTTCCTGCTGGGAGGAACAACCTTACTACCATTTGTTTGGCAGCAGCTATCTCAATATCATGAAGTTTGAAGCAATATTAACAGTAGAGGGTGCTAGACACAATAGTGTCATAGAACACAATACTGCTGGGGACTGGTGAAGATTCAGAAATGGGCACATGAAGCTCGTGAAGATATTAAACCTCACAGTATTTTCAATATTTCTTTCTCTTAGAATGGCAAGTACCATAATAAATTGCACTACTTTGAATGGCGGATATCCACTCTTGATCTTGTTTTAAAAGATGATTTCTTAAAGTAGGCATATCACAAAAAGATTACAAGACCTGAAATCCACTTATAATTGCTTAAACATTTTATGGCAGAAAAGTATTTTATCAGGTAAAATTCTGACTTGGATTCACATGTGTGTTGCTGAATATCCTGTATACTTACAGTAAACACTGAAAGAAAAGAAGTGCCAAGTATAATCAGAAAGTGTCCATGGACTATTCCAGCAATTTATTCATGATTCAGATACAGTATCATCATGAAAAGACCACTGAGGCTGAGAGGGGAAACAAACTGAGGAAGGAAATTCACACTATCGCATTCTTGCAGTAGCCAAAAGTGATCATTTGGACTAAGCAGCTCCATCATGCTACACACAAAGTCAGCTCTTGTCTCCCCCGGGTCCCAACTCCATGTCAGGGGAGAGCTCATTCAGACCCTGCTTACATCTTGAAAGTCATCATTTAAAATGAAGAACCAAGTATTAGCTGGTGTTTCTAGGGTGGGTTATTTTGTTTGTCTGTTTCTGGAGAAGAGGAGAAAAGAGTTTGTTATACCTGTGGAAATAGGCTTCTACCGAAATGTCTTAACAAGGGTGTAAGCTTCTCCTCTTCTAAATCATTTGACACACTTTCAGTGAAATCCTGATTGCTTTGCTCCCTGCCTCCTCTGTTATCTCTCCAAAGAGAAAGGAGTATAGCAAGGACGTTCTGCAATGTGAACTTTGCCATGTGTCCTGAATTTGTAGAGCTTTCCCCTATGAAGATTTTTCTGCAGAGGGACAACATGTCCTTGGGGAAGGTCTTATACTCCAACCACACCTCCCCCCCGCATCCTGGGCATCACAAATGGTGAAGCACAGCAAAGCTTGTCTGTCTGTTCTGCAGCAATCATGCCTGATGGACCCAAGTAGTTGCATAGCAGTTAAGTAGAACCCATTCAACAAGGAACCATTTCTTAATCTCCTGCTGCCTCTTCTGACCCATCAGGACATTGAAGATAATGGGTTGGGGAGGGCTCACCTCCTAGAAAGACAATAACTCAGTGTATTCCTGAGGTGGGATATTCACCCCACATCAGCCTAGAAGGGGTTTATGAGAGTGAGAGGCCAATTAACCAGATAGGCCACAGCTGAGGGAAATTAGCTGGCTTTAATAACCCCTGAGTAATGATAGAACCCAGCTGGAATGGAATAGGCAGGGCTAGGATAAAGCCAGAAAGCTGGCAGTAGCATGGAACTGTAGTGAGGGAGCCTGTACCCACTCTCTGGACAGTAGATTAAAGAAGGGAAACCAGGTGGAAAGGTTATAGGAAAAGGATTAGGGGAAAGGCAGCAAGGTTTAAGGTGGTACAGACCTTGGCTGCTGATTAGAGGGTACCTGAGCTAGAACCCAGAGTAGAGGGTGGGTCTGGGTTCCCCTCCCAGCCACTGGAAGTGGCACTGGTTTGGGCAGAGAAGGGAAGGCTTCATCTTGAAGGAAGAGGCTTTGATACCCCAGAAAAGGAAAACACAGTCATGTGGCTGGAGGGCCAAGCCACAAAGATGGAGCAACCTGAGTCGCAGACAGAGAGAGAGAGAGAGAGAGAGAGGCAGCAGCAGTAGGGCAAGCAGCAGAAGGGAGTTGGACCTGGAAAGAGCTAATCCCCAGAGTGGCCATGAGGAGGTGCCCCTAGCAATGAATGCACCCCAAGACAACTCCCCATGCCAAATCCTTTCATCTATGCTAAAAGAACAGTGATGGACTTATGGATGGCTATAGGTTATAGCAGAAGCTATGCCAATCATATGGTTCAACCCTGTGTCCTGAATGTTCAGTCTTGATGACCACAGAATCCACTTCTGCTAGTGAAGGTTTCAGCAGCTCTGGCTGATTCTACAGTCTTCCTCACTGCTGTCCACAATGATGTCTGCTGGGTTAAGAAGCTGTGGATGTCTGCCACTGCAGCCATTTCCTGGCAGTTTGGGTGCCAGATTCCTAGGGACTTCCCCAAAGGTGAAAAAGGCAGATGAAGGATGGCTGGGAACAAGAGCAGGAGTGGCAGAAAGCTTGTGTGAACAGACAGGCACTTCAAGAGCACATCAACCTGCTGGTGCAAGGACTGGAACTCACCCATGGTGGTTGCTAAAATCACAGTAGTGTTCGGGATGGCAGTATGAGTAGGAGGCAAACTATGAGGATTGGGGTATTTACCAGCCAGAATACAACAATTGCAGTTGTATAACAATTTTAGTAAAACTGCATCTCACACCCCCCCCCCATTGTTTTTATTGTTTTATTTATTTGGGGTGCCTGATTCTCTGAAGTGTAACCTCCTTCAGTCAACAAAGAAAATGTGAGTTGATTGCAAATGTGACTGTGCCAAGAGCAAAGACCTTCCCAGCCTAGTACCTGCAAGTAAACAATGGCTTTTCCTTCCTTCATGCACATTGTAACATCTTAAAAGAGAACTCACAAGCCAGCCTCCTGCTGGGAGGCTTAAAGGTATTGTTAGCAAATGTTTTGGAAAATGAACATGACTGTTAAGAATACACAACTCTTATTTCACTTTTTAGGTGAATTAATTTTTTTTTTTTTTTTTTTTAGTTTTTTGTTTTTGCTGGTGGTGTGTAGTGCCTCTCATATAAGGACAAGGAGTTGAAACTCAATTTGTAAAACCTACTTGTTCTATCCAAGATTGCTTTGTTTTCTTTCAAGTTTTAAATGAAGACATTTTCCTCCCACACAGTCTCTCCTTTCAGGAAGCTGCCTACATTAATTCCACTCAAGAAAGAAGCGTTAATATAAGGATGAGATCTGGTTCTATCTTCACATAGATACATACGTTCAATTCTGAGTATGGTGCCTTGATGCTGTGGTGATGAGTCCATTAGAAACACACATCCAGATGAATAGCCACCTCCCAATGGTTACTGTAAATGTAATGGTTTAGAAAGTGAGCCTTAAAGGGTAAATGTGTAAGGGCTGTGGCAGTGGTAGAAGAAGAACACCATGTAGGGTTTCTGGGGCTCTCTGACCAATGGACACAGTTTGGAGGAGCCCTTAAACTGCTTTAAATGCTGCCAGGGCTGAGGTCAGGACAGAAAATCAGGGAGCCATAAATCTAGAGAATCTGACCTTTAGTCTTAACAAAAAAAATCCTTGTTTTATGCACTTTTATTATATTTTAGATATACCCTTATTGGTATGACAGCTTGTTCAGAGATGCCCAACCATTTTGCTGGAGCCCTGTTTGGGTGGATTGACATTTGGGTGCCCCCACATCCTAAAATTGTCACGTTCTTCTTCTCTCCATGTTCTCTCTTCTGTCCTTATATTTTTACATCTTTGTGTTTTGATATGTGATTGTGACCCTCATTCCTCCACTCTCCAGAAAGCTGCATGATGCATAAGGGCACCTGTGGTACCCAAGCTAGCTTGAATCAAGCTAACTTGAATATGTCTGCGTGAGCTGCAGAGACACCCTGAGATTTCAGTGTAGACATACCTGGAATCTGAGACCCTGCACGTTTAAGGTATTTCTGTGGCCAGCTGCATTTGGGGAAGGAAGGCAGGCAGCAGTCCAGGAATCACTTGCTACTTGGCCTGCAGCAGCACTTTTGCAGTGGGAGATCAGGGTGGATCTTCGTTCTCATATTGCTTTTCAAGTCCCCGTGGCGCCTCTCCTGTTCTGCACACACGCATGTACACATGTGGACTAGTCTGCCATTTCTCCCAAAGGGCCAGGGCCCCAGATTGGGAAGCAGAGGATTAAGGGCCTGATCCAAAGTCAATTGAAATGAATGGAAAGACTCCCATTAACTTCAGTGGGCTTTGAAGCAGGCTCTTAGTGCACCGTACAAATTGCAAAGACCTAACAGTGGGCATAATGCACTGCAAAAGCAGCTTCCCAAAAGCCACACTGGGCTTACTGCTCCCCTTCCGGACAGTTGTATATAGGAATGGGGAAAGATGTCTGACTGTAATTAGCCAAAGGAGATTTCTTGTATAGCTAATATTCAAAAAGAACAGCTGCATTGAAATAACATATTCAAGTGCTGTCCTGGGGTGCATATATTTAACTGACCATATCCCATTATCAGAACTCAAAGTGCATTATTGTGCATTGCATTTATTTGTGTATGCACATAAAATAGCTAAGATAAATGATTATTTTAATAGATGTCCTATTCTTGGAGGCTGAGATTAAACCACCTGTTCCTATCCTGAAACAGGAATCATTTAATTGATCATGCTTAGTAAAAACACATCTCAGAAGTGGAAAGACATTGACCAATTTGAAAAGGCTTCAAAATAGGAGCAAAGGATAGGAGCATCAGCTGTTGTCTGATGGCAAAATGAGAAATATTGGAAGGATAATCGGAAATAATCACTTAATATTTCTGTGTAAGAAACGGTGTAGAATGTGAACTTAGGTCAAAATTATCAAAGTTGGGTGTCCAGTGTTCAGGCATCTTAAATAAGTGGCTTGATTTCCACAGATAGGGGGGATTTGCAACGTCATTTGAGTCTGTTCGAAATTGATGTAACAAATACACATGAACCACACATTCTTTGCATTGTCTGTCTGTCTTGCACACCTCTTTGTCATTAGTGTCTTGTGTCTTCCTATGGAGCTTCACATATATTTTAAATTCAGAACTGTTTAACACAATCTTTCTTCACATGAAAATATCACAAGAGGTGGCCTATGCCTTGTGTGTCTATGAATGAAAGATCTGCAGGTTGCCTTTTGTTAAGAAAGCAAACAGCAATAAAATACTCCATAACTGCTGGTACATTTGAAAATGAATAACTTTGTAATATTAAAGTGCATTGCCCCTGTTTATAAGACTTTCTGTTACAAAGCTACCTTCAATATAAGTGCTTTGATTGAAACTTCATGGTTCACAACTCAGGTCTGAAACATCCCCAGTTTTGCAAAAATCAAAACATTAACCAGTCTTTAACTCAAAAGCTGGCATACTTAGCACACTTCCACAGCATTTCATTAGAAATTAAAAATAAATGAATGTGACTGAGTGTAACATCTTGCCTTTTTTTTTTTTTTACCAGTACAATGGCTGTATTTTGCACCTATATTCCTTCCTTTGGTCCCTTATCCCTATACATGTGTTGAAAACAAGACACTTGAAAGGACAAAAAGAAATTTATTCATTGTTTCATCATCCTTAGCCCACATCCTGCTTTGGCCTTTATCAAGGACACAATTGCATTAGGGCGCTGTGTGGTCATTGAATCTTCCTGGCAGTGATGGAGTTTTAATCCATCTTTCAAGAGCCCCAGTGCTATCTGCAGCCCATAAGACTAAAATGTAATACAGCTGGGGTCCGAAATACCTAAAACTACATGTAGCAATTTTAAATAAAAGCTTTTTAAAAGTCTAGTGAGGTGGCTGGGAAAAAGTATTTGCTTCATCCTGGGCTGACCACATGCACAGAAGATGCCACGTGGAACCTTACAATTTGTCTAGAGTGACTGACAATGTATAAGGGAAAAGGCAAGCAAAAAAGCCTATGCACACATGAATAGGTTGGGGCTTCAGGGGGGTGAAGAAATTTTTATTTCATGTTCTTTATTTGTGGTCCCAAGAAAGTTGCCATATCTTATGTAGTACTTGAAGATGAGTGGGTTGGAATACAGGTTTTCTACCCACCAGATATATGGGAAATAGGGTTTGTTTAAGAAAAAGGGCCTTTTGCATAGTCAGTAAATATATCAGTATGCAAATACCAATTTATTTGCTTCCAGTGATTCTATCTACCTTTTTTTTGCCAGTTTGTTAACTGGTACCAGTTATTTCCCCTGGCTTCATGAGCTGCCTATGATGGTGCAACTGATGAGGTATTTCACCAACCCCTGCAATCCATCTGGAGTATTGGAACCAAGAGGGTGACTTGTTGGAGAAAGGAGGTGTATCCATTACTTCGTTCGTCAGTGTGCTGTGCCTGTCTGAGAGTCAGATCACACCACAGCCTTCTCCTTTCTCCGTGTGTGTTCTGTTTGTTGTTTATATAATTTCCTTTGGCCTTGGCAGGTGCAGAAATTGTTTTACCATGGATGTGACCATTGGTTATGCAAAGTGAATCTTGATGATGTTCCAAGATGCTGTCTGTCACTGGGATGAAAATGGTTGGGTTCCTAAAACTGATTGATTGCAGTGTTGTTGTAGCCATGTTGGTTCCAGGATATTAGAGAGACAAGGTAGGTGAAGCATTGGATCAACTCTGTTGGTGAAAGAGACAAAGTTTTCAAGTTACACAGCGCTCTTCTTCAGGCCCAGAATATTGAAAAAGAGCACTGTGTAGCTTGGGAGCTTGTCTCTTTCACTTCGCCCACCTTGTCCCGCTAAAATCAAAGAGGCATTACTAGTGAAATTCACCCCTTTTTACTCAGATTCTACTGAAATATTTAATTTCTATATTTAGGAGTTGTGATAAAGCAGAGAAACTGCCAGCCCAGCACAGCAGGGGTTAAAGAAAGCCTTTGGGCTGGGCCCAGCTAGCCCCGCCCTGCTATACTTGCAGCCAATACCAGACCTGGAGACAGGATAAAAGAAGGGAGCCCGGCTCAGTTCAAGGCTGGCTGGCAAACAGGCAAGAGCTAGTTGTCTCCCTGTCTGAAGGAACAGAGCACTGGCCTGCCAGTCAGGTCAGCCATCTGGAAGTAAGCACTGGTTTTCCAGCCAAGGGAGATTGTGGAGGAACCCCCAGCAAAGGAGGTAACTGACTGAGTGAACCCCAGAGATATTGGGGGACTTGTCCTCACCATCTTGAGGCTGCCCCCTTCCCCCTCCCCCCCCCAAGTAGCCTGGGCCTCCAGCAAGGCACTATCCGGATACCAGAGGGAATCCCACGGGAAGCAAGCTGCCCAGTAGATTGGACTAGAGGGGGCATGCCCTAAACTTAGCGGGCTGGTAGGAAGTAGCCCAGGGCAGTTGATTCTGACTCCCTGCTGGGAGGGACTCCAACCCCCTGGTTCCAGCCCCCTGGGCTGGGATCCAGTAGAGAGGGAGGGCCTGGGTCCCCATCTCCTCCCCGCAGCCTTTAAAACTGAGTCCGCACAGCCTGCAGGGGGTCTGAGAACCAGACAATCTAACCACTAGGCTGCTTGGCCACCAGAGCCCTGTTACAGGAGTTTTATTTTAGGTGTTAGTCCCGGAGGTTAGCTATTCTTTCTTGAATCTTGGGTGCAATATTTGGCATTGAGTCACTAGCCAGTTTTCCAGAAGCGTGGAACTTACTGTCTCCATATTAACAAACAGCACAAAAGGCCATTCCCATTTTCTGTTTTTTGCGTGTGTGTAATTATGCAGTAAACTCATGTTCCAGGTTGTGAAGCTGACAGACTTCCCTAATTAAGACTATTTAATGTAGAGTATGAAGAGTGATTTAATTGTGGTGGCAGACCAATAGAATCATATATAGGCAATGTTTGTTGTGCCCATAAATTTTATAGCACCGTATGACAGCACTGAGAGAGCACTACCATAATCTTTTAAAAAGGAAATGAAACATTAACCAATAAGAGGCTTTGTTTAAGTAGTTTTAATAAATAATGAACAAGCAAAGCAACCAGATTAGTGGCTATGTCTCTTTTCCTATATTTATAAAAACCCACACACTATTGGATAAAAAATATTGCTAGTTTTTTTCATCAAACAAGAACTGAAGTATTTTTCTCATCAGTCACGTTGTAGAGTGCAGTGTATTGTGCAGGAAACAAGTAATATTTCCATTATGAGTGGAGCACTATTTCATCTATCATGTCTTCCTGGGGCAGGTTCTCTTGTGCTTTATCTGCACTATGTGAGGGTTGGCTTTTAGGAGGGTGTTCCAGCTAGGCCCGAGTGTTGAGTTTAGAGCTTTATCAAGTTTACTTCACTGTGAGCATCATTTATTTCCCTTTATAGCTCAGCTCATAGACTCATAGACTTTAAGATCTGCTAATCTACCCTGGAGGAAAATTCCTTCCCGACCCCAAATATGGTGATCAGTAAAACCCCGAGCACGTAGGCAAGATTCTCCAGCCAGACCCTCAGAGACTCCTTACAAGACTTCTTTATGCCAGGTGTGCTACAAAGCATCGGAAAATAGAATCTGTTAGATGCTGTAACTAGCAGGACAAACACACTAAAGGTAGATGCAAAACCCTTTGCTTTCACAATGTTTGAACCATTTGTAAATTTTGGTGCGGTTATGAGCATGATAGACATTTAATTATCCAAGTTCCGAACTGATATTCTGTGAAAGGAGGAAGAAGCAATAGTCACAGTTTTAAGTACAGAATGTAAATACTGTGAACGAATCAGAATCCATATGTGGAGGGACAAAATATAACCTTCACATCAAGTGTGAAGGAAGAAAGGTTGCAGTTGACAGGACAAAAATATAACTATTGTACAGTATGTCAGCTTGAATCATCTGATACATATCATTCCAAATAAGGGAAATGAAGTGGAGGAAAAATCGAGGCTGAGTGGAGTGCTTTGGTGACTGAGCCATGAAAAGAAAGTTCTCTCACTGGGTTTGGCATCTTGATTCTGCTGGCAGTGATCAGTGGACTAGAAATATTGTCACACATCAGGGAGATGGTCCAGGGTTTGGTTTCTGCTCTGTGAGATTTTGCATGTTTGGGATCGTGACAAAAGAAAGGAGGACAAACCAAATAGAGGAGAAATTCCTGTAGATGTTGAAGTTAAAATAATGAAGTTATAGATACATAGGGTGGAGTGCTGGTGTACATTGTGCAGAAGAACCTTCCTTTGTCACTACCACATCCTCACTCTCTCTCCCTCCACTAGGATTATCACATCATAGGAACCTTTTACACAGCATGCCTTTCTGGGGCAGGCCCTTTAAATTTGCCAGGGCCAAGTGGCTGCAGCCCTAAGAACAAGTCAGTGGGAGTCTTTCCATTGATTTCCAAGGGGTGTGGATTAGGCCCCTTAAGCGGCCATTTTGCAATTGATTAGCTGTATCTCACTCTCTTTCATCTAGATTCTAGTAAGTATTCTAGTATGTATTTTGCCTCTCTTGCCACTTTGAGGCTTTGTACATGCAAATAGGATGTCACTGAAAATGAACTGCTTTCAAAAGTTTCTGTTCAGCTAGATTTGTAAATATGTCGTACAAGTGCCAATTTTTACACTGTGTCAAAGTGAAAGCATTTTAAAAAAGAATGAGGCCTTGATTCACCAAAACAGTTAAACTCCTGCTTAGCTTTAGCCACATGAATAGTTCCACTAATTCCAATGGGATAAAGCACATGCTTAAAGTTAAGCACATAAGTATTTTCCTGGATTGGGCTTGAATCACCTATGGTAACCACAGTGTAATTCCTAATACTACTTGCTTTGATTGGATACTTACAATGTGTTTATCGTGTACAAGAGCATTCTAATGTAGAGTATCAGAGGGGTAGCCGTGTTAGTCTGAATCTGTAAAAAGCAACAAAGGGTCCTGTGGCACCTTTAAGACTAACAGAAGAACTGCTGGAGCTCAGCAGTTTCTCTTTGGAGTCTGGTCCTGAAGTTTTTTTGCTGTAAGATGGCTACCTTTACATCTGCTATTGTGTGGCCAGGGAGGTTGAAGTGTTCTCCTCCAGGTTTTTGTATATTGCCATTCCTGATATCTGACTTGTGTCCATTTATCCTCTTGCGTAGTGACTGTCCAGTTTGGCCAATGTACATAGCAGAGGGGCATTGCTGGCATATGATGGCATATATAACATTGGTGGACGTGCAGGTGAATGAGCCGGTGATGTTGTAGCTGATCTGGTTAGGTCCTGTGATGGTGTTGCTGGTGTGGATATGTGGGCAGAGTTGGCATCGAGGTTTGTTGCATGGGTTGGTTCCTGAGTTAGAGTTGTTATGGTGCGGTGCGTGGTTGCTGGTGAGAATATGCTTAAGGTTGGCAGGACCAGCAACACCATCACAGGAGCTAAGCAGATCAGCTACAACATCACCGGCTCATTCACCTGCATACTGTGGTGACATATGTAAACCATGACAAGTCATTGCTGAAGATGACCTTTAAACAGCAGGATAAGGCTAGGAAATTGTTTAATTTTAACCAATGTCTAAAATGAACAAAACCAAAAACAACTCACCACAAACCAGCATGGGAGTCATTATACTTTATCCGTATCACTTACATCATGAGTTCATGAGACTTCTCCATCTCTTAATTGTAGCTGAAATATGTAGTATATTAAAATACTTCATGTGAGCTTTGCTTCTTAAGAATACACACTTCAACCCTGAAACTCAATAGGTATATAGAAAAGGCAGAATTAATTGGTTAAAAAACCCCTACCACTGCTGTGATACCTACAAGCTGTTATTATCTGGCATTGGTTAGTCAAGTGGTGAGTGCAGACCTCTGCTTTTCTGTTAAATTGTGTTTTATTGTAACTTCATCCTCCAGTCAACCTCCCACTCTGTTTCATTTACCTGGTGTGCCCTGTCTCATATGTTGATTGTAAACCTTGTGGCCCAGGCATTGTCTTTTTTGTTGTTTGTCTCTGCAGTTCCCAGCCCTGACCCTTCATTGGGGTTGCTGGACTCTATTGCAATACAAATAATAATGGAATGAGGAGCAACAGTCATGGGATTTACACGAGGGGCTTGATGCTAAAGAGGTACAAATGAGTGTTCGCAGATAGTCGTAGGGTGCTGAGTTTTGAATGATTCAATAGGGTGAAGTAAGCTGAGTGGAGCAGATTCTACAGGTTGTTGAATCATCAAGAACATAGCACCCAGCATATGACATGAAACATGGAACGACTGAATGTAAGAGCTACTCTTCTCCAAAGGCCTGAGTCCACGCCCACTGAAGTAAATGAATGCCTTTCCATTGATTCCAGGGGGGGTTGGATCAAGCCCAAAAGCCTAAAGGCACATTTCTGTAGCTGTGGCAGCTCCTCTTAGTTCCTTTTAGTGCGGCTCTTAAGCACGCTTAGGCCTGGTCTACACTACAGAATTAGGTTGATGTAAGACAGCTTATGTTGATCTAACTCTGTAAGTGTCTACACTAAAATGTTGCTCCCGTCAATGTAACTCACCCACTATGCTGACTTAATAACTCCACCTCCGCAAGAGGCGTAGTGCTTAGATTGACGTAGTTAGGTCGATGCAGTGTCAATGTAGACACTGTTACTTATGTCCACTTTAGTGGCCTCCAGGAGCTGTCCCCCAATGCTCTGACCACACTGGTCACTGTTTTGAACTCCGCTGCCTGGCCGCCAGATACACAGGTTTACGCACCCCCCCCCCCAAAGACATGTCAATTTTTGAAATTCCATTTCCTGTTTGCTCCACATGGAGTGCTCACCTAGCAACTGACCATGCAGGCTACATGCTGCAGATATTCTCCTGCCTGGAGTACACAGGAGGTTGTGGATTTCCTTGGGTCTGTGAGGAAAAGAGGCTGTGCATAACAGCTCCAATCCAGCCATAGAAATGTTAGTATTTATAAACAGATTACTTGGGGGCATGGAGGAGAAGGGCTACAACAGGGATCCACAGCAGTGAAAGCCAAGGAGCTGTGGCAGGCGTACCAGAAGGCAAGGTGGCTAACAGTTGCTGTGGTGTGGAGCAGCAAATGTGCTGCTTTTACGAAGAGCTGCATGCCATCCTCGGTGGAGGACCCACCCCCAAGAACCCCAGGGATACTTTGAAGGGCCCCAAAGTGAACAGTGAGGAGCAGGTGTTGAATGAGGAGTAGGAGTATGGGTGACAGGTGACTGGGGGATCCAGTGGCACAACGAGCCAAGAACTGTTTTTGACTCCAGAGCAGTTGAGCCAGTCCCTATAGTCCAGTATGGGCGAGTCGGATGCAGGGGAAGAAACCTCTGGTAAGTATGTAGTTTGCTTTGATATTGCAGGGACACATCTGTTGATTTACTCTTTTTTAATCCTGCTAGAAAAGGTAATGAAAAAACCAAATAGAGGTAGAGTTGCTATCTGCTTCTCATTCCCCTTTACAGTTAAGCAGAAGGGGCCCTGCAGAACAGTTTATGGGCACCGGGATGTCCCATGAATCCTCCATAGAGATCTCTAGGAAACTTTCCTGGAGGTAGTCTGCAATCCTCTGCTGAAGGTTTCTGGGGAAGGCTGCCTTATTTCTTCCACTGCAGTAGGACTCTTTCCCACGTCACTCAGCAATTAGTTCATAAGGCACCATTGAGGCACACAGGCTAGCAGCATACGGACCCGGTCTGCAGCCAGATGTGTGCAGGAGGTGTTCCTTTTCTGGCACTGTTACCCTCAGGAGTGAGAGATCAGCTAAAATCACCACCGCCTGTGGAAAGTGGTGCAAGTATTCAGTTCAATTGCCCTATCCACAGATATTCATGCCTGTGAGCTATTCCCCCCCCCCCCCCAACTCTAATTTGCTCCCTCCCCACCTGGTCATACTCACCATGGCTGGGACTGCTGCCCTGATCTATGAATCCCAAGGAAAAGTGAGAATGTAGTGCTTGTAACTTGTGTGGATCAAGGGGAGTGAGTTCAGTATATCAAGTTTCCATTTATCTTGTGATTACTTTCACAATAGTACCTCTGTGTATTGTATCTTTTGCATCTGGAAATGTGGCCTGGACGGTCTCACCATCCACACCAGTGGAGCAGCTCCGCCAGATAAAGAAGAGAAGGAAGAGGACGTGGGATGACATGTTCCAAGAAATCCTGCAAGCCTCTGGTGGTTTAGATATTGAGCATAGGGCTTGAAGGATAACCCTTGCAGACAAAATGGACAGGGACAGAGCGGATAGGAGAAAAGCACAGGAAAAGGAAAGAGACATGCAGCAGGAGATGCTAGCACTTCTCAAGTGGCAAACAGACATTCTGGATACTCTTGTTGACTTTCAGGTTCAACAGACCTTGCTTGCCTCCCTCTACAAACCATGGAGAACGGCATTCTGGGACCTCCCTACATTACTACCACCCACATTTCATGTGGTGTCCGGGGCCGCTGCACTACCCCTGCCATTCCACCCTAGGGGAGAGTACAGATATTTACAGCCACACATACACCAACCCTGTCTCTCACAGGTCTGGGTATGTGTTTGTGAAATGGAAATGACTGTTCTTTCCCCTACAAAAGTTATTTTCTCTGTATTTATAAAGTTTTATTCAGTTATAAATGTGTCTGTTTGCCTGGGTTTGGACTAAAAGTCTATTTATGGAAACTTAATTCATCTTTGTTAGTTCACAACATATGCTGGCTGGGCCTGACATAATTCACAGAGAACAGCAATAGATGCAGTTGCAATGTTATATTACTACACACACAGCACTTCTTACAAGGTTCATACCAGGGTGCAAAAAAACAAATGTAGGTAGAACCCATTACCGTAATACGCATTACTGTGGCTCTCTATTAAACCAGTCTTTCAAGCCTCCCTGAGCCATATAGCTCCGCATTGAGCTCTTCTTATAGCCCTGGTATCTGACTGCTCAAAATCAGCAGACAGCTGCTCCACCTCCCCCGGGGTGGAAACTTTCCCCCCTTTGCTTCACAGATATTATGAAGCACTCAGCAGTCAGCTATAACCATTGGGATATTTTTTTTCACTGAGATCTAATCTCATGAATAGACAGCACCAGTGGACTTTCAAATGGCCAAAGGCACATTCAACTGTCATTCTGCACCTGCTGAGCCTGTAGTTGAAGTGTGCCTTGCTGCTGTTGAGGTGGCTATTGTACAGCTTCATGAGCCCTGAGTGTAAGGGGCAGCTGGGTCTCCCACGATCACTATTGGCACTTCAACATCCCCAGTCGTGATCTTCTGGTCTGGAAAGAAAGTTCCTGCTTGCAGATTTCTGAACAGGCCTGTGTTCTTAAAGATGCACATGTCATGCATCTTTCCTGACCAGCCCGCGCTGATGTCAGTAAAACATCCCTGGTGATCCACCAGTGCTTGCAGTACCATAGAAAAGTAGCCCTTTCTGTTGATGTACTCTGTGGCAAGGTGGTCAGATGGCATGCATATCCCTATTTTGGCACCAATCACCCTGCTGCTGTTTGGGAACCCCATTGCTGCAAAACTATCCATTATGTCCTGCGGATTGCCCCTCTGGCGGCTCTGCAAATACTGCAGGATCAGGTGCACCATGCTCATCATGATAATGCAGAGCTGTTCAGGATCCATACTTCTCACACAGATGCCAATGTGCGGGTTGTTGGACTTCTGAAAAGAGGCACGAATTATTATGGGATGCAGATAAAATTAGGGGATGGAGAAAACTGCATCATGGGATGTTGAAACCACGTTCCCAGTCATCCCTGCGTGACTCATTTGCCCCCATGAGGTATTGCAAACCCTTCCCAAAACACCCTGTGTTAGATAATGGTGAGTTGTACAGTGGGATAATTACCCATGGTGCACTGCTTTCTGCATCGATGCAAGTGCTGCTAGTGAGGGTGCGCATTGCCGACACAAGGAGCATAGTGTGGACGTGCAAAAGTGATTTAATCTACTACCACTGTTTGTTAGAGAGAAGAGTAACTAAAAATCCTAAAAAGGGCAGCTTCATGCAGTATTTGTATTCACTGGATTGTCATTTACCTCCTATTCCCTAATCACACTCCTATCTACTCACCCCCACCGTGCATACTTACCTCTGTACTCACCAGTGCTCAGTTTAGTTTAGCTTATGCTGCTGAAATTGGCTCAGTAATTCTTCACGTACCACTCGTACTGCACTTGCATATCATAATGGCAGGATCCATAATGTTTCAAATTCAAGTGAATATTTCTGAGGAATCATATTTGCATGCACAGATTGGCCAATGCTATTCTTTGGCAGAACCCAGAATTGTGTGTCTTATAGAATTCCTTTCTTAAATCCTCATTTCCACCTTTCGTGTTTTACCTTACACTGAGGTTAGCCAATTAATATCTAGCACATAGGAAAAGATGTTACAGAGTCACCTTTCGAGAATGTCTCCCAATTTGGAAAGGGTTCATATTTGCTTTGGTCAGTCTCTAATTCTAACAGACAACATGGTCTAGTGAAGAATTGTAAAACTGTTTTACAGTCTTTTAAAAGATTGGAAATGGATTACATAAGAAGCATTACAGGTATAAAATATTTATGTCAACCTAGAAAAGAAATTGCAACCGATAGGGCTTGTTGCCTAACATACCCTAGAAAGTATTATTATAGATTTATGGCAATTTATTCCTCTTCTTCCTTGACTTTATTTAACAGGCATTTAAAGTGACACATATATATATATATATATATAATGAATTAGTTTTTAAGCTATATTAAATATGTCACTTTAAATGCCTGTGTATATATATATCTATCTATGTGTGTGTGTGTGTGTGTATATACACACACACACACTGTATTTTACATATTTTTACTAATTTGCTTGTTTAAAATTTGAAGAATTTTTTTTTTGGCGAACGTATTTCAGATTGATTGCATTCTATTCCCAGTGACTATTGCTGCAAATATTTTATATTTGGAATCCTTTTGTACAGTTTGACTGGTCCCCCCCAGTCACATAATATTACTTCTGACTCTTAATTGGATGGCATACAAATGCATAAAGCTTTTAATGACTGTGCCAACATTTCTTGTATGAATAAGTGCAACAAAAGGTTGCACAAACACGCACACCATTTTCTTTGCATGCAAAAATCACTCCTACAAAAGGTCACAGAAAGTAAATAGAAGGTCTTGGAATGCCATCCAAATGGATTCAAGGTTATATTCTAGCAAACGTTTTCAAATATTTTTCTGAAGTAGTTTCTCAGTTTTACGTTCTTTATAGCAAGATGGCTGCCTCTAACAGTAGGCTCAGAATGGCCACTAGTAGTTACAAACGTGAAGAGATATTTCACTGGTTATCTAAGATGACAAATGCTTCTTACTTTGTGAACTTTTGTACTGTTTACAGATCAGGTCCGATCAGGAAAATCGGAATGAAATGATGCTCTAATGGGTACCTTAAAAACTCTGTGGGAAAGGGTTTTGTTCTAGTTAGGAGCTCCATGCACTCCTTGCTATCATAAATAGATCCTGATTGATATTACAGTCTTATCTACTTGCATGAAGAGGAAACAAAATAGGCACATTGCTTTAAGTGATTGCTTTATGTTTTATATTGGCATCAAACTACAGACTGAATGCTGAAAATAAATAAATCTATCACATGCACAGTTAATTTAACCTTTCATTAATATAGTCTGTCTCCATTTCTCCTGAGTATTTTTCCTCGGTCAGGAAAGGTATGCCATAGTGTGTGCTTCAGCTGTTGCAAACCTGAAATCTCCATTGAATAAACCATTGCCAGATTTAGTTACCTATTTTGTATTATAGGTCTCACAGCAAAATTGCTAAGCTGATTACTCCTTGTCTTTAGCTTCATGTAATCCTGCAGTGTTCTTCTGAATATTAACAACTCCTCCCTTCAGTTCTGCTTGCTTTATTTGGAAGAAGCCCCAAACTTTATTTTTCTCCTTTCTTTTTTCTGCTACCAGTCCACAATGATGGGGTGTGTAGATGTTTCTCAAGAACTTCAGAAACAAACCAAACCAATGTATTCAGTAGATGTCAGGCATTCATTTCAGAAGTGATTTTCTGAAGTTCAGTGATTTGTTAAACTTGTTATCAATGCACCTGGACTTCACCATCCAGCAGATGTAATGGGCCAAATCCTCCCAATCATTTCATGTTACTTTGTTGACTTCCATGGAGCTATGTTAGTTTTCACCAGCTGAGACTCTGGCCCACTGGACCAAACTCATCCTTGTTGTCACTCCACTGAAGTCAGCATAGTTACATATGGGATGAAATTATTCCTATGTAATGGGCCATCGTCCGGTCTAGCTGTGGCTGCATATATGCTCTTTTGGAGAACTTGTACATATTTCCTGACAATGTCTGCAAAATGTCTTTATAGATGTAAAACACTATAAATGTTTTATTATTATTGTTATTGTATTTTCTAGCACAGAGCAAGTGAATCCCTTTCCTTTCATTTCTTTAGCAGCCAGTCTCTTATTTTTATGCTTCTGATACTGCAGGACAACAAGCAATCTCTGACAGGGTTTTGGACAAGAGGTCTGTTTCTCTAAACCCAGAGATGATGATATAATTGAACACAGCTTTTTCATTTCTGAGCAATAACTCTCTCCTGGGAAAACATCTCCTGGAATCAATTTTATTTTTTTGTGAACCAGAGCTTTTATTAGAAGAATTTCCTTGTTCGCTATAGCAAAGTGCCTTTTGTTTTGAGGCTTCTCATCTTCTGAAGGAGGGATACTCTTTGATGGCTGAGTCATTAACTGTCTAGATTTCAGACCTAGTCGCATATATAAAACATTACCCAGGGTACAATCTGGACTGTTAACTGATGTGTCCCCTCAGTTCTACAAATTATAGTCCCTTTTACACTGCTTTGCTCTGAGAGTAACTCTACTCCTGGCCTGCTTTCACACAGCCTCTAGTATGTAAATTACTCCCAGCTCTGTTATAGGAGTGCTGTTAGACAGCCACTCCTGAATTGTATTGCAGAGTGATATCAGCACATTCCCAGTCCCAGACTTGCCCCAGAAATGTGCATCTTGTACTGCCCTCCTGGGCAACACAAGCTCATAGAAAGTTTGTCATTTTATTAATATGAAATGATATGCACAAACCTTGTTATCTCAAATGGAACTTCCCAGACACTTCAATCCAAACACACACTGGTTTAGATAAAATCATAAAACTAGTTTATTAACTCAGATGGAAAGATTTTAAGTGATTATAAGTAATGAGGCATAAGAGTCAGAATTGGTTACAAAGAAATAAAAGGCAAACTAATACCTAACTTAACATGCTAAGTAAATTTAAACAAAAAGGTTTCTCTCACCACATGCTTACAGCAGTCTGGTTGGATTCCTTCAGCCAGGACCTCTCCCCCAGTTCAATTATGCTTTGTTTTTTACACGTTGCTGATGCCATGAGTAAAGACCAGGGGAGAGAGGTGATTTGGGGCCTCTGTTCCTCATTTGTATATCTTTTCTTTCTCTTTGAGAATCATCTCCAGCTGGTGTTCAGGTGACTGCCAGTCTGTTTACATGGGAATCTGCAGCTGCTCCATTGACAAGGTGTAAATTTCTTGCTCACTCCCTTCTTTCTGCCAAAGAATGGCCACTTAACCAGGTGATTGTCCATTTGATTTTGTTGACACCTGGCTGAGGTGCCAGTTTGCCTTTTGTCTCTGGGGAACTGGTTTGGACCTGTTTCCCCAGACTTGGAACATGTCTTCTACAGTAAAATTTTATAACTTTACATACATCATTGCCACACATATTTTACCAGGACAATAAGCTCTGCAGATTGTTTCCAAATGATACCTCACAAGGCATACTTTGTACAGACTTTATCATAGTCTTGCAAAAAGGGTGAACATAAGAGTACAGACTGTCACAATATATATCTTAAATCACCCCTGGAGATCTTTCTCCATCTCTGAGGCACATATTCTGAGAAAAGCTGATCAAAATTTTTCAACAGAATGTTGAAAAAAATAATTAAAAATTGACATTTTTATGAGGAAAATTTTGATTTTGATGAAACCACATTTTTCTCATCAAGAGAATCAAAGAAAAAAATCACTTGGAAACAAAACAAATTTTAAACATTCAGAAATGTTGATTTAAAACAAAGTGGTGTTTAGTCATATTGAATCATTTCAGTTAGCTTGAAACTGTACATTTTCTGTTTCAACATATCCAGTTTGAGACTTTTTGGAATTTGTTGTTTCATTAAAATTATCAATATTTTGACTTTGTTCTGATTTGGAATGGAAAGTAATTTAAAAATGTCAAAGTTTTCTGCAAAAGGAAAATTCAATTTTACAAACATTTTTAGTTCTAAGTCTCTCTTCTCTATCCCAACCTCAAATGCATAGCTAGTGCAAAAGGAAGTGACGAATGAGAAACTTTTTGGAAGAATGCATCGCTGTAGGCTAAAAAAATTTCAGCCTCCTCCTATTACTAGTAGACATGGATGAACCACCCTCCCTTCAGCCATTTCATTAAACTGAACCTGAACCTGCTTTTAAGAATTGGGATGGGTTTGGTTTAGGGGACACTTGTTCTGCCTCAGCAATTCCCAAGAAGTCTTCTTGCAACCTGGCTTCTTCCTTCCTTTCAAGTGGATCATCATGACTGGTCTCTCGGTATTTTCTGTAGGCCTTTGGCCTCTCTTTTTCTTCTGGGGACCTTCCTTCATAGGTCTCTGTCTCCCTCTGCCCTGCCATAAGAGTCAGCCACTCTGTGCAGTTCCAGGCCCCCTGAATTTTAAAATGTGTTCTAATGAACAGTTGCTCCTCTACTGAGACCAAGAGCCTCCACTTTCAATTCTCTCTCTGACATTTTATGGAGTCTGAGGATGAACAAGCCCCAGTATGTAGCAGAATTTGCAGAATCTGACAGTGTAACAAAGTCCAGAAGAAAAATGAACTGAACTAAACAATACATTCTAGAGAGGAAAGGAGCTTCAGGGAGTAGGGGTGAACTGCATATCTGGAATTCCTGAATGGAAGGTTGTAAGATGAAAGCCTGTAGGGGGGTCAATGTGGTGACTTGGAGGGAGGAACTGAGGGTCCACTGTTGAGGCAGAAAGTCAGATGTCATCAGTACTGTCAATCTTCTCTGTCAGGCTGTTGCCTAAGAGGGGTAATAGAGGTACATGACAGCCTCAGGTGGTACAAGGGTTTAGCTGATCATTCAATTCCTTGGTCTTTATCCAAAACAAACACTTTTTGAAGTCATTCACTTCACTAATTAGTATAGAACCAGCAAGATCTGTTCTGTCTAATTCAGGAGAAACAGGCCATACTTTGGGAATTAGTGTGGATCCCCCTCCCCCCCAAGAATAATTTATAAAGTGCTCTCAGAGCTATGATTTAATAGACCCTGACAAAAGTGGGTGATTATAATTTTAGATTTAGACCATGCATTCTTCCTCTGACAGCTGTCTCCTTGATATCTCAGTTTGACTTGGGAACATCTCTCAGAGCTTTTATTTGAACTATTAAGGGATGGGTCAGGATATTACCTCTCCATGAAAACAAATTTTCCAGTTTATTTTCTCAACTTGGTTAGTGAGAGTTAAATTCTCGTTTGTAGGAAACCCTGTAAGATTTTGCCTATGCTTTTACCAACACAATCACACCTGTGCATTGCTCCCTTGCTAACATTCATTTGACATTTTTCTTTTGTTGAATCTTGTATAGATGTTTTTATCATTACTTACCAGAGCAACACTACTAGAAAATACTATTTTGGCTACTTCAACAAGTTTTGTGATTAAAATTCAGTGTACTGTAGATAGAATTCATTTTCTCTTTATGACTATATGTTGGCGATCTCTTGAGGTCGAGGATGATCTCTTTCACAGGTTTTATTTTTCATGGGTCCTTTGGTGACTGAGGAGTCTGATCCTTGAGCCACAGGCTAGTTGGCAGACATTACAGGTGGTGTTGGAAGACAGGGTTGGGCCATGATTGCTGCGTGACAGTTGTCTTTCCTGGCATTTTTCTGCAACCAGGGCAAGGTGATTTTCCTCAGGAGTAGACATTCCTTCTCTGATAAGTCTTTGCCAGTTATCCCTATCCTGGGCTGCTGTCTCCCAGTGTGTGGTGTCAATGCCACATTTCTGGATGTTTATCTTGAGGGTGTCTTTTAAAGCGTTTCTTTTGGCCTCCCCATTACCTTTCTCGTTTGGTGAGTTGGGTGTACAGCAGTTGTTCTGGTAAGCATACATCAGCCATGCGCACACAGAGCCCGCTCTACCTCAGCTGGTGCTGGGTAATCAGGGCCTCAACACTGAAGATGTTGGCCTCTGTGAAGACACTGACATTAGTGGGATGATCCTCCCACTTTATGTTAAGGATCTTCCAAAGAAAGTGCTGGTGTTAGGGTTCCAGGTTTTTCAGGTGTTTGTTATAGGTCAACCAAGTCTCACAGCCATAGAGGAGAGTTGGGATTACCACCACTTTATAAACTAGAAGTCTAGTATGTGTTCTGATGTTGTTATTGTTGAACACCTGGCAAGACAGTCTGCCAAAGGCAAGGCTGGCACAGCTAATTCTGTGCTGAATCTTGATGTTTGACTGCCCTCTGTAAGAGATGGCTGCCAAGATAGACAAAGTATTCTACATTTCCAGTACTTCTTTGTCGATGTAGATCTTCCTTGCTGGGTCTAATGATTGACCGGGGATTGGCTGGTGGAGAACTTTTGTTTTCCCGATGTTCAGAGTTAGCCCAAGGCTTTTGTAAGCTGCAGAGAAGCAATTAAGGGCTGTTTGTAGATCCTCCTTTGAGTGTGCAACTACAGCACAATCATCTGCATACTGGAGTTCGGTTATTAATGCCGATATTACTTTAGTTCCAGCATGGAGATGAGACAGATTGAAGAGGTTGCTGTCAGTCTGATATTGGATGCCAGTGCCCTGTGGTAGACAGTCTTGGGTTAATGTTTTCCTCATAGCTGCTAAGAAAATGGAGAATATGGTGAGTGCCAGTACACAACCTTGTTTTAGGCCAGTTCAGATGACAAAGGGCTCAGAGATAGAGCCACTGTACAGGATGGAGGCAGTCATCTGATCATGGAGGAGTCTTACAATGGTGATAAATTTGCTTGGACAGCCAAACTTTGACATGATTTTCCACAGAGCCTCACGGTTGACGTAAGTCAGTGGGGATTTCTTTGGTGCGCCAGATTTTGAGAAGCAGCAAGTAAGGCTTGTTGGTCAGTGTTTCTCCCCCCACTTTCAGTACTTCAGCTGGTAGGCCATCAGGACCTGGTGCTTTATTGTTCTTCATTTGTTTAATTGTTTCGCAGACCTCCTCAGGTGTTGGTAGGTTGGCAAGAGTTTCCCAGGTTGGGTACTGACGGATGGAGTTGATGGTATCATCATTCACAGTTGATTCTTGATTTAGAAGCTGTTGGTACTGTTCCTTCCAGCACCCTTTGATGGATTCATTATCTTTAATAAGGGCACTACCATCTTCGGATCTCAGAGGTGTGAGGCCACATGAGCTTGGTCCGTACAGGGTCTTTGTCTCACAAAAAAAGCTCCGCAAATCATGTCTGTCAGCAAATGTTTGCATTTCTTTTGCTGTGTACTCCCACCATTTGGTTTTGATTTCTCAGATCCTCCTTTGAACTTCAGCTTTGAGCTGATGGAAAGAGCTCTGCTTCTGACTGGATAGTGTTTGGTTTTGCCAGTCACAGAAAGCTTTTCTCTTCTGGTCCAAAAGGGCTGTAGTCTCAATGTTGTTATTGTCAAACCAGTCCTGATGGTAGCGAGTAGCAAGGCCAATGGATTCCTCGCAAACCTCATGGATGGTCTGTTTTAGGGCTTCCCATTCTTCTTCAACTCTTGTGTTGTCATTTCCAGGTGTGCATATGGCCAGTTTTTCACTGAGGAGTGCTTGGAAGTTCTCTTGGTGCACTGAGGATTGAAGTCTTTGGATGTTGTATTGCCGTCTGTATGATTTGGATTGCTTTCTATGCTTCGGTGCAATCCTGATGGACATGACTGAACTCACTAGGCTATGCTCAGTTCAGCAATCATTGGCTCCTCCCATGACATGGGTGATTTGGACATCTCTTAGATCTTGTTTTCTTCTACTGTTTTGAGTGAGGGTGTTGCCAAGTTGTTTTGTACTTATTGCTTTCTCTGAAGGTTGTGTTTGTGATCACATTTGCTGAGTAGGAGGATGCCATTGGAATTGGCCTTGCCCACTCCTTCCTTCCCAATAGTGCTACTCCATATGTTAGAATCATGGCCTACTCTTGCGTTCAAGTCCCCTAAGAGGATTATCTTATCTGTTTTTGGAATGGATGACAAAATTTTATCAAGGTCAGTGTAGAAGGATTCTTTCTGTTCTTTGTCCGCATCAAGAGTTGGTGCTTATGCGCTGATGATAGTGGCAAATGACTTATTGACCACTTAAATTCGGAGGGTCATAAGGTGCTCATTGATGCCAACAGAGAGCTCAGGCAGTTGACTGGAAGGTTTTTGATTGTAAAGCCAACACTGTGTATTTGGCTGTCACTTGCTGGTTTTCTTTTCCAGAAGAAAGTGTAACCGCTGCCCTCTTCCCTCAAGTGGCCTTCATCTGCATGTCTTGTTTCGCTGAAAGCAGCGATATTGATGTTGTCCCTCGAGAGTTCTCGGGCAACAATTGCTGTTCTGCATTTGGGTCTTTCACTTTTTGATCCATCTAGCAGGGTACAGACATTCCAAGTTGCAAGAAACATTTTTGTTTTTTGATCGCATTGGGAGTGATCCCTCTGGACACGGTTCTCCAGTCAGGCATGGTGGACTAGCCTGTGTTTGGGGCACCTTTTATAGCTCCTTTCCCATATGGGGTGAGCAGAGGGGTTCCTAAAAAGGCCTGATGAGTCATGACCGCTGCTGCTGAGAATGCCTCCGTAATCCAGGCACATGATGACCATCTTGCGGTCACTGCCTATGTGTGGGTCTGTGACTAGGGACTCCTGGTGATCACTTCACCTATCCCCATCACCACTTTCCCATCACCACAGGACTTTTATGGGTAGGGGTGGGGAAAAAAGTTCTTCCTGTGAAAGAAGCCTGCATGTGAGTAATGTAATGTGCAGGAGCTGTTGCACACCAGCAGCCACACAAATCTTGTTGGAAGAGGCACCTGTGTCCGGTGGCAAGGAGGTCCAAGATGACCAGAGCTTTCTCCTCTGTTGCAGCCTTTGTCCGCCTTCGCAGCCATTGAGAGGTGATCCTGCTTCATCTGCAAGCTCTGCCATTGAGGTCTTGTACTGGGTTGTGTTGTGCTGGGCTGCACTTTGTCTGGTACCTCGCCTTCGACCTTACTGCCATGGGTGACCCTACCTGGAGTACAGGACTCCAGATGGCATCGTTCTTAGGGTCTTAAGTATATGCAAGCTTCTCCACCATGTCAAGGTGGCAACCCAAGGAGAAGTATGACTATATAAACCTGTGATCTTAATAAAAGAAGATAAACATGTTTACATTGAGTTAGATTTGTCAGCATGGGACCCATGTATTAGACTGCATGAATCCTAGAAATAGGAACTTACCGGTTTAGTTAGACTATAGCCCTGCGATATGGGCTAGTTTCTCACAGTCACACAAATGGGTAAGTTATATCGCTCCTGTATGTGGTAGGAAGCAAGCAAAGTTTATCAGGGCTATATCCATGAACCTTATCTGAGAATTTGAAACAAAGGAGGCTTGGTACAGACAAAACATTTTCTACTAATAATTTGCTAAGCAATGACATATGAATGGAAAACTTGTTACACCTCATTAGATATCAGTCTAGGAGGCAATTTCTATCTGTAACTGCCTGAAGACTTTACCACAAACAAAACCTAACCGAGCCCATACTGCTTTTGTTCAATGCCCAAGGACAAAGACTGAAATTTACCTCATGCAGAGTTTACCACTTACGTCCCCAAAATACGGCTTACAAGAGGCAGCCCTTCGCACAAGAGAGAATTTTATTCAGAGGCTATGACTTCACAGCAAAAAAAAGTTGTATTTACACGGAGATAGATAACTGGTGATAGCTATCTCAGTGTAAAATCCTAGGGGAAACAAGTAAGAATTGCCCATGCCCTGGACATAGCTAGTTGAGGTAAACCCCAGATGGGGATCATGCTATTTTTCAAAAAAATCCAATATTGATCTAAAAATTGGCAGTGATGAAGAATCCACTACAACTTTTGGTAAGTTGTTGCAAAGGTTAATTACCCTTACCATAAAATATGTTGTGCCTCATGACTAATCTGAATTTGTGTAGCTTCAACTTCCAGCTATTAGATCTTGTTAGATGTCTGTCTGCTAGCCTGAAGAGCCCATTATTGAATTTTTGTTCCCTATGTGTGGGTACTTATAAACTATTATCAAATCACCCCGAACCTTCTTTTTGATTGGCTGAATAGACTGAGCTCCTTGAGTTTATCAGTATAAGGCATGTTTTCCAATCCTTTAATCATTCTTGTGACTCTTCTCTGTGCCCTTTCCAATTTATTAACATCATTCTTTAATTGTTGAAACCAAAACTTGACACAGTATTCCAGAAGTGGTTATACCAGTGCCAAATACAGAGGTTATATAATTTCCCTATTACTACTAATTTCTCATTAGCTCTTTTGGCCACAGCATTGCACTGGGAGATCACATGTTCAGCTGATTACTATTTTCAGTGTCACTGCTTCGCAGGATAGAGTCCCTCATCCTGTAAGTATGGCCTACATTCTTTCTTCCTAGACAAATACATTGATATTTGGCTATATTAAAACACATATTGTTAGCTTACAGTAGGCTTGCCAAGCAATCCAAATTGCTCTATGTCAATTACCTGTCTTCTTCATTATTTATCACTCCCACAATTTTTGTATCCTCCACAAACTTTATCAATGATGATTTTAAGTTTTCTTCCAAGGTCACTGATAAGAATGTTTAATAGCACAGGGCCAAGAACTGTTCCCTGCGGGACCCCACTAGACACACATGAGCTTGATGATGATTCTCTGTTTACAATTACACTAACCACTTTTAATCCATTTAATGTATGCCATCTTAATTTTGTATCATTCTAGTTTTTTAATTAACGTCATGTGGTACCACGTCAAAATGCCTTACAGAAGTCTAAGTATATCAACACCTTTCTCAACCAAACTTTTGTAATATATACAAAAAATCAAGTTAGTTTCACAGGATCTATTTTCCATAAACCCATGTTGATTGGCATTAATTATATTACCCTTCTTCCTTTTCTGTGTTATTATTGACTGCAGTACCACTTCAGTGTAGTAATGCAAATGTGTCACTCGGTTATGAAGCATCTGGTCCAAGGGGAATGTAAGGAAGTTGGAGTATCTGAAAGAAATGTAGAATCCAAATGCAGATAAGTAGCATTCAGAGGACCAGGATCTTAGGTATACGAGGCACTTTTAAGTCTACAGGTATCATACCATTAATTCTAGAAAGTTGATTTTTTTTTTTTTTACATGGAGTGGGGCCTTTTTTTTAAAAATTGCAGTTTTTTCTGTGAATAATGTTTATGTCTGAAGGATCCATTAAGAGCATACTTTTACTGTCCTTGAGACTCTGTTGCAGGGTAAATGGCCTACCTGCTTTGGAAACAATGAATAATTCAGATAGAAACCAGTAAGTAAATGAGATCTTGGCAAAATGCTTTCTTACCAAACAGGAGAGGTTTAGATGGAAACTGCCATCTGAATTTAATACCCACAAAACTCCCAATAAAATGATCAGCCAGTCTATTTTAGGTATTTTTAGAGTGCCAGTCTAGCAACTAATAATATAATACTGTTCATATGTAGATCTCATAGCAATTTCTCAAGGTGGATTATTCTCATTTTAAAGATAGGAAGGCTAAGCAACTTACCAAAGGTCATGCAGTGAATCACTGGCAAAGATTCAGGTCTCTTGACTCCCAGTTCTCTGCCATGGCAGAATCTAGGAGTCTGTGTAGTATTTGGGCAACGTTATGATAATTGGGCCTACAAATTTACCCTAATTGTGAGCTCAACTGTAAAAAGTATGTAAAGTTCATAAGATGTTACAGTAACCTCAAATAACAAATGTTGATGGGAAAAGATATGAAAGGGAGACAGAAAATCTGAATTATTCCAAATACAAAGACCTACTGTATAATTCAAGGACTGTGATAAGATCATATCTGATAAACAAGAAAATGTGGGCTTGGAAATTAATGAACCAAAACTGATATGTTGAATATTAGGCCTAATGGGTGGACAAAATAATGAGGGGATGAGCTGTGCAGCCCATCACTCCCTTTTGGGGTCCTTAAAGAAAGAGACTTCTGGGAAAAAACAACAGCCACAACAACAGCCCCAGCCCATCTCAATGAACTTCTTCTCTTTTCCCCAAAAGGACGGTTGTTACAATCTTTGATACCATCTAAGGGACTGTCAGACAAGGGGGCTTTTCCTTCTAAAACTCTCTTCAGCTAAAGGGAAAGGGAACAAGAGATGTTGTTTAAATGAAAGCCTTACTGAATACTTTACATTTCAAATGCTTTAACTGTTTTCCCTTCTTTTCTTTGCCCGTAATAAAAAGCTAAAAGGATGCCATGGTACTAAGCAAGCTGAGGTCTCTGTATACCAAACCCTGAACCTTGTTTAATGTTGGACAGTAACTGGATTACGTAACACATTTGGCCCATATATTCCATCTAAATTAATACAACAGCAACCAGATACATGATAAGAAAGCAGTGAGAGAGAAAAAGGTGTACAAGTCAGTATAGATCCTATAAAGCCCAAATATGCTAGTTTTATTGTTCTCACTTATTGTTTATGTCATGGTAACACCTATAGGCCTCAACTGAAATCACTGTGCTAGGCACTGTACAAACATAAGGTAAGAGACACTCATCCCCCCCCCCCCCAAAAAAACTTATAAATTAGATAATTTCCTTATTTCTTTGTGTTTTCTTTTATTGTCCCAATAGATTTTCTCCCCCAAGCCATCAGATAACTTAACCTATCTTCTGTGAGTTAGAAATGTGGTTTGATCAAATGTGGTCCAGTTTACTCATGCACACCTCGAGTGTGTAATCTTTTCCGCAGGAAACATGATTTACAGAGTAACAAATGGCTGCTTTCTTAGCAATTGAAGCTGTGAAATGTAAAAGCTGTGTTTTTAGTGTCAGATTTATATATTATTGTTTATATTAAGAAGTACAGGGAAATTGTAAAGCTATTTACATCCACTGTACAAAGGGATTTGAAACCTCATTAATACAGCACGAATATATATGTAACTACTAGTTTCACTCAGAAAAAGAAAGAGACTCATGATTTTTCTTTTGTTTCTGGTGTGTTTTTATCTAGTTAGGAGCTAGACAGCAGGAAAAGAAAGGAGGACTTATCTCAAGTCTTTATTTGTTCTGTGTTGTGTGGGTTAGAAACGGGAAACTGTACTTTGTTTTCCAACTGTGTTCTGTGTCAGAGGCTCAGATAATCTTTAATGAAAATGATTTTCTTTGGAGTTATTCAGACAGAACATTTCCTTGTAGTTATTTATGTACACAGAACATTTCCAGGATTCAAAATCTGCATTCTTGTTTGTGCAAATTTATGAAATCTTGAAAAAGCCCCTTTTCTTAATTCAGTGTGTGCAACTCCTTTTGCTTTTTTAGCCACAAACACCACAGTGTGCAGCCATTTATGGAGAACCTTTGTTTAATCAGGAGAATTAAGTTTGAAGCTAACTGGAAAAAAAAAAAAGGCCAAGCTGTAGTCAGAGAAAATTATACAAAGGACACTTTCAAGATCTCATGTAAACACAGGCCTCCTGTTCCTGAGTGCATGTTTTGTTGGCAGTGCTTCCAGTATAGCATTAATTTGTTCCATGAGTTGGAGCTGCTTCCTCATTCTTGGCCAAATTGTGACACGGGTTATATGGCTATGTAGGGCAGTGGTCTCCAAACTTTTTTGATCCCACACCCTATCAGTAAAAAAATTTTGAGCACGCACCCCCTGCCGCGCCGAAGCAAATAAATAAATAAATGCGCTCGGACTCCCGCCCGCCCGAAGTGGCGCTGCTCTGGCGGCGCTCCTCCTGCCGCGTGCCCCAAAGGATCCTCTTGTGCACCCCACTTTGGAGACTACTGATGTAGGGGATTAAGAGCATGTAAGTTGCTCCCTACCTCTCCAGTGTCAGCTACCTGTATTGTGGGTCACAATGCAGACAGGAGAATATTCTCCCCTGAGGTTGCACAGCTGGTTGAAGAGTGGTCCGCTGATCCTGCCACCCCACTGCATCAACCAGCACTGCTGACCTGGCATGCAGGGGGAAGTAGTAAGGGGCTAGCAGTGATGACTTCTCCCTTGGTGCAAGGGAAAAGCAGGGAGCAAAGTATGACTCTGAGTCACAATTTAGTCCCTACTCTGCTCCTGGCGCAGCACAACTGTGCAGTGCCCCTTACTTGATGCACTGGTAACTCCATGATCTAGACCTCTGCGTATGCTGGTTTGATTGGCTCCATTGGAAATGGAAATGCTAGTTTTCTCTGGAACTGAGGGAAATTGCTTATAGGCAATTACCATAAAAGACTGAATTTTGCCCTCACATGCACCAGTATAAATCTGGAGAAGCTCCAATGAAGTCAACAGAATCACTTTGTATTGACACATGTACATAAGGGCAGAGCTTGACCCCCTGCACTTACCTTTCTGGCTGAACAATTTAATTACAAGTAACAACCAACCTATAAAAGGGGCCTCTATTGGCACTTTGTAAGTGCCACTTTATCTACTTCATGGTGCCTCAGCCATCTTTCTCTTTCATTGCTCCTCAGATACTTTTGCACTATGCTATTGGTGCCCATAATCCTGCAAAACTGTATTTAGACCCAGGACTTTGGCAATATGGTGGGCAAGTTTAATCCCTGATATAATCCATTGTATCTCTAGTGCCGGGCCTGATTGTCACCACTCTTCTTCTGTGATAGCCTTCCAAGGATATAACAACTGGCCTGAACCTGAAAGAGTGGGACACAGAACAAAAGACTTGAGAACTGACACCATTGTATTGCAGACAGGGACTGATTTTGAACTAGACTATTTAGTATTGTCCAAAGACTCACTGAAATAAGGAAGGTATGGGTTTAGTGTCATTTCTTAGGCTCATATATTTGGTTCAGATCATCATAGAGATGATCCTACCTTTGTTTGTTTCCTTACAGCTACATTACTACATTACATTATTCCATACAGTAGTAGTAGTCTCAGACAATCACTGTTTCCCATGACACAGATTAATATTGGGCATTTTGAGATTATTAAATTCCCCATTATCATTAGGGGTAGCAGACACCTGGTAGAGTTGACCATAGATTCATCTATTTTTTTTGGGGGGGGGGGGGGTAACAAGACAAAAAAAAAAAATGGAAGAAACTTTCCCTTGATATTTCCCTTCTGTGCCAGGCACCAGCCCTGCCTATTGTAAGTAGAAGATCTGAAATTTTGACCATCATGAACTGATGTTAACCAAAAATGTTTGAGAATTCTGTGAACCAAGTTATCTACTGTGTGAAGCTGGGGCAAGTAATTGTTGTGCATGGTATGCTAAACATTCTGTCTCAATGGAAGTGAGCCATGAAAGAGAAGAAGTGTGTAATGAGAATGGTAATTTAGAGTGTATGGAAATCTTCAACAGTAAGCAAAAGCACACTTCAGACTGAGTTTCTCTCAGCACCTTGGGATATATTTTCCTTTCAGTGCATGTGAATAAAGCAACTCCACTAATATTAATAGGAATTATGCATCTGCACTGAGAGAAAAATATACTCCATAGTCCAATTATTTTATGCTAATTAGTGAGGTGAAAATGTGTTCCTTCATTCCAGGCCAAAAGTACAATAATAAAGCAGCAATAGTTCAAACCTTTCCTAGCATGATGACCATTTTATTACTTTAAGTTGAATATAAAGCAGTCCATATACCTAGTAAGCATGAGGGACACATGCAGCATCAAACTACATGGTAGTTTTAGGGGTATCTCTTCTTCATGTATGCATGCAACTCTCATTAATACGAATTCACAGGGGGTGACTACAACCTTTAGGGGAATATTTTCAAAGTCCGATGCAATGGGAGAACTGCACAGATTTGCATGCACCTGTTATGTATGTAAACCAGGGGTGAAATTCTGGCCCAACTGATGTTTGGAAAATTATGGCCTTGGACTGTGCTTTATGCTGCTCCACTAGGGCTTTGCATCCTTATATTTGGGGGTTCTGGCCCACAGAGAACAACTTTATATGTAGGGGAAAGTTTGGGTTGCATCCTCCTTTCTGGCTGCTGTTGTAGGGGACATGTCCATGGCTCCTCATGATCCAGAGATCCCTGACTGCTGGAATAGTCTCCTGGCAGAAGGTGCAGCTGAGAGCATGCCAGTGTTCTGAGTTGCACCAGGGACTAGAAAAGCCCAGGATGAAGAGAGCACAAAAGTAGATGACAAACATCTGTGCACTCCCTCTCCTGAGTGGCTCTGTACATGCCTAGGCCACTGTTCAGGATCTGAGCCAGGTTATCTTATTTTGAGCCAAATAGAATCTGTTTTGCAGTGGAAATTCTCGGCACTCTAGAAATCAAGGTCGCTGTCCCATAGGCCTCCATACTGGACATCTAGAGATCCAAACATGTAAGAGATGAGGCAAACTTGCTCAGGAACAGGCTCGACAGAGGGCCAAAGAACATGCATAGGTATGAAAAAGCCCTAAAAGTCAAGGGTTATGTCAAGAAAGCCATGCCTGTGGCAAGCATAAAGCCTTAATTTTTTGTTGTCTGTGGCACTATGTTGATAAAGGGTGAACCCAGGAAAGGTTCATTTGAAGAAACTCCAAAACTTTAATTCTCATCTGAACCTTCCGAGGTTTCACTTTCCCCTCCTTCTTACTGTTCTAAGTACCGGCTTGTTCCAAACTCTGCTCCCAGCCCAGCCCAATCATTCTTCCTTCCCTTCTGCTGACCCCACACTTCTCTTTGCTACCCTGCTTAATGATATTTTTCATCAATAAGTCTCAAGTCTGCAATCTCTCTGTTAGGCCAGCTACTCTCTGCCAATCTCAGGAATTGCTGGAGGCTATCTTGTCAAATAATAAATTGTGGGTCTCTGACTCAGGGAAGGACCTGGAGCTTATGGCACTTTCTCAGCAGCATCCAAGCTGTGCTCCGCACAATTCAGAGAGTTAGCGGAGTAGAAGTGGCTTTATGTCACCTTTACAGACTCTGGATTCTGGGACCAGCTGAAAACATCCTCTCAGCTCCAGCCAGATCTCTTGCCATTACTCATGCCTCCTAGTCCTTGGGGTGAGGGACACATTTGCCAACTTTCACGTGGTAAATAAGCACCCCAACTTTCACAATAAGCTAAAAATCAAACAAATCCCTAAGAACCCCAACACTCTATATGACTAGATCCCCCCCGGTGTGCAGTCTGGGACTATGGTGGCCTGCTGTGCACCGCTGACTCTCTCCCCCCCAGCCCCTGATTGCCAGGGGCCGATCAACAAAAAAAGAAGCGACAAGCTACAAGCAAAAAATTAGCTAACAAGCAACTCACAAGCTAATTAAGCCAAAAACAAGCCCAATTTCTGTGTTTTTTTCCTCCCCACGGGTTTGGCATGTCTGGTGGGGGAGTGTAAAACTCATGCTAGCTCTTTACCACCCTGGGATTCCTCCTGTGCAGAGACAATTCCAAGGTGGCTGGTTCAGCGATGGAAAAGTCTATTGGAGGGTTAAGAGAAGGGTTTTGTGTGCTGGGGGTGGCCTGTCGAGAGCTGAGGTTAAGGAAGAGGGAAAATGTCAATATTGTTACATTGGAATTTGGTTTGGGGGAAAGGACTGCGATGTGGGCTAGGTCTTGTCTTTTTCAAACCAATTTTCCATCTCTATATCCTTCTAACTCTTTCCCTGGATAAGGAAATTGTTCCAGAAGAAACAATCTTTTTTGTCACTTCAAGGAAATGTTCTGTCTGAATAACTCCAAAGAAAATCGTTTTCATTAAAGATTATCTGAGCCTCTGACACAGAACACAGTTGGAAAACAATGTACAGTTTTCCGTTATAATATGATGTATAAAATCACAGATCCTAGCCACCTCTTTTATTAGTGTGTTTTCATGATAGCTTTACATAAATCTCGGCATCTTTGTGTTGATGGGATAGCAGCCTTCCTAGTGTGCAGCTAGATCAATTCAGATTATCAGTATCTTCCTATTATACTGTGAAAGAAATGCATACTAGTGGGCTCCCTTGTATTCTACCACGCAATGTGTTTATGTTAATAGAATAAGGAAGTGGCTTTGCTGTAAACAATTCTGCTGCTGTCTGATGCATGAGCAGAGATTCTAATACAAGCAGCCCTGTATTGTGATTTCCCTGTATCATGAGATCAGTTTTTGTTTTGTTGATGGCTTCTAGTTATGAAGGTCCTTGGGCAGCCTATGAAGCCTCTGCAATAGCCATAGGCCGTTAGTTTATGAAGACCATCATTCTATGATTGCATCTTTCGTTTGCATTGAGTGAGATAGTCACAGAGAGGCCTGAAAGTCAATAATAAATCCTGCTTCCATACATTCATTATTGTTAATATTAAACATGTGGGGAGATGCAGCTTTAAATATTAAAAAGGATGGGCTTTTTTAATAAAGATGGTGAATGTCAGGGTATCCTTTAAGCAGTAAGGATTATGAAAATAAGGATTTTTTTTATTAAAGCACAGTTCATTCAATCATTCATTTATTCATTCACACTGTCAGAGAAGTAGATGGGATGAAGATTTTTTGATGGCAATTAAACAATAGTCAGTGATTCCTATGCGCCTGAATGGTGACCTGGAGAGACAAACCTGCAGACAGGCTCCAAGAGTTCCCTGGGGAAGAGAAAGCAGCCATGTGCAATGGTTCACTCCTCCACATAGGGCCTGCCCTCTGTTACATCAAATAGGAGCAGATGACTCTCAGAACAGGGTGTTCATAATATACAAAACCAGTGTCTTGTTCAGGTTTTTTAGTCTCCTGCAGATTAGCCACTCTGCTCCCTACACCTGCTTTCCCCCTTTCTTCTCTCCCCCTCTCCCCCCCCCCCACCTGAACATAGTCTTTGATCTAAATCCAAACTTTCCCAAAGTCCAAACTTTATAAATTGGTCTGGTCTCTGCTCACACCATAGAAGAAACAGGGAAAGGAAAAAAATGGCCAGTACTTTGGTAGGAAAACAAATGAAAATGTGTGTCCCAACTTGTAATAGGCCAGATCGTGAACCCCATACTTATATTGATGAGCAGTTACATGATCACTCCTCTTGACTTCGAGGACAGTCATTCATATGACTAACAGCTCACTAATGGAAAATATCAGATTCTGAAGCCATTTGTGTATGATAATGTTTCACTGCTATAGGACCTCCCAACCAGAAAGCATCATCTGCTTAGGAAAGCTATAAATGTCAAAGTACAGCTGAAATAAGCTTTTACTCTCAGCCATACTGAATGAATGGAGCCTCCACCACCACAATGTAATGCTGCTGTTATTTCTTAGGGTAGCTATACAAAAGTATATTTGTCTCCTCTAATGGGAAGCCATTTAGGCAAGGAATGAGCATTTAAAGCGAAATCAAGACCATACAATGAAGGGCTATTGTGCGGTTCTTAAATGAATGAGAGAATACAGCAGGGTCCTCTGCTTATTTCAGATTGTTGATTGGGGCAATGGAGGGACAAGTCTATGTTTTACGGGAAAAGCAGAAATAATTTTTTCAAAGAACATGTTTCAAGGCAAATGAAGGGCTCTTGGAAGATAGTCAAGTGGGAAGAATTGTGTACAGAGTTAAGTGGAAATACAGAGTCATGACAGTGACTTGAAGCCAGGTTTAAAGCACAGGATTAGGAATCAGTTTGGGGTTCTTTTCTCTGAACTTTCTACGGGCTCCATTTAAGATCTTGACCTCTGTGCCTCATTTTCCCCAGCTGTAAAATAGGATAATAATGCTTCCTACACATGAGTACTGTGAGGCTAAAGTCAGAGGTCTCATGCAAGCCCCAGGCATGGAGTAAATTTCACCCTAATATTTGTAAAGTGTTTTGACATCCTCAAGTGGAAAATGCAAGAAATGCAGTGTACCATTACTGTTGTTACAGGACTGAGCATGAACTTGATCAATCCTGTGGCTTGGATCATGAGCTATTGCAAGTCACCGTCTTCCTCCCACTGTCCCTGCTGCACCGGGGTGGGGGAGTTTATCCGCACTGGGGCAGCATATACTCCCCAGTGCGCTCAGGCAGCTATGCCACCAGGTGCAGTTAGGGCTAATTTTCCAATATTTCCTACCAGCCTGCACTAGGGGTTAATAACATAACTGCTTTGCTGCACCTGTACCTTCTACCACACTGCTACCTGTTATACAGGTAACTGGCACAGATGCATGAGGGGGTGATTTGCACCCCCTTATGCTCCTGGGCTGTCAACTAGGAGGGCCACATTTTTCTGCTAATAATAAATATAACAAAAAGGATCGAGAGCCTGAGGGAAAAAATTAAAAATGTGTGTTAGTGACTCGAATCCTCATGTAATCCGGTTACTGTTCACCTTATTCTTCCATCTCTTTCTCCCTGTCTAGTCTTACTTGGATTGTAAGCATAGGGATGCTGGGGCAGATCCAGGGCTCCATTAGGGCAGCTTTATGTCATTCCCCCAGTGCAATACTGCTACAATCCAGATAGCCCTGGGATTTCCCCACTATAGTTGGATCCTCGGGCAGTGCAGAGCTGCCATAGCAGCTTCTACATGACCTGCTCTTCCCCTGCTGCCAATGCAGAAAACTAGGCTGGGATGTCCCTGGGCCTCAATGATCCCTGGTTGATGTAATAGCTCTTTGGGGATTGTGGCACCTTTAGAGCAGCCCTCAGGGTGCATGAGATGGCTCAGCGTATTCAGGCTGCTCTAAGTTGTGCTGAGGGACTAGACTGGCAGAGAACAGATCACGATTAGGGGAGTGGAAAGGTGGGAGAGTGGACTCACTGCTGTTACCCCCTCTCGGCTGAGCATGGCATAGCAGTTCTCTCCAGTCTAGCACTTCCTGCTGAGGGTCACTCCAGTTCTGTGGTGGTCCACCTCTTTTTGCACTTGGCCCTCCTTCCAGGTCACAATTCAGTTCCACGCCCCTTCCAAGGTACTACAGTTCCAAGTCCACATAGAACAGTACCTAGCATTCCAGTCTCTTCAGCTTCTCTTCCTAGGGGTTACTACGATCCAGTGTTCCCCCCCCCCCCCCCCCCCCCCCCCGGGGTATTAAATGTAGACCACTCAAAGAAAATTCAACTCGAGCGACTCCCGGCACTTTACTGAGCCTTGTCTCAAGCACATGATGGTGAGAACCCTTTGTATCCCACCATCTTAGTATTCCCTGTGTCTCAGCTCCATATTGAACTCTCTCTTTTGGGTCCACTGTGGTGAGAATCATCATCTCCTGTAGCCTTTGCCTTTTTACTGTCCATACCCAGTGTTTCTCCTGCCTCTAGCAGCCTTCCCTGCACCCTCCGCTTCTGAGGCTTCCTCTTCAGGTCCCACACACTCCTTCCTCAAGACTTCTTGCTGGGTTCGGCCTCATGCTCGCAAAGTTATTTTTTCTCTAATTTCAGAGCATGGCATCCCAGGCTTCCTCTTGGCTCCAGACCTCTTGGTCTAGCTCCAAGCTTTATGCCTCCCAGCCTTCTCTCAGCCTTTAGCCCAGAAGAGGAAACACCCAGGTAACTCTCACCTCTTCCCTGGTCTTCCTCCTACTGAGTCTATCCTCCTTCCTTTATGAAGATCCAGCACCTCTCTATTGGGGTTATTTGTCTAACACCTTGGCAAGTGCCACCCAGTGGCCTAATTGGACTCAGACTCCTGTTAACCGTTTCATTGCCTGTGTGGGGTATACACCCTATCACACCTCCTTTTACTGCCACCACTGCCTTCAGCTGCACTGAGCCGACCTTGGGTGCAGTTAAGGAAGGATCTGGCCTGTGTCTTTGGTTTGTAGAGCCCCAAGCATAATTTAGGCACTGTAGAGATAACAATAGAGAGTCTGGAGTATTGTCTCAGCCACTGGAACTTCAGTCTGTTTCTGTACATCCATAGTATAAAACTACATACAAAAATCACTCTAGGATGTGTGGTGAAATGCACAGCTAAATTATAAGAACTATATTGTCTTATTTTAAACTGAAGGCAAATAGTTACTGAAGATCAAGAATGAGCAGCTGGGGCTACTTTCTCTGCCCTTTCAATCTTTTGTGTTCCTGCTCCATCTTGTGACAAGTGCTCCCATTACTACACATTGTATTAGCTGATTTTCCAATATAGTTGCTTATTCACTAAGAACTGGATAGAGAACACTGAAGTCATTTAAGATAATCATCGTATTATGGGGACAATGGTTAGCTGCTACCATCCTGAGCTGATGATCTGGAGCAGAGTTTCTCAAACTGGGGGTCCCAACCCAAACGAGTACTATCCCAAGGCTATTGTAGGGGTTGGGGGGTGGGGTTGCAAGATCACAAAAAGTATTGTGATAACCTTTAGATCCTTTGTATTTCATTACAGTACTTAGTTAACCCTTAACATAGGGTTACCATACACCCAGGTTTTCCTGGACATGACCTCTTTTTGGTCCTGCAATCTCCATCCAGACAGATTTTTGAAATATGAACTAATGTTAGTGATTTGGTATTGTCACCCTTGTACGCTGCCTTCAAAGCTGGCTGGCTGGAGAGCAGTGGCTTATGGCTGGCTGCCCAGCTCTGAAGGCAGCACTGCCACCAGCAGCAGCGCAGAAGTAAATGTGGCATGGTACGGATTGGTATGGATTGGTATCCCAACCTGAGCCCAAATGTCTAAACAGCTATTTTTAGCTCTGCAGTGCGAGCCCAAGTCTGAAGACCTGGGCTCTGAAACTCTTTGCCACAGGCTGCCACTTTCTGTGTAGATGCACCCTGAGAGACCATACTTTGGCCTAGTCTTCACTTACCGGCTGGTCCGGCGGCACGCCATCGATGTTCTGGGATCGGTTTATCGCGTCTGGTTAAGACGCGATAAATCGATCCCGGATCGATCCCGGAAGTGCTCACAGTCGGCGCCGGTACTCCAGCTCGCCGAGAGGAGTACGTGGCGTCGACGGGGGGAGACTTCCGGCCGCGTCTGGACCGCGGTAAGTCCGGACTAAGGTACTTCGAATTCAGCTACGTTATTAACGTAGCTGAATTTGCGTACCTTAGTCCGAAGTCATTTCCCATTTTGTATGTGTGCAACTGATTGTTCCTTCCTAAGTGGTGTACTTTGTATTTGTCATTATTGAAATTCATCTTATTTACTTCAGACCATTTCTCCAGTTTGTCCAGATCATTTTGAGTTTTAATCCTTTCCTCCAAAGCACTTGCAACATCTCCCAGTTTGGTATCGTCCACAAACTTTATAAGTGTACTTTCTATGCCATCGTCTAAACCACTGATGAAGATATTGAACAGAACCAGACACAGAACGAATCTCTGTGGGACCCCACTTGATACGCCCTTCCAGCATGAATGTGAACCACTGATGATTACTCTCTGGAAATGGTTTTCCAACCCAGTTATGCACCCACCTTATAGTAGCTCCATTTAGGTTGTATTTTCCTAGTTTGTTTATGAGAAGGTCATGCAAAACAGTATTAAAAGCCTTACTAAAGTCAACATTACCACATCTACCACTTCCTCCCATCCACAAGGCTTGTTACCCTGTCAAAGAAAGCTATTAGGTTGGTTTGGCATGATTTGTTCTTGACAAGTCCATGCTAATTGTTACTTATCACCTTATGTTCTAGGTGTTTGCAAATTGATTGCTTAATTATTTGCTCTATTATCTTTCCAGGACTGAAGTTAAGCTGACTGGTCTGGTCTGTAATTCCCTGGCTTGTCCTTATTTCCCTTTTAATATATTTGTTCTATATTTGCCCTTTTCCAGTCTTCTGGAATCTCTCCCGTCTTCCATGCCTTTTTTAAGATAACGGCTTATGCCTCTGATATCTCCTTGAGTATTTCATCAGGTCCTGGTGACTTTAAGACATCTAACTTGTTCTTTCCCTATTTTTGCCTCTGATCCTACTTCATTTTCTCTGGCATTCATTAAGTTAGATGTCCAATTGCTACTAAACTTTTTGGTGAAAACTGAAACAAAAAAGTCATTTAGCACTTTTTCTGTTATTCCTCCCCCCCGATTGAGTAATGGACCTACCCTGTCCTTGGTCATCTTCTTGCTCCTAATGTATTTATAGAATATTTTTTGTTACCCTTTATGCCTCTAGCTAGCTTAATCTTGTTTTGTGCCTTGGCCTTTCTAATTTTGTCCTTGCCTGCTTGTGTCATTTGTTTATATTCACCCTTTTTTATTTGACCTACTTTCCACTGCCAAAATAGTGTTCAGTGGTCTTTGTGTAAATGAGAATCAGACCCAATATGAGACAAATGGGGGGTGAGGGAAGGGCAAAAGGTAGCAAAAAAGAGTAGGATGTTTTAGCACAGAGTCGAGGTGTGCACAATTCTGGTCCAACCAGTAGTAGCAATGGATGAAAGAGGAATGGGAATCTACTATTTGTAACAATGCATTTCACAAAATAAATATTGAGGTCATGAAGCTTACAGAAAAAATCTCTGCTCATTGGGCCTAATTCTCCGTTGCCTGGCAATGTCTGTAGTCATTTACATCTATGCAAATTGAATGTAAAATGCTGCCCTTCTGCTTTGGCAATGAAGAATTGTTATGCCAGGAGCCTGGCATAACAGAAGAAGCTCTTAACTAGATGTCCTTGGAATGTAGGTGTTTACTGTTATACAGTTGTATTCCATTCCTGTGAAATTCCATTCTCATTGATAGCTTTTATTTCCTGATCAAATTAAATTGGTTTGCTGTCTTGCAATGGGGCATTGTTGGAACTACCCAATTGCTCCAAGACTCCTATCATTGCAAATGCGGAAATACAGTATCAATCTCTTCATTCATCTTGCTATTGCAGCCTAGCCAATTCACTTGAATTTCAAAGGAGAGGCTAGTAGAGCACTATCGATTCCTCAGCGGAATTGGCTGAATGCGATCTGCAGCCTCCTTGTACATATTGATTCCTTTTCTCTTTACTCAGCGCTGCCTGAATGTCACTGAACTGTGAGAGTCTGTGCTAAATGGACAAAATATTGATTTTGCCCCGCCCCTTTTGGTGAAAGCGTCTCATTTACCAGGTGCTGAGCTAATATCAGGCAAATGAAAGTTCACAAAGTGAGGTGCAGCCAAGTCAGTAATTGCATTTTTCTTAACCTGAACTTGGTTGAATGAGGAGGTGTTTAAATCATGCAATTAACATTGCTGGTGGAGTCAGCAGCGAAACCTTTGAGCTCAGAAAGTGCATTTCTTTGGTATTTTATTATGGACTGAATAATGATAAACTTTTTACAGTGTTTCCCAGAATGGCCTTACTGTGTGTTGATATTTATATTTGTATTACAGTAGCATAGAGAGATCTCAAATAGGTCGGGTCCCATTGTGCTAAGCAACATAAAGACGCTCTTTGGGATGGGGACTAACTTAAGCACTTCATCAAAGCTTTCCTCCCAGCTTTCAGCATCCCGGGGGTATGAGATACGTGCAGTGAAATGGAAATCTGCTTGATAATTGAGGATTTTTTTCCCTTTGATACTAATTTGAAAATGGACCTGCCCCATTTTCACAAGATAACAGCACCTCTGCTGAAGGGTGCCCCTTTATGTCTTAGGCCTCCAGCTGTCACCTCCCACCAGGCAGCAGGAGAGGCACAACAGGAAGGTCGGGGGGCTACTGCCCCCCCAATGAAAATATTGGGGGGCCACCCCTGAAGAAATTCACATACACAGGGATGGGAGGGGCAGAGGTAAGAGCAGGGCCCAGAGGGGCTGGAGTGACCGCTGCAGGGCCTGGGAAGGGGGCAGGCACCTCTTCTCCCCAACCCCTCCTGCACCCCATTCTCTCCTAACCCCTACACTCCCTCATGGCCCTAGCCCCCTGCACTCCCTCCCCGTGCCCCCCACTCACCAGGCGCTCGGTGAAGCCGATCTCCTACCTCCAGCAGCTGCACGTAGCTCGCCGGGAACCAGCCACACAGCCCATCCTCCTTCTCCCCTTCCCACCAGCTGCCGTCCAGCACCTGCAGCCCCTGATTAGCTCCCACTCTGTGAAATACAGCCCCTTCCTATGCCGCTCCCCGGAGATGGGGTACAGGCTCTGGCAGCGGGATCCTGACATGCTGTGCCATGGAGCTGACCTGCAGGGGCGCCATTTAGGGACGGCAGGGGGATACCCCTACCAAAATCTCTATTGTGGTACAATATTTGCCCTCCCTGCTCTACCTAAATGGTGCCCCTGTCTTTGAGTTAGTTGCTGCTGACTCTCAATAGTGTCTCCTTGGCTTCTTGAATCCAGTCTGAACCAGTATATTCCTCCTGGGGTACTTCTCTGGAGTTGTTTATCAGTCCTGCTATCTGCCAGAATACCCCTCACCGATTTTAGTTCTTGTGGGAAGCTTGGTAACCCTCCGTAATGGCAGGTGTGATAGCCCACGCAGTGCCATCTGTTGCATGTTTGGATGTAATAGTGATTCAAGATTTTAAATTTCAAATGGAATTAATTAATCAAAGATTATCAGTCAGAGATCAGTACAGCCATATACAGAATAAACAGATACATTGCCACCCTTGGGATAAAGTAAAGCCATGGCCTCTGTGTCTCTCTGCTCTGTAATTGATAGGATGCCAGCAGTTTGCACACACCACATCTAACTTCCAAAACCTCTGTCTTTCTATACAGTATGAGACACAAATATTTTCCCCCATTAAATTTACATGTATTCTGTTTTCCTAATTACTGATGGAATTTATTTTATGGTCCTCAGTTTACCTGATTAATGGGTAAAAAGGAACCTCTAATCCAGTCATTATTACTAACAGCCATGAAAACCAAATGAGTTAAAAACATCTTTCTATGAATCATTATTTCATCCATTACAGAATCCATCTGTAATAACAATTATTCCTTATCAGTTACCCAGTCCATTCCAGAAAACATCTGCCATAATAAGTGTCCTGTATCGATCGCCCAGTTTTGTTTATAACATACTTCTGGAAACATATTTATTAGTTTGAGGAGTCTTTTCCCTGGACACCTGGATTCCCACAAACCTGGAGATGCTGAGGATAATTAGATACAGCCATTAACAGTATTCAATCACATAAAATTCCTGAATACAGGTCACGCTTAGGTTAAGAACCAATGCCCTTGGCTTAGAATTCAAACACACTCTGTTAATATCATAAAGATTCTGAGAGAATAGTTAATATGGAAATGAATTTAATATACAGAGGAAAAAAAGGTTAATATCCACTAATGTTATAAAAGATGCACCCTTAACGTTGTGAATCAAGGATGAGATGCTGGATTGTCAATTTGAATTATTTCCTCGATGTCAGATGAAGTAGTTTGCTGATCTGACCATACTTTACTCTCTGCTACGATGTACCTTTCTCAAGGGAACTCCTAATTTATACAGACTCAGTCTGACAGCACTTCTAAGAGAAATCTTATTAATTATAGCAAGAATCAGCTTAAGATTCCTCTCATATCTTTTGGGATTCATTTGATAAGATGAGTGGTTGGTGTTAAAGGGAAAAAATAACACTGGAAATACTTAGAACAATTATCAAACCATTTCATACCTCTATAATTAAAAACAAATTATTTTTTCATAGCCAGCTATTTATTCCTCAACTATCTAAGTGGATAGTTTTCCAGAAGAGGCTTGAATTTTTCAGAATGTGATGAAATTCTTTTTCAGCAGGTATAGGAGAATCCAATAAAATTTCTAGACCTGCAATCCTACAGGCACTTAAGGATCAGTATCTTAGTTATAATGCTCTTTAATTTTAGATGTATTGTTAGTTCTATAGGAACTTTCCTAAAGGAAAAAAAGCTATAGTGAAATTTTAAGAAATTGAAATACTAACATGTTAACTGGATTCAGAGTAGCAGCCATGTTAGTTTGTATCCGCAAAAAGAACCGGAGTACTTGTGGCACCTTAGAGACTAACAAATTTATTTGAGCATTAGGTTTTAGCCCACAAAAGCTTATGCTCAAATACATTTGTTAGTCTCTAAGGTGCCACAAGTACTCCTGTTCTTTTAACATGTTAACTGCATCTCTCAACACTCTTTACATTCTCCTGAGACTGCAGGTCTTGACTATGGGCTACTTTAGTCTTTCCTTTTATAACTGATAATTTGCTGATAATGACATTACCAAGAATTATGGAATATTTTCTTTAATATGTTAAGATATTTACTTTACAGGATTAGCTGAATTTAAGGCAAAAAAAAAAAATGCCTGCTCTGTTTCTGGAGCTGTGCTGTGCCAAGGTGCTGTTCTCTAGTTATGAAAGGCTAAAGTTTCAGCACAGCTCACCTCCCACAGCTAGGACTAGATATTCAAAAGAGCTTAAATTATTTTAAAGATCTTCCATAAAGCGCCACAATGGAATAGCTACAATAGAGTGCCTTGGAACTCTACAGAAGATCTGGCCCCAATTGTGAGTGCTGAGCACTTGTAAATCTGGTTCTTAGGGATGGATTGTGCAATGTAGGTACAGTCATATGCTAGGAGCAGTACACAGCGATACCACCTCAGAGGGAGCATTGAGAGGCCCCTTAATTTGCTTACATTTGGCTTAACTGCTCCACTCCCACTCACTGGAGTGGGAGTTGTATGGCTTAAATCTTGTGTGCCTGTTATTTTCCAAGGCTTTTTTGCCTTGGCGAGGTATTATACAGTGGAGCTGGTTGGAAAATTTTTGTAAAAACTGTTTTCTGTTGGAAAATGTTATTCAACAAAACTGATTTTTTGTGTGCAGCCATATTGATTTTGATGAAATTTTGTTCAGAAAAAAACTGGAAATGTTTTGAAAATGTCAGAACATCCTGTTTTGACATTTTTGGAACAAAAAGTTTAGAATTTTCATTTCAAAATGAGTTTTTGTTTTGAAATTTATATTATGTTATATTTAAAAAAAATAAACAAGGGTCAAAATCTAAATGAAACATTTCTAATTTGTTGAAACAATGTTTTGACATGACATTTTTCAGAATTTTGTTTCACAAGAAATTTAAAACTTTTGGCTTTTTGGCCTGATTTCAGATGATTTTTTTCCCAAAAAATCTTGAAAATTTTTGCAGGATGGAAAATCCCCTTCTGTATCAGCACTATTAAACAGTACCCTCTCTTTGAGACAGATGCCACTGAGCTCCTGTTGTTTGCAGGTCTACGCTCTGCTTCCAGACTTTGTTGCTGTTCTCTATCTGCCAAGTTCATTGTTTCCCTGCAGGCCTAGGTTTTAGATACTATATTGTGGTCCTCCCCATGGCCCCAGTGTTTGAAAATTATGAGTCAGCCAAAAAAATCCATGAGATTGCCTTAAAAATCATGAGATTTTAAAGTAATAAATGGTGGGGGGTTCTTATTCTCCTCTGGATTTGGAGCCTTTAGTTACACTTGGGTTATGCTTTTATGCTTTTCTCCACAATGAGGAGGCCTACAAATTTACTTTTTGTTCTAAATGAAAGTTGAGATTCTCACATAACCTGACAACTGCTTAGCTGGGGCTTTAAAAAAAACATCAGACAACTTGAGATTTGGATTAATTCCCATCTATTACATCTCTGTACGTTTTTAACAGCCTTCTTTCAATTCTACTTATGAGGTAGCTATAAAATAGCCAACCTCTAAGGTATGAGTGGGTTTAACATTTCTCTAGCAAAGATCTTTTAGCTCTGTTACCCATAAATGTGACAAAAGAAATGGTTAGGAGAAGTGAATATCTGTGTTTATGGTCACTAAGGCCTTGTATACACTACCGGGGTAAGTCAACATAAGTTACACTACTCCAGCTACATGAATAATGTAACTGGAGTCGACGTAACTTAGGTCGACTTACTGCGGTGACTTCACTGCACTGCATTGATGGGAAACGCTCTCCCATTGACTTACCTTATTCTTCTTGGGGATCTGGAGTACTGGAATCAACCGGAAAGCGCTGTGCCATTGATTTAGTGGGTCTTCACTAGACCCGCTAAATTGACACCAACTGCATTGATTGCAGGAGCATCAATCTCCTGATTAGTGAAGACAAGTCCTAAGAAGTAGATAGAAATTAGAGATGGAAAAGATCATCATTTATACCATATGCAGTTTGGGACAGGGACCTTTCCTCTACGGCTGAGATTTTCAAAGATTTGGATTCCCAATTTCTAGTAATTTTAATATCCAAATCTCTTTGACTGCTTTGAAAATCTCAAGCCACATGTTTTATGTGAAGCACCTCCCACATTCTGGTGTGTCCTGTAAAATAACAATAATAGTCATAATCAGGAGCATCTCCCAGCCAATCCAGGATTGTTCCCACCAACACATTTTCTAGTGTTTTGTTCACTCTATTCTGTAAAATTTCAGATGCTGTGAATTCAACTACTTCTCTTGGGAGATTATTCCACAGTAGATTTTAAGGCCAGCAGGGGTCGTTAAACCATCTCGTCTGATCTCCTGTATAACGCAGCCATAGTATTCCATCCAGTTTCTCCTGTATGGAACCCAGTAACTTGTGTTATCATCCTAAAAGGCATCCAGTCTTGATCTGTAGACTTCAAGAGATGGAGAATCCACCACTTCCCAGGGTATTTTTTTCCAATGGTTAATCACCCTCACAGTTAAAAATAAGCACCTAATAGATATCTTTGTCAGGAATTTTATTCCTGTGATTCAGTCTGAACTTTCCTTTATTTAAATTCAAGAGCAGAGATGTCTCTTGATTCTTGAAATGAACCCCACTCCCCCCCCCCCGGGGGGGGGGGGGTCAGGGTCATGTGTGCTGTTCCGCTGTGGTTGATTTTGTGATAGATGTATCCACTGGAATAATTTTAGTATGTGTATCATTCATGCTCAGTGTAACACATGGTCATTTAACTGCAGGAGCTCAGCAGTACAATTTACCCTGTTCCTTCAAAATGAGCCGATTTTCTTGGCATTTTTCTGTTGCATAGAGAGGCACTCAGTTACAGCGCAGTGGTTCTTGGCCCTCCTGGAGCAGTACTGCAGTCAATTGATTATTTTGTTAATTTGTCCTATATCAAAGTCCTGCTGGTTTATTACCATCCAAGTTACTTTATGTGCAATGCATAAGTGGAAATATATTAAAAATCAATATTTGAATCTCTTTTTTCCTTGTAGGTATTTTATCATCAGTGAGCTACCTTCTTTGATAGATGGCCCTTTTTTCTTTAATTGGAATCCAGCTAGTAACTCGTAAATGATTTAGTCACATGCTAATAAAAATCTAAATGCTTAGATTGTGTTCACCATTTAATCCAGGCACTTAATGAAATACTATAGAATGAATGAAAGTAACAAGAGGCCATTATTGTTGACAAATGAGCCAAACTTTGAGAGAATGAAAATACCATGCCTTTTTAGGAAGCAAATCTTGTTTCTTCATTAGTTTTTAATGACTGTCACACTTCACAAAGCCAACCTTTCATGATACCATTTTCAAAAGTTTAAGGCTCTGATCTTGCAAACAGTCTTACCTACTTAAGTTTATGCATGTTTGCAAGACAATGGGACTGCATGTACAAGCATTTTCAGGATTGTGTCCGTCCTGAAGTTAATTGAGTAACAGCTTTACCCCAGCAAGAATGGAGATCAGAATGTACCCCAATGTATTCTCTAGTGTTGCCTATGTGTTGATGCAACCCAAAGATCTCTGCTGTGAGAAGTGCCCTATCTACACAAGAAAAAACGTGTGTATTTAGAACATAATAGCTAACATGTTTAAACATGGGCGCTGATGAGCAGCATGGGAGCAGCAACTGTCTGTCACAGAGATGGCAATGGAAAGAAGAATTCTGGGAATTTCAATCCGTGACCGAGTCCCCAATGAAGTGATCGGACAGCAGAGTGGAGTGCAGGACGTCATTGTTGAGAACCGGCATAGTAAAATGCAATGGGCCAGGCATATAGCGAGGATCAATGACAATCGATGGCCTGCAGCTGTCACCGAGTGTTACCCACAGGAACTGAAACAACCACTTCCAAAGAGACTTCCAAAGAGATGGGAAGATTTTATTGTGAAAAGACATGGCCATGCATGGAGAAGGAAGGCCCGGATACGAGAAGAAAGTAAGACGTGTTGTGATCGGCTCAATCTATACGAGGGCTGAAAGACCGATCGATCAAGGTGATGTTTAAAATCCTAGCGTATACAGGGCAACTTTATCTGTTTCAATACGCTGGCTGGTCAAAGTGAACCATAGATCCCTTCCCCCTCCTCCCATCTATACTAGGATTTTAAAACATATTAGCTATCAGGGTCTAAAAAAAATACATCTCTTTAGATGCACCTTAGGAAAGGGGATAAAACGCTCTAAACTAACTCACTGCTGCCACAAAGGTGCATGACTCTAATGAAGTCAACAGAGTTGTGCATTCTTATGCCAACAGTGAATTTGGCCTTATGGGGAACTTTGGTTGTTTTCTGAGACCTATATGAATTTGAAGTCCTTATATGAACTTGGCATTGTTACACCTTCTCTGTGTGTGTTCAGTGGGATGAAGGTGTGCTCTGGCCTTGGGCTAGCTACATGAGATAAAATCCTGGTAAGAACAAAGCAGCTTGTAGCTTTCACAAATATTAGCAGATTAAGATAAAGACCATGGGAGATATTAGGGTTCACTTAGGCCTGCTAATTCATACAAAAACTTCAGCTACATTCTCTCCACTGTGATTTTACCTTGTGTTAGGTACCACATGTCAGCTAGCATGAGGTAAGAACTAGAGCTGGACACAATTTTTCAGAGGAATGGTTCATTCAACAAAAATGCAGTTTCAGTAAATCCAAAACTATTCATGAATTTGACACAAATAGTTTTGGCTGTTTACAAAGCAACTGGTGGAGGAGGCCTAGTTACTGGTGCTACTGTTGTTTAGAAGTTAGGGCACCAACCTTGGCTGTAGAAACCCCACGTCCAAATCCCCATTCTGGAACAGACCCACAGCACACTTCTTCAATCCACCAAAAATTCCAAAAAAATTCTGATTTGGTTTGACCCTGAATCATTCCCCCCCCCCATTTTCTGCAGGGGTTGAGCGGGGGGAGGGGAGGGAGGGTTAAAACTATCACCAAAGCAAAAAAATCAGTTGTTCACCCAGCTCTAGTAAGAACACAGCTTTTTTCTTAGGGTATGTCTACACTAAGAGAGTAGTTCGATTTTACTTAAATCGAATTTGTGGAACCGATATTACAAAGTCGAACGTGTGTATCCATACTAAGGACAGTAATTCGACTTTGTGAGTCCACACTAACGGGGCAAGCGTCGACATTGGAAGCGGTGCACTGTGGGCAGCTATCCCACAGTTCCCGCAGTCCCCGCTGCCCATTGGAATTCTGGGTCGAGCCCCCAATGCCTGCTGGGGGCAAAAAATGTGTCGAGGGTGGGTTTGGGTAACTGTCGTCATCCAACCGTCACTCCCACCCTCCCTCCCTGAAAGCACCGGCGGGCAATCAGTTCGCGCACTTTTCTGGTGAGTGACAGCGCGGACGCCACAGCAACTGCAAGCATGGAGCCCGCTGCGACCATCGCTGCAGTTATGGCCGTTGTCAACACCTCGCACCTTATCATCCACCTTTCCCAGAGGCAGATGCTGAGAAATCGGGCGAGGAGGCTACGGCAGCGCGGTGAGGACATGAAGTCTGAGAGTGGCACAGACCTCTCACAAAGCACGGGACCCCGCGCTGTGAACATCATGGTGGCAATGGGTCATGTTGATGCTGTGGAACGGCGATTCTGGGCCTGGGAAACAAGCACGGACTGGTGGGACCGCATAGTGCTGCAGGTCTGGGATGAATCACAGTGGCTGCGAAAACTTTCGGATGCGGAAGGGAACTTTCCTGGAACTTTGTGAGTTGCTGTCCCCTGCCCTGAAGCGCAAGGACACCCGGATGCGAGCAGCCCTGACTGTCCAGAAGCGAGTGGCCATAGCCCTCTGGAAGCTTGCAACGCCAGACAGCTACCGGTCAGTCGCGAACCACTTTGGCATGGGCAAATCTACCGTGGGGGTTGCTGTGATGCAAGTAGCCAACGCAATCATTGAGCTACTGCTGTCAAAGGTAGTGACCCTTGGAAACGTGCAGGTCATCATAGATGTTTTCGCCGCGATGGGATTCCCAAATGGCGGTGGGGCTATAGATGGAACTCACATCCCTATCCTGGGACCGGACCACCAGGCCAGCCAGTACATTAACCGAAAGGGCTACTTTTCAATGGTGCTGCAAGCACAGGTGGACCATAGGGGACGTTTTACAAACATCAACGTCGGATGGCCGGGCAAGGTTCATGACGCTCGTGTTTTCAGGAACTCTGGTCTGTTTAGACGGCTGCAGGGAGGTATTTACTTCCCGGACCACAAAATAACTGTTGGGGATGTGGAGATGCTCGGGGACCCAGCCTACCCGCTAATGCCCTGGCTCATGAAGCCCTATACAGGCGCCCTGGACAGTGAAAAAGAACTCTTCAACTACCATCTGAGCAAGTGCAGAATGGTGGTGGAGTGTGCTTTTGGACGTCTCAAGGGGAGATGGAGAAGCTTACTGACTCGTTCTGATCTCAGCGAAACCAATATCCCCACTGTTATTGCAGCTTGCTGTGTGCTCCACAATCTCTGTGAGAGCAAGGGGGAGACCTTTATGGCGGGGTGGGAGGTTGAGGCAAATAGCCTGGCTGCTGATTACGTCCAGCCAGACAGCCGTGCGATTAGAAGAGCACAGCAGGACGTGCTGTGCATCCGGGAGGCTTTGAAAGCTAGGTTCCTGAGTGAGCAGGGTAACCTGTGACTATTAAGTTTGTTTCAAGAGAAGCTGAACCTGCCCCCGTTTCTTTACCCAGTTAATGTTGACAATCCTCTCCAGTTACATACCCCGTTCACCCCCTTCCAACACACGTTTAAAAATCAAATAAATGGAACTTTGTTAATGAACACCGTTTTCTTTATTACTTTTCGGGACTCTGTGTGTGGGGGCTGTGACTTTGTGGCGGGGGAGGATGGTTACAGATCCCCTGCTGCATGGCTCTGTGATCCAGGCTAAGGACCGCTGCATAAGATCTCTAACCGCCCTCCCCTGCCACAAAGTCACGTAGTCCCCCCCCACACACACACAGAGAACATGAAAACCACCTCCCAGACTGACCAGGGTGCCTAGTGACTGCAATGTGTGTGTGACCTTCTGCTGAACCTGCCCCCATGTCTGTACCCTGGTAAAGGTGACTGTCCTCTGCAATTACCAACCCCCTTTCCCTCCTTCAGACACACTCTCCTCTAAAAGAACATGACCGAAACAGTAATGAACAGAAACGTATTCTTTATTAGCAACTACACAGTTAGGAGATGACACTGGGACGGGGGCTTGGGTGAGGTGATTTTGGAGTGAAGGGAAGGACTTATCAAAACTTTGGGAATGAGAGCCGTCTGGTACTTGAGCAGTCTGCAGGGGTGGAGTGACTGTTTTCACGGCCCCTGCCGCCCCTCCTTCTTGGGACTTTGGGTGAGGGGGGTATAGGACTTTGTGGCGGGGGAGGGCGGTTAGCGATAGACTGTAGCGGGGCTCTGTCCTCCTGCCTCCGTTCCTGCAGAACATCCACAAGGCGCCGGAGCGTGTCCGTTTGCTCCCTCATTAGTCCAAGCAGCGTTTGAGTCGCCTGCTGGTCTTCCTGCCACCGCCTCTCCTCCTGTTCGCTGTGTGATCACTGGCATTGTGACATGTTCTCCCTCCACTGGGTCTGCTGTGCCGCCTCGGCTCGGGAGCAGCCCATAAGTTCTGAGAACATGTCGTCCCGTGTCCTTTTCTTTCTCCGCCTAATCTGCGCCAGCCTCTGCGAGGGGGATGCCGGGGTAGGTCGGGAGACAGTCGCAGCTGTGGGATGGGAAAAAAGGGAGTGAATTTCTCACAAAGATAAATTTTTGTGAACAATGAACATAGTCTTTCTCTGTGAACAAGACCATGCACAGCACCTATCACATGCGCACTCAGGACAAGGTTGAATTTTCGGCCTTCGCATTCAGTGCCCGGGGTCTTGCAGTGGAGATCACACAAGCAGGCAGGACAGTGGAATTCGGGTAGCAGGCTGACATGGTAAGCCGTAGACTTTTGGCTGCTTAAAACTTAAATTATAGAAGTGCCCTCCTTTCATGTTCAAAGCAGTGCTCCTAGTGTTGACCAGTTCCTGCTGCCGGCAATCCGGCAAGCATGAACTCTGCCCCTGTCGCACCCCCTCGCGGCTGTCCCCGGGAAAGATCCCTGTATGCTGCCCCTCTCCCGTCTCCACCGTGTGGCTGTAAACCGCCAGTTACAGTTATGCAAAGGAGCAGGCAAGCAGTCCCAATACTAACATTCCCCTAATTCAAAGCAGGTCACCATGAGCGACATCATTCTGCTGAGGATTTCTGAAACAGAGAAAGTCCGCATGCTGCGTGAAAGCCAGCAAAAACCAGGGTCGTATGCCGCCATGCTCTGCAAGGCAATGATCCCAGAGTACTTGATGATAGCCTGGTGCGGAAAAGTTTCCTACCACGGAGGACACAATAAGGCCGCTCTCCCCAGGAACCTCATGCAAAGGCTTTCCAATTACCTCCAGGACAGCTTTGTGGAGATGTCCCATGAGGATTTCAGCTCTATCCCCGGACATATAGACCGTATTTTCCAGTAGTTGCACTGCCAAGGACTAAAACGTTAAGCGCCTAGGGCAAACTAATAATGAAAAACCCATTGTTAATGTTCCTGTTCTGTTCAAAATAAATGCTTACATGTTTAACACACTTACCGACTGATCCTTCCCCTGATTCAGGGTCCGGGTTAACGCGTGGGGAGGGTTGGTAGGGGATCTCTGTGAGGGTGATGAAGAGATCCTGGCTGTCGGGGAAATCAGCATTATAAGCGCTGTCGACTGCTTTGTCCTCCTCATCTCCTTCCTCATCTTCCCCGTCCGCTAACATCTCCGAGGAAGCAGCCGTCGACAATATCCCATCCTCAGAGTCCAGTCAGTGGTGGGGTAGTGGTGGCGGCCGCACCTAGAATGGAATGCAGTGCCTCGTAGAAACGGCATGTCTGGGGCTGGGATCCAGAGCGTCCGTTTGCCTCTTTGGTCTTCTGGTACCCTTGTCTCAGCTCCTTGGTTTTCACGCGGCACTGCGTTGCATCCCGGCTGTATCCTCTCCCTGTCATGGCTTTTGAGATCTTCTCGTAGATCTTCGCATTCCGTTTCTTGGAGCGCAGCTCCGAAAGCACAGACTCATCGCCCCACACAGTGATCAGATCCAAGACTTCCCGATCAGTCCATGCTGGGGCCCTCTTTCTATTCTGAGATTGCATGGTCACCTCTGCTGGAGAGCTCTGCATCGTTGCTGCAGTGCTGCTGAGCTCGCCACGATGTCCAAACAGGAAATGAGATTCAAACTGGCCAGACAGGAAAAGGAATTCAAATTTTCCGGGGGCTTTTCCTGTGTGGCTGGTCAGAGCATCTGAGCTCGGACTGCTGTCCAGAGCGTCAGAGTGGTGCACTGTGGGATAGCTCCCGGAGCTATTAGCATCGAATTCCATCCACACCTACCCTAATTCGGCATGGCCATGTCGAATTTAGCGCTACTCCCCTCGTCGGGGAGGAGTACAGAAATCGAATTTAAGAGACCTCTATGTCGAACTAAATCGCTTCGTTGTGTGGACGGGTGCAGGGTTAATTTGATTTAATGCTGCTAAATTCAACATAATCTCCTAGTGTAGACCAGGCCTTAGTGAACACAAACCTTAGAGGAAAAATATTGAATTTTTAGGTTTTAACATACTGCATGCATCATCTTTATGTAAAACATTTATAAAACATAGACTCATAGAATCATAGAATATCAGGTTTGGAAGGGACCTCAGGAGGTCATCTAGTCCAACCCCCTGCTCAAAGCAGGACCAATTCCCAACTAAATCATCCCAGCCAGGACTTTGTCAAGCCTGACCTTAAAAACCTCTAAGGAAGGAGATTCCACCACCTCCCTAGGTAACCCATTCCAGTGCTTCACCACCCTCCTAGTGAAAAAGTTTTTCCTAATATCCAACCTAAACCTCCCCAACTGCAACTTGAGACCATTACTCCTTGTTCTGTCATCAGATACCACTGAACAGTCTAGATCCATCCTCTTTGGAACCCCCTTTCAGGTAGTTGAAAGCAGCTATCAAATCCCCCCTCATTCTTCTCTTCTGCAGACTAAACAATCCCAGTTCCCTCAGCCTCTCCTCATAAGTCATGTGCTCCAGCCCCCTAATCATTTTTGTTGCCCTCCGCTGGACTCTTTCCAATTTTTCCACATCCTTCTTGTAGTGTGGGGCCCAAAACTCGACACAGTACTCCAGATGAGGCCTCACCAATGTCGAATAGAGGGGAATGATCACGTCCCTCGATCTACTGGCAATGCCCCTACTTATACAGCCCAGAATGCCATTAGCCTTCTTGGCAACAAGGGCACACTGTTGACTTATATCCAGCTTCTCGTCTACTGTAACCATTCGGTCCCCAGTCTGTAACAATGAATGGGATTCTTCCATCCTAAGTGCAGGACTCTGCACTTGTCCTTGTTGAACCTCATCAGGTTTCTTTTGGCCCAATCCTCTAATTTGTCTAGGTCCCTCTGTATCCTGTCCCTACCCTCCAGCGTATCTACCACTCCTCCCAGTTTAGTGTCATCTGCAAACTTGCTGAGAGTGCAGTCCACGCCATCCTCCAGATCATTAATGAAGATATTGAACAAAACCGGCCCCAGGACCGACCCCTGGGGCACTCCACTTGAAACCGGCTGCCAACTAGACATGGAGCCATTGATCACTACCCGTTGAGCCTGACGATTTAGCCAGCTTTCTATCCACCTTATAGTCCATTCATCCAGCTCATACTTCTTTAACTTGCTGGCAAGAATACTGTGGGAGACTGTATCAAAAGCTTTGCTAAAGTCAAGGAATAACACATCCACTGCTTTCCCCTCATCCACAGACCCAGTTATCGCCTCATAGAAGGCAATTAGGTTAGTCAGGCATGACTTGCCCTTGGTGAATCCATGCTGACTGTTCCTGATCACTTTCCTCTCCTCTAAGTGCTTCAGAATTGATTCCTTGAGGACCTGCTCCATGATTTTTCCAGGGACTGAGGTGAGGCTGACTGGCCTGTAGTTCCCCGGATTCTCCTCCTTCCCTTTTTTAAAGATGGGCACTACATTAGCCTTTTTCCAGTCATCCGTGACCTCCCCCAATCGCCATGAGTTTTCAAAGATAATCGCCAAAGGCTCTGCAATCACATCCGCCAACTCCTTTAGCACCCTCGGATGCAGCGCATCCGGCCCCATGGACTTGTGCTCGTCCAGTTTTTCTAAATAGTCCCGAACCACTTTTTTCTCCACAGAGGGTTGGTCACCTTCTCCCCATACTGTGCTGCCCAGTGCAGCAGTCAGGGAGCTGACCTTGTTTGTGAAGACAGAGGCAAAAAAATCATTGAGTACATTAGCTTTTTCCACATCCTCTGTTACTAGGTTGCCTCCCTCATTCAGTAAAGGGCCCACACTTTTCTTGACTTTCTTCTTGTTGATAACATTCCTGAAGAAACCCTTCTTGTTACTCTTAACATCTCTTGATAGCTGCAACTCCAAGTGTGATTTGGCCTTCCTGATTTCACTCCTGCATGCCTGAGCTATATTTTTATACTCCTCCCTGGTCATTTGTCCAATCTTCCACTTCTTGTAAGCTTCTTTTTTGCGTTTAAGGTCAGCAAGGATTTCACTCTTAAGCCAAGCTGATCGCCTGCCATATTTACTGTTCTTTCTACATATTGGGATGTTTTTTTCCTGCGACCTCAATAAGGATTCTTTAAAATACAGCCAGCTCTCCTGAACTCCTTTCCCCCTCATGTTATTCTCCCAGGGGATCCTGCCCATCAGTTCCCTGAGGGAGTCAAAGTCTGCTTTTCTGAAGTCCAGGGTCTGTATTCTGCTGCTCTCCTTTCTTCCTTGTGTCAGGATCCTGAACTCGACCATCTCATGGTCACTGCCTCCCAGGTTCCCATCCACTTTTGCTTCCCCTACTAACTCTTCCCAGTTTGTGAGCAGCAGGTCTAGAAGAGCTCTGCCCCTAGTTGGTTCCTCCAGCACTTGCACCAGGAAATTGTCCCCTACACTTTCCAAAAACTTCCTGGATTGTCTGTGCACCGCTGTATTGCTCTCCCAGCAGATATCAGGGTGATTAAAGTCTCCCATGAGAACCAGGGCCTGCGATCTAGTAACTTCTGCTGGTTGCCAGAAGAAAGCCTGTAGCATGATTTTTGTTGGGAGACGTTGCACATTCCTTTCTGATATAAGAAGAACAGGAGTACTTGTGGCACCTTAGAGACTAACAAATTTATTAGAGCATAAGCTTTCGTGGACTACAGCCCACTTCTTCGGATACAGTTTCGTGGCTGTAGTCCACGAAAGCTTATGCTCTAATAAATTTGTTAGTCTCTAAGGTGCCACAAGTACTCCTGTTCTTCTTTTTGCGGATACAGACTAACACGGCTGCTACTCTGAAACCTTTCTGATATAGCTCCTCTTCTGACTGTAATAAAGATGTAAAAATTCACTGCCAATCAGACTGGGGAGCACTGAATAGTGAAAGCTTTCAGGGCCAACTTTCATGTGTCCTGTACCATTTTTTTCAAGTCATCTTGAAGAAAAGACATGGAAATGAAGAATTGCTATTTAAGGAGTCGCGCTCCTACAATATCAAATCCTTGCTCCTTCCCTTGTTGCAGTGGGTCATGTAGAGGCAGTGGGCTTGTGTGGGAGGACAAACACTTGAGTTTTTTTTCTCTGGCATTCTCCTGTAATGCAGTTTGATTTCTGTTCTTTAATTATTTTATGTGATGACAGCTTGGGGTTTGGAATAGCAAGCAGAGGTGGTAACTGACAAAGGCATAATCATGGATCGTCTCTGTTGTCTCCATGGCACCACCCAACCTTATTTTAGAGATCTCCGACAATCTGCTCATCCCTTTCTCTAATTCAATACAGATATCCGGCAAAGTTCAGTAGGCACAGCGTGGTTCCTGCTTAATCACTCTCCTCTTTTCAACTTTCGTTGCGTTAAGATTTTTTTTAAACAGAACATTCTCCATCACTTTTAATGAACCTTTACAAATAAAACTAGCAACAACAACAAAAAAGAAGTCCCTTTTTGTTGAATTCGTTCTCTCCTCTCACCTCTCCTTTTTAGTTAAAAGCAATATAATTAATGTTAGTGGATTTTAGAAATAAAGGAATTGCCATATCATTGTCATGTCATTGACTATTACCTATAATCCATGCTTTCTGGTATTCTGTCTCTGAGAGCAGCCAGTCCCAGATGCTTCAGAGGAAGGTGTATGAAAAGGTATAATGGATAACAATGAAGTAATATGCTCAAAGACCAAATTTTACCCCTGTCAGTGGCTGGCCTATGCACACTGAAGCAGGGTTTATGTCCTGTGGACATTATTTTTTAATCCTAATTACCAACCCCAAGCATTCAAAAATCATGAGACAGATGCCCCCCCCCCATAAAGAAATTGGCTTAATCACAAGATGTTTTTAAAAGAATCAATTTTAGGTTACTTTGTCTTTAGGTTCTTTGCCGTAGGTCACACATGCTTCCCATTTTCAAGCTTTTTTCTGTAACCAGGAGGACTAGAAACGGAATTTTTGAAAAAATGGAAGCTGAGATTCTCATGCAGTTTCTTGATTCCAGGAGCTGGGGCTTTAAGAAATATGCCAAAAAATCAGAGTTGGCAACACTGCAAGGCCCCAAAATGGATGAAATGAGCAATTGCCAGATTCAGTATAAATATAGAAGTTCTTATTAAGCTTCCTTTTTGGAATTCTGCTATGCTCTCCGTCTCAATAATATCTTGTGGCAAACAGTACCAGGTTAATTGTGTTGGGGGGAGTGTGGGGGGGGGTTGGTTAAAGTGCTTTATCAGCTTTAAAATATAACACAGGGGTATATCCCTGCACTTTCTGATCCTGTGCAGTGTAGGGGCTACATCACCTTTGGGATGGTGCATGCTCTTCCTGGTCTTCTCTCTCTGCTCTGCCTTGGCCTTTCTTCCCTCTCATTCTTTTGCCTAATGTGTGCTCCCATAGGTACACAGAGGGAGCAGAAGGGCCAGATTCTCAGCTGAAATAATTTGCCGGAACCCTATTGATTTTGATTATTTAAACCAGCTGAGGATCTAGCACAGGGAGTACAACTTTGACTAAGCCCTACACAGTGTGGGCAAGTAGAGGTGGACTCCTTTAGTCGTCTCTACCCATATACTTGCACTCGAGCTGGTCACGATCTGCCACTTGGTGCATACACTTGTACTTCTAAAAAATGCTTTTACTGTCTCTCTAATATCTGTGGTTTGATCTGATCTGTTCTGTGTAATAAGCAATACTTTCATTTCTTCCAATCTCCGTGTAACCATCTAAGCCGACTCTTTCCAGAGTCTTTCTGGGCGATATATTTGGTTCACTGTCAGGCATTGTGACAAGGTGCAGTTAGCCAGCTTGCTGGTAGCTTAGAGAGCACTGAGGATACTGGGTATGAATAGAGTAGGAGGGATTTAGGTAGTTTGAGTGGGTTTGGAAGGTCAGAAGGGATCACTTGGACCTACAGAGAACCTGATGAGCTGATGAGGTAATTAGCTCACAGGTGGGATAGCTGGGAAAAGAAGGCAAACAGTATAAAAGGCTGAGCCAGGGGGCAGAAAGGGAGACTTCTTCTAGTTGCTACTATATCTGTGATCTATCTGGTGCACAAGGGAGAACAGTGACACTAAAGACACTTGGTGAGGGTACACTGGTAGACCGTGTGTGCTGTTTAATTCACCCAGAGGCTTACCAGTCTACAGTATTTCCAGGTGCTGAAAGGGAAATCAATTTACAACCAGGCATTTATAGTAAGGAAGTTCATAAAAACTGGCAACACACAAAAAATATTTTAGAACCTCAAATGCACAGATGAAGTCTCCTAGACCAGCTACTTTTTTCATAGCACAACCTTTTGGTAGAAATGAAACGTTATTAAACTATTCTGTGTATCCAGTGTGCTATTTTTGATACAGGAAACCAAGGCTGGCTTGGGAAATGTATAGGATAAAAGTCAATACTGGTTCAGATCCATGTCATTATTTTAAGCAAAACCTGAAGCCTGGAGTGGGTTTTCTTAAATAGCCTTGACGTCTATTGATTAGGAATGTTTGACTTTTCTGAGAAAAAACAAGTGGAAAAATATGTTACAAATATGGATGTTGTGTTAATAATATAAACATTACTATTCCAGATAAAGAAGGCTGTGCAGCAGGAAGGCTTTGGCAGAAAAAAGCGAGGCTATAGAGAGATCAATGAAATTGACATAAACATGAATGATCCTTTATTTACAAAGCAGTGGTACCTGGTAAGCAAATCAGTCATTTTTGATAGAGATCTTCAGTAACCAAAAAACCCCATAGTTTACTTACACATTATTTCTTCTTGTTGCAATAATCTGGGAACATGCCCTCCAGATTTCTCACCAGAACTTCGAATTTATTCCAAGAGAATTTTTCCCAGGATATCTAGGGAGCCTACTGTATGCTGGGACTGGAGTTAGGGGCATGAGCCAAAGTTCAATGATGTCAGTAGAAAGACTCTCATTGACTTCAGTGGGCTTTGAATCAGTGGGGGTTGTGTGAGCACTCGTGCAGTACAGCCAGGATTGTTAAAACTGATAATGTACCTCAGTGTCAAGTCTCAGTGCTTTGCTTTAAGGAGCTCTTAATCATACGGACACAACCAGTGTCCGTGTGGAAGCTCATTAATGTGTGTTACACAACAGTTAGGAAAATATTGTCTTCCCCTCCCCTGGTGGAAAATTTCAGTTTTTCATCAAAAAGATTCACAAAGGGATTTAGCACAAATCTAAGAAGGGAGGGGGGAGGTGCCCTGGATACAAGAGCTAGTCAGAACATTTTTGTTTAAACTTTGTTTTCCAAAGGAAAATGTGGTTGTTTTGTTTTAAATTGAAACATTTTAAAAAATGTTGACAAAAATTCCAGGAAAAAATCAAACAAAAAAAATCGTTTCAGAAAATTTTCATTTAGGAAAATTATGGATTTAAATGTCAGAATTTCAATATTTTGTTTCAGAATTTTAAAATTGTTTTGAATTTTTTTTTCTTTTTATATTTATTTTTACATCATTTCTTGACATGTCAGTAGTAGAGTAGCATAACATGCACTCCTACTACAGATGTGTCAAAATATGACAATATAGTAGTTATTTGTATTTTATTTTACTTTTTAAAATCGTTAAGGGTAGATGCTGCTTATTACTGATTTGAAACATATTATATTATTTCCTAGATCAAAGTGTTTCCTATTTGTGTTATAATGAAACAATCTATTAAACTATTTCAAATATTGTTTTCAGTGTTGTAATCATGTTGGTTCCAAGATATGAGAGATACAAGGTGAGTGAGGTAATACCTTTTACTGGACCAACTCCAGTTGGTGAATTAGACAAGCTTTTGAGCTATGTGGAGCTCTTCTTCGGGTCTGGAAGAGGTCAATTCAACTATCTGTTTCATTACAATACAAACAGGAGACACTTTGATCTAGAATGGAATATAAGAAGTTTCAATCAGCACTAAGTAGCAGCTGCCGTTAATGATTTCAAAATTTCAGAATGAAAATTAGAAATTCCAAAAGAAAATTAGAAATTCAGAATTAAATTTTGATATGAAAATTTTCCTAAATAATTTCTTCTGAAATTTCCAGTTTGGGAAATGTCACAAATATTTTTTTGAGTCCAATTTGGAACAAAAGACACTTAGAAATATCAAACCAGAAATTGTGAGTGTCAACCAGTTCTGCTGTTGATGATGGAAGGGAAATAAGGGATGTGTGGGAGTTCAGAACATGTCTAAGCAATTCAACTATCTATAATTGAATATAGTCCTTGAAAAAATGTTTATCACAAATAGAGGTTATTGTGTATATTGTTTTATGTCCTTAGTAAGAATATATTTGAGGTGAGATTGAGCAGATACCTTCAAACATCTGACCAACGGGTTGGTATAGAAGCGCCCTATCTAAGGCCCCAGTTCAACAAGGGAATTAAGTGTGTTTAATTTTAAGCATATGAATAATCCCATTTGATTTCAGTGGGACTACTTACATGCTTACGTGCTTCTCTGGAGTGGAATCTAAGGGCCTGATCCTGAATTCACTGGGAGTTCTACACATGGGATCCTTGTGAGATCAGGCCCTAATAGGAGTCAAACCTTATGCTGTCTCAGAATTCTCTTGCTCTTGTGGGTTCATTTTTCCATTTTCCATATTATATAAATATGTGCTCCAGGGTACGTCTTCACTACCCGCCATATCGGCGGATAGCAATCGATTTATCCGGGATCGATATATCGCGTCTCGTTAAGACGCGATATGTCGATTCCCGAACGCGCTCACCGTCGACTCCGGAACTCCACCGGAGCGAGCAGCGGTAGCGCAGTCGACTGGGGAGCCGCGGCCGTCGATCCCGCCCTGTGTGGACCCCAGGTAATTCGATCCAAGATACTTCGACTTCAGCTACGCTATTCGCGTAGCTGAAGTTGCGTATCTTGGATCGATCTCCCCCCCCCCCCCCAGTGTAGACCAGCCCATAGAATATATGCAGTATGGTACTAGGCAGAAACTCAGTGACTGCAGATAATGGACTATCTGTGCACACACAAAAAAGAAGAAGAAATAATAATTCTCTTTTGCTTTTCAACTGATGTATTAGATCAACACTGGTCAAGCAGATGGGACCCCTGGACTTGATCTAAATGTGGCTGAAGCCTGGGAGCTGGGATATACAGGGAAAGGTGTTACCATAGGAATTATGGATGATGGTAAGTGAGGATTCCAATCCACCCAACTAAATTGGTCTTCAGCATTGGCTCTTCACTTGTAAGGTAACTCTCTTCTCTCCGTGCATGTGAAGAAGTGGGTTTTTTACCCATGAAAGCTTATGCCCAAATAAATCTGTTAGTCTTTAAGGTGCCACCGGATTCCTCATTGTTTTTGAAGACATGTAAGACAGTTTTAGAGGTTTAAATAGCTTACTTAATATAATCTTATGCAAAAACTTTTTTAAAAAATTTGAAATAAAGTATAACCTAGATTAATGATAATGCCAGTGCTGTTCTCCAGATTCTGTAAAGACTATGAGATTGGCAGGGGAAAGGCACCATAAGCATATGTGTTATAATTGGGCCATTGAAGTGTGAACATCTAAACCTTATACAACTTTATAAATCACACACACAGCTCTTTTGTGGCCATTAGCTGAACGTGAGGACTCACATTGACTTCAGTGGGCTTTCAATGGGGATTGTAATTGCCTTGCACACAGTAGATATAAGAGCATTTCCTCTTGTTAAAATATTGACAGTGCACAGCAGAACCAAAATAATTAATACTTTCTAACTGGATGTCCATAATGATCTGCATATTATATACATTAATAGTTTAGGGTAAAATGGGAGTGGGAGAGAAGATACAGCATGTTGAAAACACAGCTGTACTTTGCATGGATTCATCAGACTGTCAAAATACAAGAAAGACAAGGTAAGTATGGCAACATCTTTTATTGAATCAACTTCTGCTGGTGGAAGGTACAAGCTTTCAAGCTACAGAGCTCTTCTTCTTCTCTCATGACCTGGGCCAACAAACACAGCTTCAACAACACTGCAAACAAAATACAGGGAGTCTCTTCAATTTTCTCAGCACTTTTGAGCTAGTTAAATTTTGCCATGGTGACTGAACAATACTAAAAATAAGTGAAAGGCAAAAATCTGTCTGGGGATGGGGCAAAAATCTGTCTGGGATTGGTCCTGCTTTGAGCAGGGGGTTGGACTAGATGACCACCTGAGGTCCCTTCCAACCCTGGCATTCTATGATTCTATGAAACCAGCAGTATCTTCAGTGATCCACTGGGATCTGTCCCTGTTCTATTCTGGCACCCCCCCTTGTTCGTACTCAAGTGAGACAGCTGGGTAAATAGTGAGGGAGATTGGCCTGTGGTTACATCAGTATGTGGCTGTCTCACAGCTCTCTTCCTTGTTTTCATTGGTCCCATTTAGCAAGGACTGTATTTTTAGAGACTGGGCACAATTGCAACCTGGGTGACAGTGAGCTGGTTGAAGCTCAGTCTAAATTAGGTCGCTGAGGCAATGCTGGTTAGCTGTAGGATACATTTAGAGAGTGGAGCACGGAAGGAGTTTTTCCCCCGTGACTATTCTAGCAAACCACTTACTTGCAGGAACGTTCACCAACCCAGCACATTTTAAGCAAATGTTTGCAGAAAGCCAATTCTGAATTTGTAAATGTGAATATTTACACTTCTAAGAGTTATGATCATCCAGTCAAAGAACTGAAACACTGTGTGTGACCTGTGAAGGCCAGTCAACACAGCTCAAATTACCAAGAGCCCTTGCTCCCTCGTCATTTACATCAAATTTGCTGAATTGTTTTGGTGGGATGGGTGGGTGGAATGTGAAACAAAAAGTCACATTTTGCTTTGACATTTTTTCAGTGCCATTTAGATTTTTTTATGAGTTTTCATTTTGATATTTTTTAAGCTGTTTTGGGTGTAAACAAATTTTTTCAATCTCTTTGGTTCAGCCATTGAACCAAGAAATCAGTTATTTTCACAGATCTAGATTAAATCCATGGACAATATTGTTTTCTTTTGCAGAATTTATGCATTATGCGTTTCTCTTTGTTTCTGGACAGAATCACAGAGAAATCATAAATTTTTCATTGTTTTTGTGCAAAACTATAAATAGACCCAGTTTGCTCAGAGTATCAGTGGATGTGAGTGAATCTTTGGGGGATTTTCTAATTTGTAACCAAATTCAGAAGCAGATAACCGAATGTCACATGTCTTAAATGTCACACCCATCTAGTTTTAAGCTCAGTAAGCACCATGAAATACCTTAGTAAGCTGAATGCTCAGTCTGTAATGATATTCAGAAGTTTGCAAACCAATCTGATCCACCATTAAGAATTCTCTGACACTATTTGCGGAAACAGACCTGTTTGCCCCAGTGATCTCTCCATTTTAATTTAGGTAATATTCTGCCTACTTAATTTTCCTGTGCAGTTTCCAGTGGCTTTCCTCTCCTACACTTGTGTATTAAAACTGTATGCTATTAGGGCCTGACTCCAAAGCCCACTGAAGTCAATAGGTTTTTAATCAAGCCTTTAAAAATGTGCTGTTTTCTTAACCAGAGGTGGCTGCATCTTAGTGGTGGGTGAAGTAATCTGTGTGTCAATATATTCAATAATAGAATATATATATATATGTTTGTAAAGTATTTTGGGATCCTTTCATTTGCAAGGTACTATATAAATGTAAAATATTACTAGAACTACCATTACTAACCATATATGATCCAATGTAGACACTTGTCGCATACATTTGTTGGCTCATTTCACACTTTTGGGTGCAAATTGGCACTTAGGTACTGATTTACTGGATTAAAGCTCCCAACTAAGCTCACAGCAGAACTGGTACCCTAATTTAAAAGTCCACATATGAACAGTATCAGTCCAAACAAGCTTTGAGACCAGCATTATTCCTTATTATGGTTTTTCCTATAGTAGCAATCGACTCTTATTGTGCTTTATGGTTATTATAAAGTGTTTGTTGTAGGGGTTTTGGTTTGGTCTGTTGTGGGTTTTTTTATTTTATTTTTTTTTTTTTGGAATGTTAACCTTTGGTTTGTGTGCTTCTTTGTCTTATTGCAGGAATTGATTATCTTCATCCTGATCTTGCCTCAAATTATGTAAGTACACACTGACCTTTCCTGCAAAACGTGAGGCTCTTTATTGTTTTGGTCTGTCTTTCATACAAAATGTTTACACACTGAATGGAGGAAATGCACAGCTGAGCTACTGATCTTGCAGCTGATACATTTTACATAGAAAACAAGTGATCTAAAAATGGGACCTGGCAACTTGCCAGACATGAGCTTCCTGGGTAAGGAATGAAACGGTGAGAAGGAATGATGGTGTTGCCTACCTTTAAATACGCTGCAGTTTGCAATATTGGATTTAGGACAGAAATGAGTAACCTGGGAATTGGCTCTAAATCTTGCTGTTAAAATGCAGAATTCACCTATTCGGTGGAGAACAACAGATGCTACTGCCGTGGGCTGTGGCTGCGCTGCTGTTTGTTCACAATGGCTATAGTGTGTATGAGAGTTTGAAAACTACGGTAACCATATACTTCATTTACAACATGTGATTAAATTCAACATTTCAGAGCATTCCCAGATCCTGCACATGAACTGTGTGTCTGTAGCGCAGTCAGACACTGTGTACAGTGTAAAATGATGGTTTCTTCAAACTCACCTCTGATTTACCTCCATTGTCATGGGCTCTTATCTCTTCATATTCTAGACTCCATTCTCATTGTCCTGTCATCTTTGATATTACTGCTGTCTGTCTACCTGCTTCTGCTGGTGCCCTCAGTTGCCACTCTCTATGTGTTATGCTTTTTTTTTACACTGAAACTGATTGCTATGGTTAGGCCATTTGTTGTGCAATGGGGCTCAAAGAAGTGTAACACTGATGGGGCTTTTGCAGCGCTTAGGTAGCCAGTATTGCCTCTTTCTTGAAACCACACGCACAATGGGTGTGGCTCTCCTTGCATAGCAAGGTGAGAGGGTGTGCCACTTTCCACTTTCTGGAACATTTTTTGAAACATCTTTTTGCCATGCATACTTCCCCCCCTCCATTCCACATAAGGGATTGATTCCATGGTCTTTGTTATAGGGCTATGTAACAAGAGGGTTGGGGGGTGAGGGTTTGGAGAGCCAGTTGGCCTAGTGGCTAGAGTACCTGGCTTCCTGCCCCTGCTTCTGTGGTGGAGGTGCCTCAGTCTTTAAGGCAGGGGAATAGGGGGACCTGGGCCCTCCCACTCCATCAGGTCATAGCCCAGGGCCCTGTGTATGTCACCCCTGAGTAGGGGACTTCCCAGCAGGGAGTATACGTTCATTGCCCTGGGCTACTTCCTACTGTTGCCCCATTAGTTTGAGGCATGGCCCCTATAGTCCAAGCTCATGTGGTGGCTTGTCTCTTAGTAGTGCCTCCTTATGGACCCTGGGTGACATCCTGATGTGGTCCCAGATTCCTCGGGGCAGGGCAGCTGTAAGTTTGGTGGGATCAGAACCCCCACAAGATCTCCATGCTTTAGTCAGCCAGGTTCCTCTCAGGCCAGGTGCTCCTAGGTCTCATTCTCCATCTCCTTTGGCCAGGAAAACACTACTTGGGTCCGTGGTGGCTGTCTTGGCCAGCAGGCTAGTGATCCTTCCCTCAGGTAGCTCCTGCGTCTTCGCCTGTCAGCCCCGAACTGAGCCAGGGTCCCTCCTTTTCTCTCCCCTCCAAGCCTGGCGTTGGCTGCAGATATAATGGGGTGGAGCTTGCTGGAATCAAAGGCTCTCCTTAACCCCTTCCATGCTGGTGGGTGGTTCCTCTGCGCTTCAGCACAGGCTATTATAATTATGCCAATTTTTGTGTACGGAAGATGTGAGAGAGCTCAGTATCACAGTTTTCTTTCTATACGAAAGGTGAAATTCACCATTGTGCACAGGTCTGGCACAAGGCTCATGCATTGCTTAAGTCTCATTTAAACTATGTTTTGTAAATTTAAACAGGACTTAGGTGGTGCATAGACCTTGTTCAAGCTCTCTACACTGGGGTGTGATTCACAAGAAAGAAATATACAAAAACATGCAATGTACTATGCCTATCACATGGTCCTGGGTAATCTTTAGCTATACAATAGGCTCATTGATGTCATCTCTGTTTCATATTAATGAGTTGCTGTGAAAGATAAGCACAGCTTATAATCTTGTCATGTCTATATCTGTGGTCAGCCGCAGAGCGAATGTGGAGAAAGGTAATTCAGTTTCACAGAGGATTTTGGTATTTCAGAATCTAGTTTCATTCTGATTTGGGACAAAACCCAAAGATTTCAGTCCCTTGTGAAAGGGAGTGGAGCCCTGACTCAGGCCTGGAGGGCTGAAGAGCATCTGGGAGCCTAAAAGCCTCAGCTAAGCTGGAGGCCAGATGGGCTGTTGAGAAGCCAGATTGGTGAGCGGACAGGTAGGATTCCATCAGACCCCAGCCTGTGTTCTGTTAGAACTTTGATAAAATTGAACCATCTTTGTGCGATGTTTAGATTTGGATGAATTGGCAGTCTCCGATGTAAAATCGACCAAGTCTAATCAACTGTTCTAAATCACCCAACGTATAGCTCTGCTGAACAATCTCAACTTGTCCCTGGCATTTTCTCCATCCATTAGACAGGACAATTACTGCCATTCTTTTCAATTAACTTATTGCTACTACAGTGATTTTTCTTGTTGCTTAATATTGTAAGGTGTGGTTACAAATTTTACTGAAAGCAAAATTGCAAACAGTTTTGATTTCCAAGTGTGATTAAAACGAACAAGAAAAGCTAGAATTGATGGTTAAAGAGAGCTTACACGCATACACTGGCACAAAAACGATAGGGGAGATGATGATACATTTATTCTTACATAGGATTCTTTTCAGCCAGCTATTTTTAAAACAGTTTCAAAATCCTCCAGTGCAATTTAAGAGACTAACAAGCACACACAAAGGGTGAAATTCTGGCTCCATTGAAGTCAATAGCAAAGTTCCCACTGACTTCAACGGAGCCAGGATTTCACCCGGACTGTGTAGAAGAGGGAGGCGTCCAGGAATGGCAATGCACTTGGAAAATAGCTAATCAAAGAATGTAAAGTGCAGGGTGGTCGGTTTCATACCTTATTAATCTACTTAATGATTTGATTGCAGTTATTAAATCCTGTGTTTTAATCACAATATGCTTATCCCAAATGAGTGACTAAGCCAGAAGTTTATTTAAATTGAAACAAATAAAGTACTCTACACAAAGATGACCTTTACATGTGTGTTTTTTACATCTAGATCCAAGTGAATAGCATATGTTATTACTACTACTAACGTATCATTTATCCAGCAGTAATAGTGTGGACAAAACATGAAAGACGATTCTGTCTCTAAAAAGTTTATGCTTTGAATAGAGACACAAGGTGGGTGAAGTAGTATCGTTTATTGGACCAACTTCTGTTGGCGCAAGAGGTAAGCTTTTGAGCTTACACAGAGCTCTTCTTCAGGTCTGGGAAACATAGGCAGAGTGTCACAGCTAAATACAAGGTGGAACAGATTGTTTAGCATAAGCAGTTAACACATATTTCAAGGGACCTTCCACCTTGAACTGGGAAATGAATATTGGCAGGCTTTGCAGCAGTGTGTTTTAAGACTATATTTGAAATGCAGAGAGGATTCTCGATGCATCTGGTAAAGGAGGGAGTCCCAGGAGTCAGGAGAAACATGGAAGCAGGCGCAAGCATAAGCATGTGAGAGGGGACCAAGTGGAAGTGTTAAAAAGGGAGCGTGGGCAGAAGAAAGGAAGCATGGGGGAGCAGGGGAGAGGTGAGAGCTAGGAAAAATGGAACCAGAATGGTAGGCAACAGCAGAGCCGTGCAAAGCCTTCAAACTGGCTACCCTTGATGTGGAATGTCAGCAGCAGCCATTAAGGTCAGCAGGAGAGTGACATTGTCCAGGCAGAGGGTGAGGAAGATGATTTTGGCAGTGACCTCTTCAGTGGACTGCAGGGAACGAGCTGGGAAGCCAGAGAGAGAGAGAATAGGTCAGGGAAAGATAAGGGATTTGTTTATAGGGATGGAGGGGAAAGGGTGGAATTTAGAAATGTTGTAGAGGAAAAGCAACAGTACTGAGTGACAGGCTCAATAGGGGGAAGGAAGGGGGGAGATGAAAGTGCCGTTGACATGAGTAACAGAGAGAAAAGGACTTTCCAGCAGTGATGGAGAAGGGATCAAGAGGGGAGCAGAGGGCAGGAAAGACAAACACACAAGAAAAACACCACGAAAGCTTATGCTTAAATAAATTTGTTAGTCTCTAAGGTGCCACAAGTACTCCTGTTCTTTTTGCGGATACAGACTAACATGGCTGCTACTCTGAAACAAGAAAGATCGTGGTCCCTGTCTGACAAGGTCACCCTCTAAAACACCAACACAAATTTGATCCATTTAATACAAGAGCCTAAAAACATGAGGAATAATTTGAAATAAGCCATTGTGTTTCAAAGTTATCACAGAGCTTCCACAGAAAATGATATCCATATAATCAAGGCAAGGACAATCTATATAGCTGGTCCATGTGTCCTAGATTCAGTATGAATTAACTGGAGATAAAGGACATGGCACAGTAATATCCCAATCCACACTAATAATCATATTTAAGCCAACGAACAAAAAGCCATTTGAAAATGTCATCATCTGGCGCAAACACGTTACTTATGCAGTGACAGACCCAGACCAGTGGGGTACAGGAGTGTGGTAGAGGGCAAATATACTGGTCACTGGATGAGTAGTTTTCTGTTCCCTGAGTGACCAGAGCAGGGGCTGCACTAGAGTAATCAGGAACCTGCTAGAACCAGTTAAGGCAGGCAGGCTAATTAGGACACCTGGAGCCAATTAAGAAGCTGCTAGAATCAATTAAGGCAGGCTAATCAGGGCACCTAGGTTTTAAAAGGAGCTCACTTCAGTTTGTGATGCGAGTGTGAGGAGCTGGGAGCAAGAGGTGCAAGGAGCTGAGAGGTTGTGCTGCTGGAGGACTGAGGAGCACAAGCATTATCAGACACCAGGAGGAAGGTCCTGTGGTGAGAATAAGGAAGGTGTTCGGAGGAGGCCATGGGGAAGTAGCCCAGGGAGTTGTAGCTGTCATGGAGCTGTTACAGGAGGCACTATAGGCAGCTGCAGTCCACAGGGCCCTAGGTTGGAACCCGGAGTAGAGGGCGGACCCGGGTTCCCCCCAAACCTCCCAATTGACCTGGACTGTGGGTTCTTCCAAAGGGGAAGGTCTCTGGGCTGTTCCGCAACCCACATGGTGAATCTCTGAGGCAAGAAAATCTGCCAATAAGCGCAGGACCCACCAAGATAGAGGAGGAACTTTGTCACACTGGTGTCAGGGGTGGGATCTTGGGGTGCACAGCGTGGCGGAAGAAGGAGGGTGATTTAAAAACAACAACGACAACAAAAAGGGAGAGGGTTTATTTTTTTTTCACCACAATGGATGACGTAGTGTGGGCACTGATACAAGCTACGGCGGCCCAGCAGGAGGCTACCCGTGTCCAGGCAGCCGCCCAACAGGAGGCAGTGCGGCTGCAGCAAGAGACTAATCGCCTGCTGATGGACCAGGCTGCTCAAGACCGAGCTATGTTGCGGGAACTGGTAAACCAAGTAAAGTCCCTTTCAGAGCTGAATTGCGGCCATGATGGGACGCGGCTCATACGGGCCAGCCGTTGGCTGCCGAAAATGACACGGGAGGATAATGTAGAGGCATACCTTCTGGCCTTTGAGAGGACAGCCCTACGGGAGGCCTGGCCTCGAGATCAGTGGTCTGGCATCCTTGCCCCATTCCTGTGTCGGGAGGCCCAGAAAGCCTACCATGATCTGCCTGAAGAGGTTGCAGCAGACTACCTCCAGCTGAAAGCAGAGATCCTGGCCAGATCTGGGGTAACGACAGCAGTGCAGGTCCAGCAGTATCACGGTTGGAGGTACCAGGAAGACAAAACCCCATGGTCCCAATTGTATGACCTCATCCATCTCACATGAAAGTGGTTGCAAACAGAGTCCCGGAGTCCGGAAGAGATACTAGCGGTTCTGGTCATCGACTGATACATGAAGGGACTACCACCAGTGCCTGGGTAAGCCAGAACGAACCCTCGAGGTTGTCGCCCTGGTAGAGAGGCGAAGGACAGTGAGGGAGTTGACCTGACCAGTTAAGGAAGAGGCACCCCGGGTTAAACTAGCAGCACCAAGCACTAAAGTTCGGGTGACTGGGCCACCAGGAGGGCCCAGGTGGAAAAAGAGAGAGGCTGAAGGCCCATCAGAGACCACAAAGAATCAGAGCACTGAGGGAGAAGAGGATCGTGATGTTAGACTGCCCAAACCAAGAGACCGGGGAATGCCTAGGGCCCCATACAGATGTTATGCCTGCGGGGAGTGGGGACACATAGCTGCACAGGGTCCCAATGCTGAGGAGCCTATGCAGTGTAACCTGGGGAACTGGGCAGATCCATGCTCCCTAATCCACCTTGTGGGGGTCTCACTAACCCCACATATGTATACTAGACCAGTGAAACTAAATGGGGTAGGGACCATGGCACTGGTTGATTCGGGGAGTGCTATCACGCTTATCTCAGGGAAGCTCGTGAAGCGTAGTCAGCTGCTGCAGGCTAAACGTACGGGGATAACATGTGTCCATGGGACAGTTAGTTACTACCCCACCATCCCAGTAAAAATCGAGATCCAAGGGAACACTACAGAGGTAGCAGCAGGTGTAGTCCCTAAACTCCCATACCCAGTGCTCATAGGGAGGGACTTCCCAGGGTTTGGAAACTTACTCCCAGTAGGGGGATTGGAGAAAGATGGGGACCCTAAAATTGGTGAGGCATCCACAGCAGACTGTCAACCCCCAATCTTCTCTGAAATATCCCCAGATTTGTTCTCCACTCCCAGACAGGGTAGAAAGACAAAAAGGGAAAGAAGGGCTGCTAAGGCCTTGGGAACCCGAATACTGACCCAAAGCCAGAGGGTCGCTCTTGTAGGTAGGCAGACCCGCGCAGCTGAAAAGGAGGCCATGCAGGAGGGAGAAGCACCTGAGTCTGACCCCCATCCTAATGCTTCTGAACCAGTAGAGGCAACAGAGACTGGGCCCCTAGATCTTGGGCAGATTAGCCCCAGGAGAGGAAATTTTGGATGGGACCAGGCAGAAGACCCAAGGTATGACAACACTAGGAAGGAGGTGACTGAAATAGATGGGGTCCCCATGGAAGGGAAAACCCAGGGACCAGGACCCTACTTCATAATGAAGAAGGATCTCTTATACTGGGTTGCACCAGTACAGGGGCAGAAGGTACAGCAGATCCTAGTACCTCAAAAACACCAGAACGCTGTATTAAGTCTTGCTCATAGTCATCTTTTTGGGGGGCATTTGGGGGTAGAGAAGACCCTGGCATGAGTCCTACGACGGTTCTTCTGGCCCGGAGTACATGAAGAAGTGCGGAGGTACTGTGCCTCCTGCCCGGAGTGTCAGCTGCACAGTCCCCGTCCCCACTTGAGGGCACCTTTAGTACCCCTTCCCATCATAGAGGTCCCCTTCGAGCGAATAGCCATGGACCTAGTGGGACCCCTGGAGAAGACGGCTCGGGGCCACCAATATATACTTGTTGTTTTGGACTATGCTACTCGCTACCCAGAAGCCGTCCCCCTGCGGAACAGGGCCTCTAAAACTATAGCCAAAGAGCTGGTGGGGATCTTTGCCCGAATGGGGTTACCGAAGGAGATATTAACTGACCAAGGAACCCCATTTATGTCGAAGCTAATGAAGGACCTCTGTACGCTGCTCCATATACATACCCTGAGAACTTCGGTCTACTATTTGCAGACTGATTGGTTTGGTAGAAAGGTTTAATTGAACCCTCAAGGCTATGATAAGGAAGGTGGTAAGTCGGGACGGGAAGGATTGGGACACCCTATTACCCTACCTTATGTTCGCTATCCGGGAGGTACCTCAGGCCTCAACTGCGTTTTCCCCCTTCGAGTTACTATATGGGCGTCACCCCCGCGGCATACTAGATATCGCCAAAGAGATCTGGGAAGAGGAACCCAATGAGGGGAGAAATATAATAGAGCATGTAATGCAGATGCGAGACCGGATAGCTCGGGTTACCCCTATTGTACGGGAACATTTGGAGAAGGCACAGGAGGCCCAGCGAACCCATTACAATCACCAGGCAAAAGTGCGACAGTTCCAACCAGGGGATCAGGTTATGGTGTTGGTACCCATGGCAGAAAGCAAGCTTCTGGTCCAATGGCAGGGGCCCTATGTGGTGGTTGAACCCATGGGGGAAGTAACCTACAAGGTGCGGCAGCCAGGATGCAGAAAACAAGAACAGATTTATCACGTTAACCTTCTGAAACTCTGGCATGCACAAGAGGCATGCACAATGGTCCAAAAAGACCTAACCCAGGAAAACAAGCCTTCCAAACAGGTGAGAGTGTCTCCCGATTTAACACCAGACCAGAAGAATGAGGTGTCTGAGATGATCTTCCGGAACCAAGATGTGTTCTCGACAAAACCAGGTCGAACAACCAAGACATATCACCACATCGTCACGAACCCTGGGGCCAGAGTAACAATGAGGCCCTATTGGGTGCCAGCAGCAAAAAGGGAGGAAATAAAAGCAGAAGTAAAAAAAAATGCTGGCGTTGGGGATCATCGAAGAATCCCACAGTCAGTGGTCCAGCCCAATCGTGCTGGTGCCCAAACCTGATGGCACCACAAGATTTTTGCAACGACTTCCGGCGACTAAACGAAGTATCCCAGTTCGACGCGTACCCCATACCTCGCATAGATGAGTTAGTGGACCGTCTGGGTAATGCCCGGTACTTGACTACCCTAGACTTGACAAAGGGGTACTGGCAGATTCCCCTTGCAGAAGATGCAAAGGAAAAGACTGTGTTCTCTACACCAGAGGGTCTTTTTCAATATACTGTCCTCCCTTTTGGACTATATGGGGCCTCAGCTACCTTCCAGCACCTCATGGACAAGCTATTATGCCCACATAACAGTTATGCTGCTGCCTACTTGGACGATGTGGTCATTCATATCCCAGACTGGGAAACCCACCTGGAGAAGGTGGAGGCAGTCCTTGATACCTTCAGGTGAGCTGGCCTTACAGCAAACCCTGCCAAGTGCGCTGTAGGGTTTACAGAGGCCAAATATCTTGGCTACATTGTGGGAAAAGGTCTGGTAAAACCCCAAGTGAACAAGTTAGAGGCCATCCAAAATTGGCCCCGACCAAGTCGCAAGAAACAAGTCCGGGTGTTCCTAGGTGTGGTGGGGTATTACCTACGATTTGTCCCCCACTTTGCGACAAGGGCAAGCCCCCTGACAGACCTAGTGAAAGCCCGTGGACCTGATCTGGTGAGATGGTCTGACGCAGCAGAGGAAGCATTCACAGTCCTACGGACTGCCCTCTGCAGTAACCCCATACTGATAGCTCCTGATTTCACCAAGGAGTTTATCCTGCAGATGGATGCATCAGAAGTAGGGTTGGGGGCCGTTCTATCATAGATGGTCGGGGAGGAGGAACACCCAATTCTATACCTCAGTCGTAAATTCCTTCCAAGGGAACAAAAATATGCAGTGGTGGAGAGAGAATACCTCGCTGTAAAATGGGCCATGGAAACATTGCGCTACTACCTGCTCGGGCGCAGATTTGTCCTTGTGACCGACCATGCCCCTCTTCAATGGATGCAGCAGAACAAGGAGAAGAACACAAGGGTGACCAGATGGTTCTTATCCCTCCAAACTTTCCAGTTCTGTGTGCAACACAGAGCAGGGAGCCATCATGGCAACACCGATGGCTTGTCATGTGTGCACTGTCTGGCGTCCCAAGCTGCCCAACCCCTTGGCGTTGAGCAGGCGGGAGGGATATGTGACAGACCCAGACCAGTGGGGTACAGGAGTCTGGTAGAGGGCAAATATACTGGTCACTGGATGAGTAGTTTTCTGTTCCCTGAATGACCAGAGCAGGGGCTGCATTAGAGTAATCAGGAACCTGCTAGAACCAGTGAAGGCAGGCAGGCTAATTAGGACACCTGGAGCCAATTAAGAAGAAGCTGCTAGAATCAATTAAGGCAGGCTAATCAGGGCACCTGAGTTTTAAAAGGAGCTCACTTCAGTTTGTGGTGCAAGTGTGAGGAGCTGGGAGTAAGAGGCACAAGGAGCTGAGAGTGAGAGGGTGTGCTGCTGGAGGACTGAGGAGCACAAGCATTATCAGACACCAGGAGGAAGGTCCTGCGGTGAGAATAAGGAAGGTGTTTGGAGGAGGCCATGGGGAAGTAGTCCAGGGAGTTGTAGCTGTCATGCAGCTGTTACAGGAGGCACTATAGACAGCTGCAGTCCACAGGGCCCTGGGCTGGAACCCGGAGTAGAGGGCGGGCCCGGGTTCCCCCCAAACCTCCCAATTGACCTGGACTGTGGGTTCTTCCAAAGGGGAAGGTCTCTGGGCTGTTCCACAATCCACATGGTGAATCTCTGAGGCAAGAAAATCCGCCAATAAGCACAGGACCCACCAAGATAGAGGAGGAACTTTGTCACAGCAGATAATTGTTTTTGCTTGAGTGAGTTGTAATTTGAAGCAGGTACCAAAGATTTGGTTTATGCTGGATCTAAGACCAGATCTAGATCTAAAAACCAGATTAAATCACACTGTTGGGACTGGATCCCTCACATGACCAGGCTCACACAAGACCTGTAGTCACTTGTTTGTGAGTCGTGAGAGTTCCTGCAAACAGGACCTCAGAGTTTTGTGACATTTGCAGAGTAGGGTGGCTCTTTATTCATCCCAAGCATCTATGACTCACCGTGATACATAGCCTGACATCTAGTGTTTTATTCTGCTGCCCATCAGCATAGCATGTGAGCGCCTCCTACATAAAATTGACAGCAATAGTTCCTACTGGATTTCATGGAGTCTCTGACACTTCTCCCTTTTCAGGTTAAACGGTGCTGCTTCTTTTTTTTTTAATGATTTTGTTAATTTCCTTTGTTGTATGCTTGGTTGGGGTTTATGGGGTGAAAGGGGGTGTCAAGCTTGTGAGCGTCATTCTTATGATGGAAAGACCTTTTAGAAGAGGTAGGTTTAGTATTGTTCCTAAAGACAGTCAGACTTTGGATTCACCCGATTCCCTCTGGAAGTGGAAATCCCCTCCCTTGCTCCCCTTTCCCCCAACCTGCTGTAATCATCTCTAAACTTTCAATATTGAATGGCAAGGAAATTCAGTGAAAAGATAACTGAGCTGTTAAATATTGTAGAGAGTAATGCTGATGCCATGTTGTATAAAGTAAAGAACGTGATCTCGTGCTCTTACCCGAAACTATATTGGGCCAGATCTTCAGCTGGTGTAAATTGACCTTGCTCCATTGCCTTCCCTGAAATTCAATGGAGCTATGACAATTTACACCAATTATTGATTTTCCCTTATTTTGTGTGAAAGAGAGAGTAATTAGCCCAAGGCTGGGTACAGTGCATCTGTCATAATGACAGAGAGTGGGAGTGAGGTTTGCCCAATTAAAAATTCACATCATAACCCTCCAAGACACAAGTAATTGAATGTTTTTGACGTCTCTCCATGTTGTGGGCATTGTAAGAGAAACCTTGTTCCCCCACCCTATGAGAATTGCTTTAAAAAGTGAACTTTCTCAGCTGTTTCCAAGCCACTTGAGGTTGGAGTTTAATAGGTTGTCAAAGGAGAATTAGGTAGGACAGAAATCTTTATTTCTCCTATGGAAACCATACATCAATACATGTCACCTAGCCTGTTACATCACGGGCTTTGTTTTAGCCTTATAAAGTATGGGCTCTTGAGGCTGCAGTAAGCCATCTCATGATCTGAGTGCTTCTAGCCTGAAATTTACAATAGCAGCAGAATGACACGAGCGAGAATTAGCTTTTAGCAAAACATTACTATTGAACATTTTTACTAATGATATTGGTCGGCATTTTAAAACTTGGGTGCCTAAAGTTAGGGGGGGTCTACATTTAGGCCCCTAAATAAAAGTAGCCTGATTTCCAAAGGCCCTCAAACACCTGCGGGTTCTATTTTCATGAATAAGATTCATGGGGTTTCAGCACAGTGCAAAGGGGCATTAAAGATGTCCTTAATAGGCAGCTGGGGATGCCCCTGACATGGGAGAATCCTGAGGTGGCATAGAACTAGTTGTGATAGTATTGTGCTACCCCCTCACTGCTACATGTGGTGTCCTGGAAGTGTGATGGAGTTTAGACAGAACCAATGGGATCTCTACAAGCTGGTGTTCTGAGTTATGCCTGGGGCTAAGCTGGCCAAAGGATCAGAGGACTTCAGTGGTGTCTTAAAGCCACCTCCTCAGCTGTGCTGAACGAGCTCTGGTGCAGATGAGGATTGGGGCCCAAGTGCAACTAAGTGTAGCCATTCCAGATGGGATACTCTGCCTAATGCTGGACTTGTATGCAAGTTTTACTGTGGTTTAACTCCCTGATTTTATAGGAGTTACTCCTGCTTTATACTGGTGTAATTAAGTTCAGAATTTCATGGCTATAGTGAAAAGGCTACTGTTATGGATATTATAACTAGATGGCACATACAGTGGCCCAGATGCTATAAAGAATTCATATCCTCCATGGCTATGGCGGCAGAATCATAAATATTTAAATCAGTCCATACATATTTTATGTGAACTTTAAGTTTGAATAACCTTTCTGTCTATCCTCCATAATATTTTGGTTTTATATTTAACTAAATCCATAATGTTTAGCTTGACTTTAGGGACACAATTACAGTTGTGCTCCCTATGTTACTGTGTGCTTCATCATTTCACAAAGCGAATTTCACAGGTTTAAAATGAAGGTGAAATAAGTCATTTAGCAGCTTTGAAGTCTAATAACATGTTATGAAAATATTCCCTATGGCAAAAGAAGCATCCAACATTCTACAGTGGAAATCCTGTCTTACAAAAGAGGCAAGCTTGGACTTCTGTTGTTAGGTTTAAAATAATATTTGTCAGCAATAACTCCCCCTAAAAAGCAGAATTCACAGTAAATATTTGTTCATATTAAGTGCCCCCAACCCACATTTTTCCCCCACATGGTTCCTTAGCTGTGCTGTCTCTATCATCTTTATTATGCTTTCTGTTTCTAGTCAGTTTCACAAGAGGGTAGCGCGCGAGAGAGAAGCGAGAGCTGGGATTGATCCTAGCAGGAACTGTAAGAATATGTGCCATGCTATTACCAGAAAAAAAATGTGTGGTTCATCTCTGAGCAAGCACTGTCAACAACCGGAAGCTAGAGAGATTATTTTTATAAATATCAATTTATTCTAATAAAAATAAATCAAGTACATCTGCAAAAAATATCAAGTACACAATAAAAAATGACAAATACAGTTTAAAGTAAAAAATTATGATGAATGTTCCAAATGGGGTAGGAAAAAAAGACTTAATGGAAGTAAGCTGTCCAATCCATTCCCTTGCAAATTGACTTATCAATGTTGCTTTTTCATTCATTAAATCTTAACTCTAATGCAGAAGGTTCTATGTATTTGATGGAAATGTGGAAAGGTAATGGAGGCACGATGGTGTGATACAGAATGGCCTTTAGGAATCTCCTTGATAGAATTTTGATTTTCATGAGATTCAAGAGTTGCTGTAAAAATGCTCATTCAGAACTGGCTGCTCATGGTTGACAATCTGGTGCTAATGGGCTTGAGTCTGCAAGGTGCTGAACACTTTGGCCACAACCCAACAGAACAGACGAGTTATCCCATGTACTTCAGTGGGACTAGTCAAGTGATCATAGTTAAACACATGCTGGATTGGAGCCAGAGCCCTCTACACTTTGCAGGATTGAGCCCATAGAGAATTAGGGCCTGATCCAAACCTATTAATGTCCTTGGAAAGCCTCCCGCATACTTCAGGTCCTCAATGCTCTCTTGAGTAACCAAAATAAGGTTCCTATCCTGCTGGCACATAGACACAAGCATTATTTTATTCATGTTATCAGATCCACTGACTTAAATAGGACTCCTCAACATGAGTATGATCACGCACACATATACGTATTTGGAGGGTCTGAATGAGAATGGAGTGAAATTTGGAAGTTCCATTCCATGAGAAATTCCAACATTTCAACACTTGTTTTTGTCCCAAATTGGACAAGGGAAATTCTGAAAAATCAATTCGGAAATGTTTTGTTTTGAAATTTTCGATCGAAAGTAAAAATTATGACATTCCCCAAATCAGATTGTTTTGGTTTGTTGAATTGACCTGAAATGCTTTGTTTCAAGTCAGTTCAATATTAAACTGAACTTTCCCATAGTAGTGCATTGCCTTTGGGAGGAGTAGTTCAGGAGTCTGAGTTAGACTCATAGACATTAAGGCCAGAAGGGACCATCATGATCATCCAGTCTGACCTCTTGCATATTGCATGCCATAGAACCTCACCTATACTCCTATAATAGACCCATAACCTCTGACTGAATTACTGAAGTCCTCAAATCATAATTTAAAGGCTTCAAGTTACAAACAATCCACCATTTACTCTAATTTTAACCTGCAAATGACACATACCCCCTGCTGCAGAGGAAGGCAAAAACCACCTGGGGTCTCTGCCAATCTGACCCAGGGGAAAATTCCTTCACATATATGAGCATGTTGACAAGACCCAACAGCCAGATACCTAGGAAAGAATTAGTAGTAACTCAGAGCCCTCCCCATCTAGTGTCCCACCTCCAGCTGTTGGGGATATTTGCTAGTAGCAGTCACAGATGGGCCACATGCCATTGTACACAGTCTCATCATACCATCCCTTCCATAAACTTACAAGCTCAGTCTTGAAACAAGTTAAGTTTTATGCATTCACTGATTCCCTTGGAAGGCTGTTCCAGAACTTCAGTCCTCTTGTGATTAGAAACCGTCATCTAATTTCAAGCCTAAACTTGTTGATAGCCAGTTTATATCCATTTGTTCATGTCAACATTGGCACTTAACTTCAATAACTCCTCTCCCTTCCTCGTATTTATCCCTTTGATGTATTTATAGAGAGCAATCATATCTCTCCTCAGCCTTCATTTGGTTAGGCCAGAGGTTCTCAAACCTCACTGCACCGTGACCCCCTTCTGACAACAAAAATGACTACATGACCCCACAAGGGCCCTGCCCGAACCCTGCTGCCTGGGCAGGGAGAGGAGAGGGGAGACTGTAAAGCCAAAGCCCAAGGGCTTCAGCCCCAGGTGGGGGCCTATAACCCAAGCCCCAGCACTCAAGGCTGAAGCCTTTGGGCTTTGGCTTCAGCCCCAGGTGGTGGGGCTCAGGCTTCGGCTTCAGCCGTGGGCCCCAGCAAGTTTAACACCAACCCTGGCGACCCCATTCAAACAGGGTCACAACCCTCTTGGGGCCCCAACCCACAGTTTGAGAACCGCTGGCTAAATAAGTCAAGCTCTTTGAGTCTCCTCTCATAAGGTAAATTTTCCATTCCTCTGATCATCCTAGTAGCCCTTCTCTGCACATGTTCCAATTTGAATTCATCTTTGTTAAACATGGGAGACTACAGTTGCACACAGTAGTCCGTATGAGGTCTCACCAGTGCCTTGTATAATAGTACTACCACTTCCTTATCTAGGGTGACCAGATGTCCCAATTTTATTGGGACAGTCCCGATATTTGGGACTTTTTCTTATATAGGCACCTATTACCCCCCACCCTCTGTCCCGATTTTTCACATTTGTTATCTGGTCACCCTATTGTTATCTCTATCGGAAATACTTTGCCTGATGCATCCTAGGATTGCATTATCCTTTTTCACAGCCACATCACATTGGTGGCTCATAGTCATCCTTTGATCAACCTATACACCCAGGTCTTTCTCTTCTTCTGTTGCTTCCAACTGATAAGCCTCCAGTTTGTTGTTGTTGTTGTTAGTCCCTAATGCATGATCTTGCACTTTGCACTATTAAATTTCATCCAATTTCTATTACTCTAGTTTACAAGGTTTTCCAGATCTTTTTGTATGATATTCAAGTCTTCCTCCCTATACCTCCCAACTTTGTGTCATCCACAAATTTTATTAGCATGCACCCACTTTTTTGTGCCAAGATCATTTATTAAAATGTTAAATAAGATTGATGCCAAAACCGATCCCTGAGGAAAAGTTCATCTTTCTTGGTCTCTCCTCTGACCATGTCCAACTCCCTTCACTGACTTTTCTTCATCACACATCACATTTCAGCTCCATCAAAAGGAGGAGATGTGAGAGTCATTTAGGCCCAGACCTTATAATAGCTGAGAAGTAACTCCACTAGTAACAATCAGGGCCTAGACAATGGGTTTTACTGTGGGGATAGAGAGGAATGGTGGGGGCTTTAAAGATACCTTATGCAGCATCCTTTTCTTTCAAATACACAATGCTTTTAAATATCCAGGCAGAAAATGTCCAAGAAACAATGTAAGGAACATGCAGTGTCTTTGTGGATTACTAAAACACCTGCCCCAGTTCTGTCCTGTGCAAAGGGCTCCTCCTGTGCCAGGAGCAAACACTTCTGAGATGGGATTGCTTCAAGTGCTTCCCTCTAAGGTTGATTACTGCAATGGTATTCTCCATTAGAGTCTGAAAGCCCTTCCATATGCATGGAGAGCAGCATTCTGCTGTTCCTATACTGTACAGGCTACCTTTCCTGTGCAGCTGGATATAATAGGTATAGCTACTTGCTCTCCAGAAGTCAGGGAGTTATGACAAAGCCGGAATTTTCCATTCTGCAGAGTGACGGCAGAGACTATCTTTGATGTAGTATCAATCTTTTCTTTCAAGCCTTGGAAACCCTGCAGTGGCTCTGCCTTCAGGAAACTATTTTTTCCACTATGAGAACCCTTCATTATGAACTAATAATTAAAATAGAAGCCTAATGTATTCCATGGTTTACTTTCAGTTCAGACCATACCCACAGAGCTAGTGATTTTCAGGCACAAGATAAATGATCTCCTAGGAAGAAGAATGAAGATACACTGCAGTGTATGAGAGCTGTTTATTAAAAGAGGGAAATAAGGAGAATAGCAGCTGTTGGTTTTGTGTTCACAAATTTCAGTAAATTGTTTGAGAGAAAAGGCCTGGGTGAGAGCAGAGGAATTTTGAGATAAAAGAGGACAGGAAGAGGGAGAGAAATTGGTTCTTATCTCACACTGGTTTTGGTTCTAGTGTAAGAATTCCAGGCCAAGATCCTCAACTGGTATACATTGGCATAGATGCATTATCCAATTTACACTAGCTACAGATCTGACCACTCACTATGAGATCAGAATCTGGCCAAGAGAGTCTGACTTACTCCTACTTTGGCACAATCCATCAAGATTCCAAAGTAGCATCAGATACCTGGTGGTGGAGGTTAGGAGGCAGTAGGCTATAGACATGAAGCAGTCGCCTAGCTCAGGTCTGCGAGAGACCAGTTGGCTCTGCCTGAACCTGAATGCATGTGTAGTGGCTTTGAGTGGTTCCTCCCAGTCAGCCTTGGAGGGAGGGCACTCCATCTCACTATGACACGTAGTTTTCAATAATCAATTGGCAGGGGATTAGCAAGGTATAGTAGCAGTTAATAGTCTAGGGCCCCGACCCGTTGGGGCAGTGGTGGGTAACCAGCAATCTGTCACCCAAGCTCCATCACCTCGGCAGACGGCAACCACCATCTGATGCTAGCCCTCTGTGCGGGGCAGGCAGTTAGCGGTCTTTAGGTCAGCCTCCCTGGCTGGGGCAGACAGCACACAAAACCAAAACCAAGCTCTCTGGGCTGGGCAGCGCAGTTAGTAGTCTTTAGCCCAGCTTCCTGGATGAGCAGACCACAAATAAACACAGGCCTTCCAGCCTCAGTCGGGTAGGCTGCCCCCAGAGGTGGGATCGGCAGCAGCGCATAGGGGGACTAAAGCCCATCCTACTCCACCGGGTCCCAGTCCAGAGCTCTAGCAGTGGCGAGTGATCCCGCCACTGAGTTAGTGGGGATCCCATTGCAACATGCTGACTCAACTACCAGTACCACAATCGGACTAATATCTGGTTTCCCTGGGCTACTTCCTACCCCAGTCTGTTGGTAGGGCTACGTTGTTCGCGGGTCCTCGGTGGCTGACAATCCCAGCAGCTCCTTGGGGTATTTGGCAGATGGCAGCAAGGCCGGGGCATCTGTCTCTTTCCCTGGCTCCAGCCCAACTAAACTGGAGGCCCCGCTTCTTATGCTTCCTGCCCCGCCCTCTAAAGAAAGGAAACTTATACTGCAGTAAAAGCTGGAGTGACTAGATTTAGAAACATTTACTTATCCCCTTTCTTCCCAAAGCTATATCAAAACTCACCACCAGACCCTGATTTCACATATACTGGTGTGTAAAACAGAAGTAACTCTATTGAAGTCCATGGAATTACAATGGTATGCAAGTGAGCACCCCCCAACCCCACTTTAAGGTCTCATCATGAGCCTCCTTCTTTATGTAATCCCTCTAACACAATTTTTGTGCTATAATCCTATGGTCCACATTCTGAGGTCCTGACTTAGTTTTTACTCACTCATTTCAGGAAAATGCCCTTAACTTCAGTGAGTGTTTGCCTACATAAGAAGTGAGTCAGGGCCCTCAGGATTTAGCCCTGTGTTAATTACAGTTTTGAGTTTCTCAAGCATACCCACCCAATCAGGCCTCACACAAAAGAGGGCCAGGACATCTAGCTCAGGAATTTTGTTGGCTACGGCCCCAGAATACCCAATAGCCCTTTGGTTACAGAACTCACCTGTGAGAGGGAGAGCTGTTTTCAAATACACCCCTCACTCCCCTGCCTGATTTGAAGTAGGGATTTAAACTTGGGTCTCTCATATCCCAGGAGAGTGTTCTAACCCCCCAGGCAGTAGGGTATTTTGGGGGTGGGACTCTCTGGTTGAAGCTGTTCCGCTTTGTATCAATAATAAAATATTCATTATGTGAGAGAGAAAAAGAGAGAGGATGATTAGGCTACTCGCCTGGGATGTGCAGCCCTCAGTTCAAGTCTCTGCTCCAAATCAGGCAAAGCAGGGATTTGAAAATAGATCTCCCACATGTAGTGTGAGTGCCCGGACCACTGCATTATTGGCTATAATGGGGTGGGGTCTCGCTATTTCTAGATTCTTTCATGAGAAAGAGCTGATGTGGCTTAGGCACCTAACTCCAAGAGAGGGTTCATGGCCTTGAATCCTAAGCAGAGATAAGGCTCTAAGTTAGGCACTTATCTAACTTTGAGGGGCAGAGCTTAGACCCCTCTCCTTGGCATTTCCTACTGACTAGGTTAGGTGGCTACCCACGCAGCTTGCTGGATTTTGTGAATCCCATTTTTAGGTGCCTAACTCTCTCCAGGCATTGTATTGCAAGCATGGGCACCTAACTTAGGGCCCAGGATTCCATTGGGCAATAGGGTTCCTTAAGAGTTAAATGTTGCAAGGCTGAATGTTGCAGTACCTAAGTCCTTTTGTGGATTTAACTCTTCTTGTACAGTGTTGTCCACTGAAGTATGGCTAGGGTGACCAGATGAGAGGAAGAAAATATCAGGATACATGGGGAGTAGGGGTCGCCAGCAGAGCAAACCCCCCCCCCCAAAACAATAAAAAAAAATCACAGTGCAAAATTTCGGGACAAACTGTGTCCTGACCAAACATCGGTCGGGACATGGGACAAACACCTAAATATCGGGACAGTCCCGATTTTATTGGGACGTCTGGTCACCCTAGGTATGGCAAACTATTGTGAATGTGTAGGTATTTACATCACGTACTCTGAAAATCATCTAAGCAGGGCCGGCTCCAGGCACCAGCCTGGCAAGCAGGTGCTTGGGGCGGCCGCTCCGGACAGGGGCGGCACGTCCAGGTATTCGGCGGCAATTCAGCGGACGGTCCCTCACTCCCGCTGGGAGCAAAGGACCTCCCGCTGAATTGCCGCCGCAGATCGCGATCGCGGCTTTTTTTTTTTTTTTTTGGCTGCTTGGGGCGGCCAAAACCCTGGAGCCGGCCCTGCATCTAAGTCCTTCTGCATAAAAGCCACCCCATTCTGCTATACCTTGCACTATCCTACAAACTGTACAGGATGGGGGAAAACTTGTTTTAGGGTGACATGGACTGGCAAGTTTCTGACAGCGTCTATACTAGATTCTGCTGGAGTAGAACATAGTAGATATGGAAGCAGCAGAAAATTCTTTAGTGGAAGAAGTTGAGATGGAAGAAAGTGACCACAAACTGTCTTTTCCACCAGGGTGGTGGACTATATCAGATGGTTGGATGGCTTAAAAATAGAATCCGAGAGAATGATATAGATATAGATATTGGACATCTAGCCCTCTGTCCTCAGCCAGATCCTTAGCCCTTTGTCTAGCTAGTTTGTGTTGCTCAGGCAATTTTTAGCAGCTGGATAGCTGCCCTTGGCATTCTGAGGATGGGCTAAATAATTATTTTGGATTTTGGACCAATTATGTTGAAGGCAATGAAGTTTCATGAGTATAAAACTGATGTAAGTCAGAGAAGAATCAGGCCTTTTGTTTTGGATTAGACAAACATCTGGCAAAGATGAAGTACATTTGAGATTGTGCTAGATTTGTTTCCAAGGTTCATCCCACCAATAGATTTGATTCTCTTCATACCACTTAGCCCTTTCATTTGGGTAAGGATGCGTAGGAAATAGATGGCCCAGCTTACCAGGGGCAAAATGCTAAGCAGGGGTGTCTACCTGCTTTGGAGTGGGAAAATGCTGATTTCAAGAGTGCCTTTGAGCCTGTCCTAAATTTACTGTACATTGAAAATGTTTTTTATCCTGGAAAACATCCTGTGGCCCAATAAACAAGTGTTTTCTACAGCAATGGAAGTGTTTGCAGATGCCAGTTACAATATTCCTTGAATATTATATATTAATTATGACTGTTAAGTTCCTCTCTTCTGTCTCTCTAGCAACTTAATATGTGCGCAGCTAATGAGATAGCAAAGGGAAACTGTGATGCTATGAAGAATATGGCAGTGTCGTCTTGTGTTATGAACTATGAAGCTACATTATAATCATAAATACTACCAAAGCTTTTTAGATTTAAAAGCATTTACAAAGATGAATAGTTGAAAATGGCAGGAGGGTCACAGTTTAAATCTTCTCAAAAATAGATGAAAACAGGTTCTTATCAGTCCCATCTCATATTGTCTTGAGATGATAAAACTGGCCTCGTTCAGCATAAGAACCTGGAACTTGCAAGGAAGGAGTGATTGCTTCAGACAGTGTATTTTGGGTCACACTCACAGCTGTGCTTGCAGCTGAACCAAAATTATTTCTTGCAGCAGAAATATTATTCTAGCTGCTTTAGTAAAGCATAGATGTTAGCACAATATGAGAGAAACCGAAACCACTTGGCATCTTTCAGGATTTGGAGCCACTGGTCAGATATTCAGCTTGTACTAATCAGCATTGGTCCATTGACATCCATGGCTGCAATGGAGCTACATTGATTTATACCAGCAAGGATCTGGCTATAAAATATTCTCAGTGTACAATTCAAGCCACTCAGGAGCAAAATGGCAGGTGGATATCACGGTTGCTATGGACTAAGATTATCCTGAAAGCATTGCAGGACTCTCAAAGTTGTCAGATCTCTTTCCTATTGCATCCACCTGAGTGGAAAGTCTGAGTTAAATGTATTTCTGTTGTGTAAGCCACCAAAAAAACCCCAAAAGACAGAAAAAAGCTCAGTGCCACGCATGCTCATCGATAAACTAAAGACTACAGTTTTGTCCTCAATGCTTATTTCTCCACATAACTAAAGTAATTAATCAACTGCATCCTGAGGAGGTGCAAGATTGTTCACCACTTTAATAATTACCTGCTACTGATCTTTTTCACTTGACGCATCTTCCATGGATAATAAGTTAACTATATAGTTTGCTGAAATGAGGCGTGCACATGTATAGGAGTGGGCCTGCACTTAGGCGGTGCATAGAGAACAGACACTGCATGTGCAACTAGCACAGGTACAAATAGTGGTGTAGATGGTGAGGCACTGCTTAGGTGTGTGGAGTAGAGTGCCATACACACCTGAACTTTTAAGGTATATACCCTAAATGGCTCTCTGCATGCTCAAGCAGTGCCTCTCGCACAGGGCCGGCTCCAGGCACCAACGAAGGAAGCAGGTGCCTGGGGCACCCAATAGAAAGGGGCGGCAGTCCATCTGTTATTGGGGCGGCACGTCTGGGTCTTCAGCGGCATTTCAGCAGCTGGTCCTTCACTCCCTCTCTTCCTCTTTGGCGGCACTTTGGCGGCAGCTCAATCTGGGTTTTTTTGGTTTTGTTTTTTATTCTTTTCTTCGCCGCTTGGGGCGGCAAAAAAGCTGGAGCCGGCCCTGCTCTCACATCTACATTGCTGTTTTGAGCAGTGCAGTCACTCGCTGCCTCCCTGCTTCTGGAGCCTTTCTCTGCTGCAGTGAACGATTCTAGCATTGGGGAAAGTAGGGTTACCATACATCCGTTTTTTCCCGGACATGTCCGGCTTTTTGGTAATCAAACCCCCGTCCGGGGGGAATTGCCAAATAGCTGAACATGTCCGGGAAAATACCGGCCGGGCACTTCCCCTCCCACGGCTGCTCTGCTCCTCCCCTGACTCTTCGGCTCTGTTTAAGAGCCGAGCTGCCCGAGCGCTATGGGCTTCGGGCAGCCTCCATGCCTCCGGACCCTGCGCCGCCGGAGCAGAGCAGCTGGAGCCCGGGAGGGGAAGTGCCCGGCTGGCGGCTGGGGTCCGGAGGCATGGAGGCTGCCCGAAGCCAGTAGCGCTCGGGCAGGTTGGCTCTTAAACAGAGCCGAAGAGTCAGGGGAGGAGCACAGCAGCCGGAGCCCAGGAGGGGAAGTGCCCGGCCGGGGGCGCAGGGTCCGGAGGCATGGGGGCTTCCCGAAGCCCGAGCGCTACCGGCTTCACAGTTTGCCGGGCAGGCTCCAGACCCTGCGCCCCCGGCTAGGCGCTTCCCCTCCCGGACTCCAGCTGCGCTGGGGAAGCGCCGGCCAGGGCGCAGGATCTGGAGGCTGCCCGGCAAACCGTGAAGCCGGTAGCGCTTGGGTAGCCCTTTTCGCGTGGCTGGGAGGGAGGAGGGGGAGTTAGGGTGGGGACTTTGGGGAAGGGGTGGGTAAGGGGCGGAGTTGGGGCGGGGCCGGGGTGGGAATGGGGCGGGGCCAGGGCCCTGTGGAGTGTCCTCTTTTTTTATTTTTTAAATATGGTAACCCTAGGGAAAGGGTCTGGCAGAGGGGAGGCAGCTGCTCCCCACTACCAGAGTCTTTCACTGTGGCAGGGAAAGAGTCTGGCAGCTCCCCCATCAAAGCCTTTTTCCCCACCACTGTGAAAGGCTCCAGCATCAGAAAAAAGGCCCTGGCAGTGAGGAGACAGTGGGGGAAGGCTCCCAATGCCTCCCCTATGCCAGATCTTTGCACTGCAGTACGTAGCTACATTCCACAGTGAGTGTGGACACAGCCTTACTTTCACTGTGGTGTGTAGCTACACATATCTAACACATTACCACAAGTGTACCAAAGGTCTAGGAGTTCAGGAAATGATGCTCCTGTATCAATTCTGGGCTGATGCTTTTGAATTGAGCTTGTTACTACTTCCTGGGCTTGTTCAGGTGAGTCTTGTGGACTTGATTTTTGAAGATTTTCTCCCCCCCCCCTTTTATTATTTGGCATAGAGGGGAAATACAGACACTCTATTTGCTGTGCTCATGGAGAGACACAGTATTGGGTTGTTTGGGATTTTTTTTCTTTGCATCTCAATCTGTTGATTAATTTGAGTCAGTCTTTGACAGAGCTGATCAGGAATTTTTCATCACAGTGGTTTTGTGATGGAAAAGGCTATTTCTGCAAAAATGATATTTTCTGCTGAAAGATTTTGATTTTCCCGAAAATGTTTGATTTTTCTTTTGGGAAAATTAAATATTTTATTTTGGATCAGTTTGATCCAAATCAGAATATTTTGTTTTTTTAACTGACCCAAAATGTTTTTTGTTTTTGTTTTATAGGGTTTGTTTAATCAGTTAAAAAAACATTAAACTGAATTTTCCAATGGAATGTTGCCTTATAAGATTTGTAGTTCCAGCCCCAATTCACTTCTATGGGCCAAGCTCCCTGGAGGACTCCATCTTCCATAATGCATTTCTTCTGCATTACATCATAGAAGTGACAAGACTGGCTGCATTATGGGAAATGTAGTCCAGCAAGGGAGCCTGACCCATAGAAGAGCATAGGAGCCTCAATTACAACTCTCAAAGGCAATAAGGAAATTCAGTTTAATGTTGAAATGCTGTTCAACAAACTGAAATGAAACATTTCTGTTTCAGGAATGTTGGAATGTTTCATTTTGATCAAAAAATTGAAACTTCAGAATTTCCATTGAATGGAAAATTTTGACATTTCAACGTTTTGTCCTGCTTTATGACAAAAACCAGCTCTAGCCTTTGGATAATGCATTTCAGATGCTGGCCTCATAGATTACAGCTGCACAAGACAAGTTTGAGTTGGAAGTTACTGTACATCACCATTTTCCCTCAGTGGGAGTCTTTCAAGCCCACTGAGAAGTTTGGTGAGGAAAATTCAGTTCTCAAAACCAAAAGTAATTGAATGGGCAACAAAATAAGGGGAAGGGGAGGCAGTAAGGTATGGATTGTGACCAAGTCCTGTGTGAATATTCAGGCTTGTGGAAGAGCCTTCCTGCTTTCCAGGGCTAGTCACAATCCGAGTCCTGAGTGAAAGAACTGCTTCTGGTTAGTGTCCCTAGCTACCACTGAAGGGGCTTGGGGTAGATGAGACCATGGCCCCACTACACTCAGCCCATGCCAGTAGAACTGGGCAGCTGTGGAGAGAATCAGACCCTTGCTGTGCACCACCTATGCCTCTCTCACAGCTGGTCTAGGGGCAGTGCATCTCCATGTCACTACCAATCTGTGCCTGTGCCTTACAAGTTCCCGAGCGCCTTATAAAGTTCCCAGCACTTCCATCTAGTACCAGCTGGGATTGGTCTAGAGGGAACGGTTTCTGGATCCACAAGCTGCACCATTCTCCTCTTGATTAAGGAAAGTGAAAACTAGAAATCTTTATTTACTATTCTGTTTGACTGTTCCTTGGTGCATGACAACACATTGATCCTGAGAGCAGCGAGACAAACATTTACATGCCTTGGGCTTTATTCACTATAATTCCTTGCAAATCTGACGTGAGCTTATGTCGTTCACTGCCCCTGAGAACAGCATGTGATTTCTGGAATGCATTGCAATAGGTGCCAATATATATACTGAGCAGGTAATGCATGGAAGATTGGAACTAACAAAGGGGTCTAAGGGCTTGATTCTCCTCTCCCATACACAAGTTTGATATAGTGGAGTTACTCCTGCTTTAACCTAATGTAATTGGGTAATAATTTGTTTTTTGTTGTTATAACTTAGACAAAGATAAAGATGACTTCTCATACTTAAATTCTTGCCCTTCACTATTATTATCTGTAAATTATTCTTGCTCACTTGAAATGGCTTACAGTTTTTCTGTTCCACTGCTTCTTCCTGACCCTACAGATCTTTTATTTGCATTGATTGTTCTTAATCCACAGCATTTATATTCTCCATATTATCCTAGTGCTCACTAGGATTTCTGATGTGCAGTGGTTGTATATATGTTCAAAATATGAAAAAATGTATAAAAATATAAATTTCTTTTGTTCTCAGCTAAACAACTTTATAATTATGGTTTTGTTGGTTGCCTGGCCCAGATCAGTTTGTTTTTTAACTAGTTTTAAATTTGTACAATTTTCCTGGTGGGTGCAATACATATTATAAAATTAATAGTAGAATAGAATAGAGCATACCATATATAGAGTACAATCCTGGCTGCACTGAAGTCAGTAGGAGTTTTGCCATTGACTTTAATGGAGCCCAGATTTCACCCATAATCTTCATAGCATTTGTGGATCCCATTAATGGCAGGATCTTACTATTTGACATACTATGTACTCTTTGTCCGAGTTTTTGTTTACATTGCATCTTGTTAGAAACTCTATGCCTGTATTTTGTTCTAGACTTTATAAGTGTTTCTTTGTTTAAGTAAGACTGTAGGAGAGCACAAAGACTATAGCGCTTTCAGAGATTGTATACTTTGTATTTTGAATGCTAGATAATGCTTCAGTCTTACATGCTGTTGGAAGCTAAGTCATCTTAAGCTCCATGGCACTAGAGTCAATTGCAAAATCAGTCAACAGTCATACCATGTCTGATTAATGTAATTCTGAAGCTCTTGTTCAGTCAACTAATGGTATCTGAGATACCCTATTTGCATATCCAGTAAGTTACTGTTAAAATATTGGCTATGGTCAAACCTATAAATCTTTCAGAGAACAGCCTTTTGATGATATGTAAATGATAATGTGCTCTTGACAAGAACATAACCCATTGGAAAATGTTCCATGAGTAGCTCTTGCATGTGAAGAACTCAGCCCCACTTCCTAGAATTTTATGTTTCGATTTTTCCTTTGGTTTCATAGGCTTCCATACCAAAAAAAAAACATTAAAACATATTTTATAAATGAAAATAGTTTATAAACAGGAACATTGAAGGTCTTGAGAAGATACATGGCAGATATTAGTCATGTCACTTAATGCACTACTAGAAGGCCCTCAGGGCTGAAGATGGAGAGCTAAGAGTTGTGTAGAATAGAATAGCGTATACAGAGTGGCTCCTCAGGAACTTTTAATCCTAAGGCATGCAAATCAACCTGCATCTCCTCTCCTTGACAAAAGAAATCTAGGTAGTAGCTTGTATAGTATTTTCTGATTTAATCTTGGAAATTTGGAATTGGCTTACAATACTATTATTACATGGCCTTACATCTTGTTCCATCTTTGTACAATTTAAGTGAAACTCTGCTTGAATTGCCTGTAGACCTGTTCCTTCCATTTCAATCTGTAAAACTTTTAGAATGCACTATCTTTACCAGCTTACCGCCTTCAGTCTCTTTGCTGCCTTTCAGATCTATAACTTTATCTATATCAGATCTATAACATCTTTTCTTTCTCCTTTTAATTAAAAAAAAAAAGAAGCAATATTGGCCAAGTCAAGCTGCTATAACTAATACTTGCAACAAACTAAACCATACTGGCTTCTTTCTTCTGCAGAGTTTTACTTTCTACCTTGTTTTTCTTGTGATAACATGACCAGAGTTTCACATGATGCAGCCTTGAGATATTGCCAGTATTACCTTAGAGAAACAAATGAGATTACAGCAGCATTTGCATTATCCCCTGCACTTTGTTATAATCAGTCTTGTAACTGCTAGGTTTTTAAAGGTGATGACCGCATTCCACCAACACCATGTATAATGCCAGAATGACCTCTTCTGGTTTAGAGTACACCTCTAGAAACATACCCCTAAAGGCTTGCTTTGTCTTTCTTATGGATAGATTTAGAGCCTAATCTAGCACCCATTGAAATCAAAAGGAATTTTGCTTTTGACATCAGTGTGAATGAGACTGATCCCTAAATATGTCAGCCACAATAAATCCCTCAAACTCCTCTATCCCATGTTGTGTTCTTGATTAAGCTGTAGTCCCTATAAGCATGTTTGGTCTCCCCACATCCTGGCCATATAACCATGTCATTCTGCTACAGTTCTGACTATGGTTCTCTTCTTATTATATGCCTTTAATTTGGAGGGTTTTCTAGTGCTGATGGAAAAAAAAAATCTCAGCTACCATTGGGCATTTGACAAAGAGATCTTCCCACTGGGCATGATCCAAAGCTCACTGAAATCAATGGGAATCTTTCCGTTGATTTCAATGGGTTTTGTATCAGGCCTACTGAGATTAGCTAATGCATACGAGAGACAACTGTCCTCTCTTCCTCCCATTTCATCCCTCTGGAGATGGGGTAGGTGTGCAATGGCTGCCTTTACAACTCAGCATCCGTTATTGGTTACCACAGTTCAGTGTTTAAAGACAGCACTGTTATTTCTTATCCTAAGTGGAGGAATATAATTAAGGATAATGGATCTGAATTTCCACTCTTTTCCACCAGATACGGATGCTTTTATCTTTTCACTTTAAAGAAATCAACCAAGAGAACATTCCATAATAAGAACTTTAAAAAGTGCTGCTTGCTCTGACAGTGCTTAACAATAAATCCTTTCATTTTCAAAGCAACATGAAATGCTAGAACCATCCAATTCCCCTTTATTTTATGGTGGGCAAACTTCTAAGACTATTGTGCACCACTTTGAAAGTTAAAGGGTAGCTAGCTAAGCAAACTGATAGTTATCAGCTTTTGTATTTTAGCTTTCTTTTTCCATTTGTAAATAGAACCTGGCTAGGTAATCAGCTGTTCAAATCCTGTTAACAATGGGAGTAGTTCTTCTGATTTCCTACACATCACAGTGAAAATTACAGAGCCACGATAGTAGTAAGATAAGTTGTCAGGTTTCAGAGTAGCAGCCGTGATAGTCTGTATCTGCAAAAAGAACAGGAGTACTTGTGGCGCCTTAGAGACTAACAAATTTATTTGAGCATCAAATTCGTTAGTCTCTAAGGTGCCACAAGTACTCCTGTAAGTTGTCAGGTAGCCTTTATTTAGTAGTGTAATTGAGGTAGGGTAAACTGAGTTTACCTACTTCTCATCTGGGGAATATGGAGCATAGTTTAGGTTAGTTTACCCACTTCTTTTTTTTTACCACTGCCTTTATTAAAAACCCCATTTTGATACTTTTTCATTCCCAAATTATTGCGTGTGTGTGTTTGTGTCAGTAAAAACTGATTTCTGCCAAAAATTCTCATGCTTTTGCTTAAGCCAAAGAAATATTGGTGAAAGGGAAGGTTTGAGGGTAATCACATAAGCCATTTAAAAAAAATAAGGCAGTTACAATAGAATGTTAGCATCCTACATCACTTGTTCAAGATCAGGTTAATATTCAAAGAATGTGAACAAAGAGTCTGTTTGCCAACTGGGGAGCCCACACCCTCTGAGTATGCTAGAAACCATAACCAGATTTCTAAATACCTAGGGCTTCTTTTTGGCTCTTCTCTTGTGCACAACTTGGTGTGAAAGCTTTTCCATTACAAGAACAGTCCATATTTTCTAATTCCACAATTTCGTAAGGGGAGGGGGTCACATTGTTTCAATAAGGTGCAATACAGAGGCTAGTTGTAACAATAATCATGAAATGTCATTCTGTTTAAAATGCAGCTCCTTTACTGCAGCATTAAGTAAGGAGGCCAGGGGGTTTCTAGGAAGATGACATTTTATCATAAGATGAATCTCTTTAATAATTTCCTTGATTTAAGGGACTTTGAAAAATGGTAGGTTTTCTCTTTCTGAAAAGTCTTCCCATTCTTGCTGTTGTAAAAGCAGACTGTAATTCAAAAATATCTCGGTACTGAAACTCCAAATGTGTTTTATTAATTGTAACTCATTTTGGAGTTAGTTGTTCAAGCTTCAATATTTGCACATCCAAAAATTCCATGAAGTCGCCATAGGATTTATAAACTTCTGATAGAGCTTGCAGGGTTTGTAAATTCTGTAAGCCAAATAATTTTTAGTAAAAGTAGATTAAAAACTTGGCAAGCTATGCCTAGGTAGTTTATAAACTGCAAACAAAGTAGCTCTGATCCAAGGTTATTATCACTATTGCTGCCAATCTGCCATCTTGGAAACTTTGTAGGCTTGCCAATTTCGGTTGGATGTATTCCTGGAGGTTTCATTTTCTGACACGATCTTTAATTAAAGATTACTCTTTAATTCCTGGAGATTCCAGGACAATCCTGGTGGGTTGGCAAACCTAAAACTTTGTCTTGCTTGTGACCCTAGGATTGCCCCTTCTTCCAACACCAGTGTCCTGTTCTGACATCAGCATTGTGCTTCTGCAGAGTGGTGGTGGTGATGCAGAGTCTAGGTATACACTAAGTGTAACTTTGTTTTATTTGCACATAAACAGTCCACAAGGTGGTCAAACAGCTTGCAGGGCAATCCCTTCTTTCAGCAACCTCAGCCCAGCACCAGTGCCCAGTACCCAAGGAACTTCTCTGCCTCAATTATTGACTCTCTATTTGGAGGTGCAGGCAGAGAGCAAAATTTCCTGTTGTCCACTCTACTCCTTCTACCCACAACCTTGCATAAACAAAACTAGCAACTCAGCATATTTTCCCAAGACTATTCATGTGCAAAGAAAAAGAACCTGTAAGACTATGTTTAACAGTGGCATCTAACTTCTACTATAATACGTTATTATTATTAATTTTATTTTAGACATTAAGGCTAGATTCTGCCACCTTTATCTAAGGAGTAAAAAGCTACTCTGTATGAATAGTGCTTGTAGAGTGTAGCCTTCATTTAGCAGACTTTCGGTTTTTTGCTTGTTTGCTTGCTTGCTTTTAACTATAGTATTCTGTCAAAATCCTTTTTTTTGAAGTTTGGAAATATGTAGGCCTATATTTTCAAAAGTGACTAGTGATTTTAAGTGCTTCAGTTTTGGGTATCCAAGCTGAGACCCCTTAAAAGGGCCCACTTTTCATGAGTGGGTGTCTCTAGTTAGGCAGCCAAAATCAATAGTCACTTTTAAAAGTTAGACCGTATACTTTCATTCTATCTTAGCAAAGTTTTGTTTTTCTGGGCATGTACTCACAAATGTGAATGAAATATTGCCAAGAAAATCCAGCCTTCTCAGTTTAAAAACACAGCCAGTGCAAAGGAAAATTACTGAGATGGGAAACTGTGAAGCAATCAAAAGAAAATTGCAATTGTTACTAATGCTTATGCTTTTATAAAAAATAAGATTTTCAGTTACGACATGAAAAAACACTGGCTTGTAAGAAGAAAATAAATTACATAAATACAGACTAATAGTCACTTTCTTGCAAGTGCTTCCTAAGCAGAATCAAATAGGAAATATCTGGTTAAAAGGTTTTTATGGTTCCAGTATAACAGATTATTCAAGTTTATCAAGTACTATAAATTCAGGACGGTTCTGCTGGCATGAAAGAGAGATGTGAAGGGAACATTTTTCTCTGCACTTGGCCAAAACATAAGTAATAATACAATAGGGTATTTATAAGTACTGAGCACTGAGAGTTTGGGAAAACAACTCTACTATATACACACCTTTCTTTTAGAGACACTAAAGTGACAACCTATCCAACCCTTAACAACAAATCATAGATATTGATGATTTTTGCTTATTAGTTGCAGGAAATTTGATGTCCAGAGAAGTGAAATACACTGTAGTTATTAATGATGGGAATATATAGAGAAAACCAAATTCTGCTCACAGTTACTGTAGTCACAAAGGAGCTGTATCTGTCAGTAAGATTAAATCTAGCAGAATTTAGCTCAGAATCTACAAGAATAAAAGATCTAGGTTTTGATTTCCATTTCCCCATTCACACTGATATTATGGGCCTTATTCTGAGTCAATTTACATCCAATCTTATTTAAATTATGAGTGATTCCACTACATCAGTGCAGTTTCACTGGTGTAAATGAGGTCAAGATGAAGCACCATTACTTTAGTGCTCATGGCTGCTATCAAGGCAAATCTATCCAGTGATCAGACACAGCATTAGTAGGGGCAGTTTATTCTTCCTTCATGCTGCTGTACCAATGTGGCTCTGCACAGTTCCAGCGGAATCATCATGGGAGGTCATATGATAGCTGTCTCCCTGCCCATTCCAACCTTAGGCTCTACTGAAATTGTGAAGAAGGGTAACCGAGGGGACAGCTGCAGTTGTGCTTTTGTGATGTGGACAATTTTCTTCTGCAATTGGACTCAGGCTATCATCTCATTCCAGAGAGGCCTAATTTTTAAAAGAGTAAGGCTGGTATTTTCAAAGGAGTCTAAGGGAGTTAGGTGCCACCTGTTGTTGCCTCTCAGTAATTTCTGTGGAGAAGGCTGCTAGGTCTTTGCAGGTAGAACTGCTGGGTTCTGAAGTTAAGGGCAAGCATTCTGTGCTCACATGGTTTGGAGTACTGCAGTGGGGAAAGCTTTAGCAGTTTGTGTGGCAGAGAAGTAGGGAGTTTATGGTTATTTTCCCATGGCTGAGGGTTGTAAGAATTTCTTGTTCCTGACACTGTCTGCAAAAAATGTCATATAAATTATGGGCCAGTCTCTCAGCTGGGAATTGGTAAAACTTCATAGAAATCAATGGGGTTATGCTGATCTACACCAGCTAAGAATTTGGCCCCATGTATTTCTGTGAAATAATTAGAGTTTGGAAGGTTATCTGGGGATACAGGTCTTGTTTGTGAGGATGCACCCATGTTGAAGAGCTTCATCTGACAATGTTGCTCATGTAGGTTTACTGGCCATGTCTTCAGGGAAAGTAGGGAAGAAATTAGTGAAAAGGAGATATAATAAGAAACTACATGACATTCTAGTGCTGAGTAGAAATGAAGAGAAGAGTTTGCACTTCACAAATTGATCTAAAGAGCAGAAGAACACCATCTATGATTCCCTCAGTGAAGCAGTTCTCCTTTAAAACAGCTGCCTTTAGAATATTATTTTAACGAAGATAAACAGAAATGTTGACAGTACAAGTTGTTTTCTTACCTATACAAGACAAGAAAATACTGAAGAGTCAAAGCACTATAGGACATAGGCCAGAGCAAATAAGATCAGCATCCTGATACAAAATCATACAAAGTCAGTGATTTGTTTTTAAACAGTTTATCCCACTTGCTACCTAATTCCTCAGATAGGTTTCTAACCTAATACAGACTTGTTTGATTTGAGGAAATTAATGCAAGAACTGTCTTGAGGCTATCTCTCAAATTCCTATTACTATGATGTTACCCAGAATGTTGTTATCTGCTCCAGTTAAACTAAGCTGTCCATGTGACTGCGGACTAAAGCTCTGTGCAGAAAGAGAATTCCATTTCATGGAGGATTTTGAGTCTCAGAGCTTGTGAGGCACAGCTCCCACAGCTTTCAGGCTCCTGGTTCCCCATCGGCCAGCCAGGAAGCCTGGGGAGCCCCGTTCCACAGTAGCCACCTAAACTGCAAAGGAGCCAAGGATTTGGGAGCTTAGGTTCTTGGAATCCAGGGCTTCCAGACTCTTGGCTCCCCATCAGACTGCCAGGTGGGTGTTGAAAAACCAGTCAGGCAAGCCAAGGAACCAGGTAGGTTCAAACTATCTCCACTCATCGTTCCAATTTCAATTAACTGGTGTTCCCAATGGAAAAACATTCTGACCAGCTCTGCTGCAGACAACAAATGCATTTCCTAACTAAGGAAATCCATGTCTCCACTCCAAATTTGGTTTGCAAGAATACAAGAATGAAGAGAAATGTGATATTGTTTGTGTAACCCTTCTGTCAAGTGGAATTGGCAGTGACAAGGGCCGAGTTCAATATCTAAGAGTTCTTTTAACAATAGAACACAGAAGCAGCTCAAGCCCCCACCCAGTAACCTGGGAAAATTACACACCACTCCGGGCACCTCTAAAGAGGCAATACTTCCCCTCTCATAAGTACTCAGTCTGAGTATAAAGAAGAAAACTTTTAATAAAAAGGGGGAAAGAACTTGGCATTAATTTGGGGGAAATGCTACAAGCATGATTCGCAAGCATGTCCCACATGCTGGCCTAAGGCTTAACCCTTAGACCGGGCTATCAGTTATTTCAGCTCTGGTGGATCCATAACAAAACAAAAGACGCCCAGTTGAGTCTAATCAGCTCTGTTATTAAACAGTGAAGAGGGAAAGGGTCAAATGATGTCTAGGACTGTTTGGGCAGAGACCACACCACCAGGTACAAGCACCTGTCCCCACCCATTCTCCTCTCCACTCGCCCTTGGCCCCCTTATGCCTTGGTTAGAGAGTGCAGTTCCCTTGAGAGTGACTGTCCTCAATCAGGGCATGCCAAGCATAGTTCTGCTGCCCCCACTCACACAACAAGGACAACAACCTTTTATCACCCCAGCACCCAACATCAAAGTGACTTGCAATCTGACACCAGCCAAAAGTGAGCATTTGGGCAAAACAGCTCCATCATGCTGTGCACCTAGGCAGAGTAGGTGTCACACCTACTCTGTGTGTCTGTGCAAACAAAGTCAGTCCCTGAAGTCTTTTCCCCCAGCTCATCACCAGATGTCAGGGGAGAGCTCATTCAGACCCTGCTTACATCTGTGGATGTCTGTGCAAAACTCATGTGGCAAGCCGGAGTCCTTCTCCACTAATCTTGTCCAATGTTTTATTTTATTTTAAACTGCTTAATTCTTAGAGCAGCTGTTCCAGTTGGAAGCTTTGCAGACTGTTGCTTTGCATTTTGAAATCATGGTTGCACCTTGTACTGTACCGTCAGTAATTAGTGAGCTCTGAGAACAGGCAGTATGCAATATATCATCACCCTGGGAGGAGAAGTAGAATCCCTGAGGCAACACTTAATAGCTGGATCAGCAGTAGAGAAGAATCAGTAGGTCTGTGAGCTTGGGTGCTAACCAAGGGCCGGCATATCCTATTCTTTTCAAATGCCTTTCCAATCTATTATAATCTGGCTCCTTTCAAAGAGAGCAGGATTGGATTTCTACCCTTTCAGTATTAGAAGTCTGGCTGGTTTTATCTAATTGAGAATCTTCTCCTTTTATGATGTACCTATAACTAATAAGTATAGGGGCTTCTTATATTGCTAGAAGCAAACTATTGTATTCACAGGCAAGGAATTTTTGAAGATGACTTGTCATTTTATTGATGTGTTCTGGCTGTCGGCAGTGTCTGAAAACTCAGACTGTGCTGGGCCAGCAGTATTCCATCAGTCACATTTCAGCCCAAACTAAATCACTTGTATGTACAAACCTGTAGTATGCTGCAAATAGTTAGGGGTTGTTTGTTTCTTAATGTGCTGGAGATGAACACAGGGAACTTACATTAACTGTGATGGGAATTTTGTATACAAGTTATCGGGCTCCATACATGAATAAATGAATACAATTCTATAGCCTGGGATATACAGGGGGCCAGACTAGAAGATCTAATGAGTCCCTTCTGGGCTTAAAACCTATGAAACTAGGCGCCCGACACCACAAGGAGCATGTTAGTGAGTGAATAGATTTTTTTTCCCCCCTGCGTTCACAGGATTTCATCTTTCCCTCTTGCTTTCTGGAGTCGGTGCAGGGAATTCCCTTTCTTTTTGAACGTTGTGTTAGTAAATGTTGTTCTCATGGAAGATACCAGATAGAACTGAAAAGCAAAGTCCTCATTTTATCCACAGAATGATGTGGTATGAACCCATGAAAGATTCAAGTATCAGGAGGTAGCCATGTTAGTCTGTATCCACAAAAACAACAAGGTGGCACCTTAAAGACTAACAGATTTATTTGGGCATAAGCTTTCGTGGGTAAAAAAATCTCACTTCTTCAGATGCATGGAGTGAAAATTACAGATGCAGGCATTATATAATGACACATGAAGAGAAGGGAGTCAACACTGGTTCTCCACTTGTGAGGTAACTCCCTTCTCTTCATGTGTCATTATATAATGCCTGCATCTGTAATTTTCACTCCATGCATTTGAAGAAGTGAGATTTTTTTACCCACGAAAGCTTATGCCCAAATAAATCTGTTAGTCTTTAACGTGCCACTGGACTCCTTGTTGTTTCCATGAAAGATTGGCATCTTCCTGCCAAGATACCTCACATTTATCAGGGGGGCCATCCCTAGCGAGAAGAAGGGGATTTACTCCCCTGGCCTACTCAGTCTTAGACCTTATTCATTGAGGCTGCTAGTGAGGGTGCCAATTAGTATCAATTGTGATGGTGCTTTCTGTAATTGGGGGTGGGGGAAGAAAGAGAAAGATTTATGTAGGTGAGGCACATGGCCTGGTGCATACTGCAGGAGACCTGGGTTCTATTCCTGGCTCTGCCACTGGCCTGCCAGGGTGACCTGGTACAAGTCACTTCACCTCTCTGTGTCTGTTTCCCCGTCTGTAAAATGAATATAATGATACCCACTGAAGAAAAGAACTATACAATAGCTAGGTATAATTATTGCCTCATTTAAACAAGTTCTGGCGGCCCATCTGTTGTCCTGTTGGGGATAGGCTTTGCCAGCTTCATCCCTTTCTGGGGAGAAGGGGGACTACACACTCCTACCACTCTTAGGCCGGATCTCTGGGCTGCAGTCCCCCTGTTTCCCAACCATATTAACCCAACAGATCCAACTGGGTTTGACACCTGTAAGGCCTTTACCTCCATGAGCCTGTGATAGCAGCTGATTAAAATGATTCAAAACCAACTTCTTCAAAACAAAGCATTATTTGTTCACACAGAGGTCTGTAGCACGCAGAGCAAAGGGTTAATACAAGAAAGGCCTGTACGCATGGGACTCACCGACACCAGAATCTTTCCTTGAATGCTTTTGTATGTTCCCTTGACCCCAGTTACCTCCATGCTTGCTACAGTTTGAGTCTCTCACCATCACTGTGTCTTTGTCAATCTTTCCCCACCAAGGCAGCTGCTGACAACCCACTACAGCCGCCTTCTTCCTTAAGCTGACACCTTTGAGGCTTTAGTATCCCCTTTGATCTTAGGCTGATGCCTGGGAAAAGTAAACTTGGCCAGCCTGGCTGAAGCCTAGCAGAGACATTGCCCAGTCCATAGCTTCCCCCTCTGTTCCCTAAGGAGACTTATCTGCCATTGTTTCATTTCATGTTTGCTTCCCCCGCATCAGCCTCCTCTGATTTAATGCTATTCTATCAGGAAAATATCATCAGGCAGGAAAATATCATACAGGTAAACTAAGGTTATAAAAAATAATACACAGAACTCCCTCATTCTCCATACTAGAAACCACCAACAAAATGAAATAAAATATCCACAATCTCTGTGGGTGACAGAGGGGATAACTCAGTTTCTACACACATCCAGGCCTGCCCAGGGGTCCATGCTATATATCTAGCTAGGTCACTATATAGTCACCCATCCCTGTAGCATCTGACTGCCTTCTGTCCCATATACATGAAAACAAAGAGCTATGTTTGTTCCAAAGAGGAATAGTCTTTTAAAAGAAATTGTGTTGCTCACATAAAGTCATGTGATCATGTTCTGACAAAAGAAAATACAAGAAATTAAAGATATGGGACAATCCTAGCCTGATTTTGACAGTCTCAATCAAGGATCACTGGGTTCAAGTCAATATTCTATACACACAGAACAAGGACAAAGAGCAATGGCCCAGAGCTAACACCAAATTGCACTGCACCCCAGACAGGCTGACAACCTGGTGTCCATTTGCGGATACCTGTACACCTAATTGCAAATAACAGTGCTGGACCAAAATAAATGGTGTTTATAATGTTCACCTGTACAAATTAACTACTATATATAAAATGAACTGTATACCTAATTAGCATATTTCCTATGCATCTATTTATAGATGCCTTTTAAAATGTAAATAAAAGGTTACTGAGAAATTTTCATGCCAGAACTGTTTGCAGCAAGAACCCAGGGGGATTTTTTGAATAGTCTTGAAACAAACGCAAGGCAAATGTTTCAGCTGGCAAATAGGGGACGCCTTCCCCATATCAACACTGTTTTGGTGCCATTGTTTGTGTGTTTTTCAGTGAGGCATTTTGCCCTCAGTTATATTCCCCTAAGCAAAGAATACACTGTTTGCTTTTCCATCTCATGAAGAATTTATCCTCTGTACTTAAGATCTTATGTACAACAACTGAATTATTTATTTCCACTGTACAGCTTTGAACAGTACTCACAAGCAATTTGTCAAAGACATTACACACCATCATTTAGGCTTAGTGTTTCTTTGTCTTTTGGTCAGTATAGGAGTCAAGAGAGAAAACCGGAAGTTACAGGACCAGTTCCATAGGGGATTGTACCCATATAAGGAAGCAAAGAACTGAACACTATGTTAAAAAATCTTTATATATATTTTTAAAGCCCAAAAAACTGTGGACCAAAGTCATCCTTATTCAAATACCATAGATGAATTTAGTCTACTACTAATGAGAGGCATATCTTTTAACGTTTGCCTCTTGGACTGTCATATAAGTGTAGGAAAAATTCTTGAATTAAATAGGAAAACATAGCTGCTTATGCATTGCTCTTTAGAGGCCTATAAAACCATGTAAAATATCAGGAAGTGTTCATTATTATTCAAGATACACAATCATTGCTAAACAGCATATGAAATAATTGGTTTAGTATTTTCCATATGTAACAGAATAACTGTTATACAATAGAAGGGTTTGCCACAAGAAAATACAGGGCAACTGTATGAAAAATGCAAGTCAAAGCTTTTATTTAATTTATTTTTTTGTTTTTTTGTTTTTATTCGTGGGCCAAAATCATATCTTTGTATATGAACTTTTGTGTGATTTATTGCTTGATAGTGTGTTACTTTCTGATCAAATGTTACGTGGTAGCATCTTATTAGCATAAGGGTTGCAGGATGTTAGGAACCAAGCTAGAGATGGCCTTTAAAATACAAGACAAGTAGTCTCTCCATGCAATAACAATGGATAAATTTTTGAGTCTACTGTTTATAATAATATCAAGTTGGGCTCATCAAATATTTTCTGCCAAAACCGTTTTTTGATAGTAAAATTGGGTTTTTGATTAAATGAACTTTTAAGGGGAAAGTGTCTGCTTTCTCTGCCTTGTTTTTTAATCAAAAAACTGTACTCCCCAAAATGGAAGTTTTCAGTTCTTGGATGAAAACTAAAGTACGTAGCCGAAACTGAAAGGCACGCAAACTACAGCTCCCATGAGGCTCTGAAGCAGCATAGGTTTTTCGACAAAATATTTTGATTTTTGAGTTTTCATCAAAAAGTCAAAACATTCCATGAAAATAAATCCTATTTTCTGACCAGCTCTAATATAAAGTACTTTGTCCAGTGTCAGAAGGATTTTATTTCTTAAACGCTGCGGAAGGCTTGCTGTTTTCAAGAAAGGGCCTGAAGAAAAGGAAGAGGGAACTAAATACTTGAATCTGTAGTTATTTTCTTAGTCTTCCTAATTCTGCTCTTTGTGGACTATGCTGACGGTGTCTTAGAAAATACTCTGCTTCTGTGAATGCAGTACTCTAGTGGGTAACCCAAAATAAGGTAGATCAGAGAGAGGGAATTTTGAAAGGTGTCTTTCTTTAAAAGGAATTTTTTTTCTGAAATTGATGCTTTGTTTGATTGAACATAGAGGAGAACTACAGTCTGTAGGGTGGGTTGGATTGTTTTCTGAAGCAATTTGCCCATCCCTATTTTGAATATATAGTGATATAATTATATATCTTGAAGGACCTTCCATCCCTTCTTTCTTTGGACAAACTGTCTGATACCGACACCAAGAGCAGCTGATGAGTATACAAAGGGTGTCTGCATGTCTAATTCCTTCCTGACAAATTAGCCACATGTAATTTCCTTTGGGTTTAGCAGGCGGGGAGTGGATTGAATCTACCCACACCAAGATTGAAATAGCAATTTTCACTAAAGTGAGAATTTTATGGGAAAAGGGTCAGAAATTCTGCACCAAATGAGGAACTGGCAAAGCCCAGAACTCATCAAATTAGGTTTTGAGTGTGAACATACTCACATTACTGGCTAGGAGAATGAGATTTGAATTAAAATTAGTTACCTCTAGTCTGCCTAAAATCCGTACCATGCAGAATCCATGGCGATAGCATTAGAAACTTCTTTAATTCCTGATTCAAGTGCATTTCTCTCTAGAGGAAACAAACCTAGAAATTGGTACAGAGTGTACTTTAACTCCTAATCAAATTATCCATAGACAGCCAGGATTTTCATTCTGACTTTACCATGCCCAGTTAGCTGTCCAGCTGGTCTTACTATAAGTGGACACAGTACGTGTTAATACATGAAAGGACCTGATCTTTTTCTGTTGACTCGTTCACTTCTCTTCGGTGTATTATACAGCAACAGGGAGGGTCAATGGTAAAGCTCCCACTGACTTCAACAGAGCCAGGATTTCATCCTGATACTTTAAGATGGGGTGTTTGAACTGGCAATACATTTTCTCTCTGTCATTTAGACACTTCACCAACATACTGTTTTGAATTCCTATGGTCTGGCTTTTGCTGCAAAATTGCTGGCAGTAGCCCCTGAAGTTCTCACAGTCGTGAAAAGCTTCTTTCACACTTAAATTAAAAAACAAAGAGAACAAAAAAAAGAGCCACCATGGCTAAACAACAAAGTAAAAGAAGCAGTGAGAGACAAAGAGGCATCCTTTAACAAGTGGAAATTAAATCCTAGTGAGGAAAATAGAAAGGAGCATAAACTCTGGCAAGTGAAGTGTAAAAATATAATTAGGAAGGCCAAAAATAATTTGAAGACCAGCTAGCCAAAGACTCAAAAAGTAATAGCAAAAAATTGTTTAAGTACATCAGAGGCAGGAAGCCTGCTAAACAACTAGTGGGGCCACTGGACGATTGAGATGCTAAAGGAGCACTCAAGGACAATAAGGCCATTGCAGAGACACTAAATAAATTCTTTGCATCAGTCTTCCCAGCTGAGGATGTGAGGGAAATTTCCACACCTGAGCCATTCTTTTTGGGTGACAAATCTGAGAAACTGTCACAGATTGTGTCATTAGAGGAGGTTTTGGAACAAATTGATGAACTAAACAGTAATAAGTTACCGGGACCAGATGGTATTTACCCAAGAGTTCTGAAGGAACTCAGATGTGAAATTGCAGTGTACTGTGTAACCTAATAATTTAAATCAGCTTCTGTACCCAATGATGGGAGGATAGCTAATGTGATGCCAATTGTAAAAAGGGCTCCAGAAGTGATCCTGGCAATTACAGGTCAGTAAGCCTGACTTCAGTACTGGGCAAACTGGTTGAAACTATAGTACAGAACAAAATTGTCATACTCATAATTTGTTGGGGAAGAGTCAACATGGTTTTTGTAAGGGCAAATCATGCCTCACGAATCTACTAGAATTCTTTGAGGGGGTCAACAAGCATGTGGACAAGGGGAATTCAGTGGATATAGTGTACTTAGATTTTCAGAAAGCCTTTGACAAGGTCCTTCACCAAAGGCTCTTAAGCAAAATAAGCTGTCATGGGATAAGAGGGAAGGTCCTCTCATGGACTGATAACTGGTTAAAAGATAGGAAACAAAGGGTAGGAATAAATGGTCAGTTTTCAGAATGGAGAGAGGTAAATAGTGGTGTCCCCCAGGGGTCTGTGCTGGGACCAGTGCTATTCAACATATTCATAAATGATTTGGAAAAAGGGGTAAACACTGAGGTGGCAAAATTTTCAGATGATACAAAACTACTCAAGATAGTTAAGTCCCAAGCAGACTGTGAAGAGCTACAAAAGGATCTCACAAACCTCTTGGGTGACTGGGTAACAAAATGGCAGATGAAATTCAATGTTGATAAATGCAAAGTAATGCACATTGGAAAACATAATCCCAACTATACATATAAAATGATGGGGTCTAAATTAGCTGCCACAACTCAAGAAAGATATTTTGGAGTCATTGTCGCTAGTTCTCTGAAAACATCCACTCAATGTGCAGCAGTTTAAAAAGCAAACAAAATATTGGGAATCATTAAGAAAGGGATAGATAATAGGACAGAAAATATCATATTGCCTCTATATAAATCCGTGGTACGCCCACATCTTGAATACTGTGTGTGGATGTGGTCACCCCATCTCAAAAAAGATTTATTGGAATTGGAAAAAGTTCAGAAAAGGGGAACAAAAATGATTAGGGGTATGGAATGGCTGCCATATGAGGAGAGATTAATAAGACTGGGACTTTTCAGCTTGGAAAAGAGATGACTAATCATGACTGGTGTGGAGAAAATAAATAAGGAAGTGTTATTTACTTCTTTTCATAACACAAGAATCAGGGGTCACCAAATGAAATTAATAGGCAGCAGGTTTAAAAAAAATAAAAGGAAATATTTCTTCACACAATGCACAGTCAACCTGTGGAACTCCTTGCCAGAGGATGTTGTGAAGACCAAGGGTTCAAAAAAGAACTAGATAAATTCATGGAGGATAGGTCCATCAATGGCTATTAGCCAGGATGGGCAGGGTTGGTGTCCCTAGCCTCTGTTTGCCAGAAGCTGGGAATGGGCAACATGGGATGGATCACTTGATGATTACCTGCTCTGTTCATTCCCTCTGAGACACCTGGCTTTGGCCACTGTCGGAAGACAGGATACTAGCTAGATGGACCTTTGGTCTGACCCAGTATTGCCGTTCTTATGTAAAAACTAAGCTGAGTTTTTAGCTTGAATCTACCTCTCCTCCTAAAGAAAAATTCCACTTATGGACATTTCCTGGTTCTGCCATTGACATGCTGTGTGTCCTTGAGCACTTTACTGATCTGGGCCTCTGTTTCCCCTCCACCCTTTGTCTGCCTTGTCCATTTAGATGTAAATTCTTCAGGCTCGGGTCTGTCTCTTAATATTTTTTGTACACTGCTTAGCACAATGAGCCCTCCCCCTCAGGTGGGGCCTCTGGGCACCACTCTAATACAAACAACAAACAACAACAACAACAACAACAACAATAATAATAATAATTAATAATTAATGCCCAACAGTTGTAATACAAATATCTCAAAGCACTGTAAAAGGTGGGTAAATGTTATTATCCCCATTTGGGGGGAACTGAGGCAGAAAGACGTGACATGACTTGCCCAGAGACAGAAGTCGGAATAGTACTAAACACCAGCCCATGCTGCTTGAATACTCCTTTGAGGAAAGTTCATCTCAGACATTTAATGCGGTAACTAATAATAGCTGAGATGTGTTATGTCCAGCATACCAGATATATTAGACGACACTCGGATAAAACAGAACGAAAAGGGGAGTTTATTAACATTTTACAAGTTCCCTCATTCTGCATTCTGTTTTGCTTTGTTGGCCTGTTTTCATGCAGACTCATTGAAATATTTGTGTTTTCCAGAATGCCAAAGCCAGCTATGACTTCAGCAGTAACGATCCCTACCCATATCCCCGCTACACAGATGACTGGTTTAACAGGTAATAGAGCTCAGTGAGCAGTCATTACAGGTATTAGGAAATCATAAGGCTCTGCTGATAGTTTCAGTGTCTGTCTCTCCACTAAACGATGTGGTTTTCAGCACAGAAGTTGCTGTGTCGCTATCGTCTGAAGATTAGATATTACTGTTTTCACATTGATTTTTTTTATCTAGTGTGTTCTCCTGGGAACCACTTCTATCACTCTGATCAGCTGAGTTATGGTATATAAAGTGTTTGCTACTCCAGAAAGATGAAGGCATACCTGAAATGTTTGTGTACGTGATAACTATATAATTTTCTGTCTGTTAACTGAAGAGGTCAGGATACCCAGGTCTGAATTTATGCTTCATAGCAATTTTTTACTGTTCTCCTTTCTCCATCATCATGTCTCACCCACAGCCTTCATGTTATTTTAAAGGGAGCAATATGGAGGCTGGGATTTTATGAGCAGGGGGGAATCTGTCAGGAAAGGAATTTGAGAACAACTTGAAAATACATGTAAAGTTCCCATAAAGACTCGATGTCACAGTTTGCCACAGTGCCCCATGGCCACAGTCCCTAACCTCAGGCTACTGCAGCATCAAACAACAAATATCTCACTGAACACAGCAGGGGGTCAATATGGTCATTTACGAATGAGCCTCAGGGGTAGGACAGGTGATGGAGCAGCCTGTATTCCCTCTTCGCCTTCTTTGGTACCACACCCAGGGGAGATATGCGCAAATCTGGCACTGGAATACATCAGAAGAGGCCTGCCACTCTCCCTGCTGTTACTTCCAAGGTGAGCTTTGCCCTTACTATATACTCAAAGCCTTTAATGGACTTCAAGTTCACTGCCTAGCAGTGGCACCTCCTGCCTTCATAAGGAATTTGAAAACCGGCTGAAGATCCATTCCATAAGTAAGCAGCGTCTGTTTTCTTAGGGTAGTTCAGAAACAAGTTCCATAACACTGTCTCTACTTGGAGAAGGAGCCGTTTCCATGGTTACTGCCTCCCCTGTAGCAGCTCCTGAAGCACTGGGACCTCGAGGACCCCCTTTCCTATTGTCCTGTTGGAACCATCCTTTACCCCATGACAGGAGAGGGCGCTATGCGGATCCCTGCACCTCCTGTGGTGGTGTTTTGTACCTGCACTGGGAATGAAAACATTTCCCATCATTAAATGCAAAGCACACATTGGCTTTTATATCGTCATGTTGAAGCCAAGGTTTTGGCACAGGCAACCCGCTCTCCGTGAATGTCAGCTGGGCAGGGCAATAAGGAGTCAGACATTTCAGCAAAGGTCCTGGTCTATTTTACCCCAGGGTAAATCAGGCTCTTCTGCTGTCCTTTGACTAAATTCTCTTAATCACCCCCCCCACGCCGCCATATGTAGCATGAGCCCCCACTATTAAGTCCTTCTACTTAGGGCCCTACCAATTTCATGGCCATGAAATATGCATCATGGACAATTAAATCTGGTCTCCCCCCCAACATGAAATCAAATCTTTTGTGTGCTTTTACCCTATACTATACAGATATTGTGGAGGAGACCAACATTTCTCAAATTGGGGGTCCTGACCCAAAAGGGAGTTGCAGGGGGGTTGCAAAGCTATTTTAGGGGGGTCGCACTATTGCTACCCTTACTTCTGTGCTGCCTTCAGAGATGGGCGGCTGGAGAGCGGCGGCTGTTGGCTGGGCGCCCAGCTCTGAATGCAGCGCCCTGCCAGCAGCAGCGCAGAAGTAAGGGTGGCAATACCCTTACTTCTGCCTTCAGAGCTGGATTCCCAGGCAACAGCTGCCTCTCTCCAGCTGCCCAGCTTTGAAGGCAGCACCCCCACCAGCAGCAGCGCAGAAGTAAGGATAGCAGTACTGTGACCCCCTCGGAATGATGCCACCTGGAAACAGGGGGGACCCTTCCTAATTGCTCCATATTCCTTTGTGGGGTACCAGTCCCCCCAAACCTTTGACAGTCCTACCCCCTCATCTGAGAGGGGCCCACTCTCATCAGGCAGGCTGCCAACCTATGTGCCACTGATGCCAATGATTTTGCCAGGTCAGCCCACATCCCTGGGCTGGATGTCTGAGGGGGGGAGGGACCTGGGTTGCCATTTTGCCCCACTGTGCTGAGGTTAGCAATTCCCTCCTTCAGTGCCTGAAGACTGCTGACAAACTCCACCGCTGCATCCCGAGGATGCCTGAAGAGCTCTTGGCAGATTATGGGTGTGAGGCGCAGGCCCAGGGTCACTCACCCACTCCTCATCATCTCTGTCCACCTCTGAGGCTTGGACCCTCACTATTCTCAACCTCAGACCCTGAATCCATCCCTTGCACCTCCTGTAGGAGGGGTTCTGAATCCTAACCAGGAAGGACACCCTCTTTTGACTCACCACTATCTGCAAAATGAACTATTCCCGCAGAGGTCTCAGCTCCTGCCCAGCTGCTCCCCTCGACCTGTGACTCTCCTCCTGTGCCTGTGGCAGGCACATTGGTCCTCGACTGATCACCAGTCCCGCGAAAACTGAATACATCCTGTCCCCTGCTCTGCCTCTTCCCCCAAGGGTCCCGCCTCTGCTCCATCTCTTCCCTCGAGGTCCCGCCCCTGCTCTGCCTCTTTCCTCAAGGCCCTACCCCCCGCTCACTCTTCTCCCTCATCCCCTTTCCTCATTGCTTAATCCTCTCCACCTCCCTCCCCACCCCGCTCTGCCCCCCAGCTGGGCTCCCTCTGCTCTGGGGCTGGGACAGGAGCTGCAGCCCCTGACATGGAGCCTACCCACCCATGAGATGCAGGTAGGAGACAGTGAGTAACCCCTTCCCTTCTGTAACAGCCAAAAGAGGCTCCACATGACCTCTTCTGGGAACTGGGGAATGCTAGCCAATGAGCATCCCTGTCTCCCAACTGGCCAATGGGTGCCAAAGACTCTCAGGGGGAGGAGCTACTTATTGTGCCTTGGTGAGTGTGTCCCTCCCTTGCCGCTGGGACAGTCCCCCTTTCACCACAGGCCCCATCAATTTCCCCCATCCATTGTTGCGGATGGGTGGCATTTGGTAATTTTTAGGGGCAGATCCTTAGCTGGTGTAAGAGTCGTACAGGGTTAGCTTTTCAAAGAATGGACTATAAAGGTCCAATTTTGCTCCACTTGCAGTCAATGATAAAGTAAATGACTTCAATGCATGCAAGAAGGAACTGCAAAGTGAAATATCATTTTTACATAAAGAAAATATTTCTCTGGGAGTAGTTTAAGTGATTTGTGTAACAGGAAGTGGAGAACTTTTAAAAAACAGGAGCCAGGGGGCTTTTGTTAGCAGGCAGCTGCATGTGCAAAATGTCATTAGGTTTTTAAAAGACTCAGGCAGAGGTGTTCATGCTCATGAGCACAGCTGCTTTGCTTGTAAACACAGATACAGTGCCTCTTCTAACTCACGCTGTTTAAGGCAGCCAAAAATCTCTGTCACCTTAATTCTAATAAACAGTGGTCTCTGAAACAGTGGCATAGTGAGGAATGGGAATTTGGGAGGGCCCCAACTTATGGTCGATGAGCAATGACCAGACAGCTTGGCTGGGCCCCTTTTTGGCTCCAGCATCCTGGACCCCTTTTCCTATCCCTGCTACCCATTCCCCATCACCTCTTGGGTCATGTCCCGTACCCCACACCACAGAAGCAGCAGCCTCTGCTTCTCTCTGTCACATAGTTGCAGCTGCCTGGCTCTTGACTGCTGTCTCCCTGAGTGCACGGTTCCAGCAATACAGGCTCTTGCAGGGAATCTGTATTTCCTAAGTTGTGTGCCTCTTCCCTCCCTATTGGGTGGTGGCGGGAGCAGTTACTGACTGAGTTGGAACAGCTGGGGGAGAGAATCAGAGGCTTTCTGTCTCTTTGCCCAGCCCCTGGAGCAATCTGCTGCTGCTGTTACAGGAAAGGGGGTGTGTGTGCGGCGGGGGTATCGCACAAGCTTAGATTTGGGTGTGCCTGGGTGTCGATTGGGAGGGTCATGGCCCACCCATGTTACACCCCTGCACTAAGACCCAGAGGGATGGTGTCTGTGGTGCTGTGTGTAGGGCACTTGCCAGGGAATTAGGAGGACTTGGGTTCTGCTCCCAGTTCTGTCCCTAACCTACTGCTTGATGCTGATCAAGTCACCTCTCTATTTCCCTTCCTACTCTTTCTCTGCCTATTCAGAAGGTGAGGGCTTGAAGGTCTCTTGCTATGTGTATTATACAGAGGAGCTGTGCAAATATTAGCTTTTTCAATTCGCTGGCACTTCCAAAATATTGGATGGGGGGGATTCATTTCAGGTCAAACCAAAAATGAAAACCTTCAAAAAAATCGGTGACTTGAAACGTAAAAAAATCATTTTAGGTAGAAATAAATGATTTGTTTGATCAAACGAAACATTTCATTTTGATTTTGAGTCTTTTTCAGCACTTTCAAACAAATTAAATAGATTTGAAGGACATTTTGAAACAAAAGGTTGTCGCAAAACAAAAAATCAGAATCTTTAATTTCAAAAATGTTGCGACAAAACATTTCAACTTTTTTGGATTTTTTTTTTTTTACATGAACCATTCAGCAAAACTGATATAAATTTGCAAAATGTTTTGGGTTTCCAAATCTGCATTTTTCACCAAAAAAAAAAAAAAAAAGGTGGTTTTGGCCAATTTTTTTTGCCTAGCTATAATATAATGGGGCTCCTTCTCAGGTGGGGCCTTTAAGTGCTACTGTAATATAAATAAATAGTTATGAGACAGCTTGTTTCTACTTATACAGCCCTATAAATATTAACACTTTATATTCTCCATGTTCCCTCCCCCTCTCCCAGATATTAGTTTGTCAAACATATTCAGTACTTCTGAAGAACTTGTTGGTCAGAGTTACAATTACCCTTCACCTCTATTTATTAAAGGCCACACCTGCAGTTTTCCCTCTCATTTTTTCAGTTAATATAATGAGAACAACATAATGGATAATTGGGGATTTGTATAAACAGATACAGCAGCCTTTTCTATTGCATTAACTACTCCTGAGGGCATTCTGCACCAAAAAATTAAAAATTCTGCACCAAAAAATTAATTTTTGCGCACAATATTATAAAATTCTGCAAATTTCATTTGTCAAATGTGGAGGCTCCAGCATGGCATTGGGGAACACAGGCCACTGGCTGCACAGAGGTGAGAGATCACTGTGCAGCTCCCCCTTCCTGGGACACGGACTCAGCGGTGAGGCTGCACCCAACCCTGACACAGTGCAAGGACCGGGCCTGCCCTAGAAACATCACAGAGCCCTGCCCCTCTGTGCCAGGTGTGGCCAGGCAGGCTCAGCAAGGCAGGATCCAAGTGTGGAGGGGCTTAGTGTGGGGGAAATCCAGGTGTGGGTTGAGAGGATTGTGTGTGGGTGCAGGCGGCTCAGTGGGGGATAAGGGTGCGGGGGGAATCTGGATGCACAGGGGCTTGTTGGGGGGTTCTGGGTGCAACAGTAACGGAACCCTGCAGGGGGTCCAGATGAAGGTGGTTGGGGCTCAGCAGGGGGGTCTGAGTGTGCGGGGGATAGAGCTCAGCAAGGGGATCTGGGGTCTCAGTGGGGGGGTCCAGATGCTGGGGTAGTGGGGCTCAGTAGGGTTGGGAATCCAGGTGCGGGTGGCTCGTCGGGGTGGTCCAGGTGCAGGGGGAGGGGGCTCATTGGGAGGGTCTTGGTATGAGGGGGTCTGGATGCACGGGGGTTGGACGGATGGTAGAGCAGCTCCCTGTACAGTGATCCCTCCTCCTGCAGCTGAGCAGCGATGGGTGCAGGAAGCGTAGGTGGGGGGAGGGGCGGGGGAAGTCTGCAGAGCTTCCTATAACCAGGGGAGAAATCTGGGGGTGGGTGTGACCTGGCATTTTTAGAAAGTTTTTGAACATCGCAGCTTCCCTGTGTGACGGGAGCAGTGTCATACCCTATATCCTACAGGTGACTAGATAATGAATGCCCAACCACGCTGTAGCTTTTTCACAGTTCTTTTAACAAGGACAGTCAAGGAAAACCTTCTGAGTTATTGAAAGAAATTTATCCAGCAGATGTACAAGAAACATATTTCAGTCTTTTCCCTGCCCAAAGAGCCTTCAGAAAAGGTTCCTGAAACAAGCATAAGATTTTCACGATGGTGGGATATTTGGAAACCAGTCATTTTCCTACAATAGATGTGTCTCTAAAAACATAAGCTAGGAAATATTACAGGAAAAAGAATACATGGTCCCAAGATTTCTCACACCTCTGTTGTACCAGCCTTTTCAACCTGCACTTTGAGGGAGAGGGAAAGAAGATAGAGGCTGAATTTAAAAAAAGAAATAAAAGAAAATAATCCAGCTGCCGCAGGGTATAGAGCATATTAGAGTATGTGGCCTTTGTAATATGGTAACGCGAATGTTGCAAGCCACCAGGATACTACAGAGATAACCTCAATATACATGCATAGAGGGTAATATAATTTAGGTGTAGAAAATATCCCATCTGCTAAAACATGGTGAACTGTAAAAAAATATGTATTTATTTTATTGGAGAGGAAAACCAGACACCCTCCCTTCCTCCCCACTTAGGCCTCCAAGCCTAACTTGGCACATATTTTCAGCATTTGTTAAGGATTGTAAAACACTTTGACGATGAAAAATATGATTGAAGCACAATGGGCTGATTTTGAACCTGGGGCCTTCAGTGCCAAAGCACAGTCTTGTCCTACATGAGTTTAAAGAAATCACTTTATTAGCTAACAGCAGTAGTGGGCTGGTATCTTCTCTGTGGACTAGCTACTAAAGGAGGATGAGACACACACAGCACACTTGGCAATGCTTTTGCAGCTGGTGTGTCGTGACTGCTGCTTGACATGCTGACCCGCATTGTCACATTATTTCCCTGTGCTCCCCCTTCTGTGTGTTGCATCCATCTGCTGCCTCTTTAGATTGTGAGCTCTTCAGGCCAGGGGCAGTCAGTTTGCTGGGTGTTTGTACAGCGCCTAGCACAATGGGGCCCTGATCCGTGGGGGGCCTTTAGGTGCTACCATAACATGCAAAATAAATAATAAATGTGCTAAGTATTATTACTATACGCTGTTGAAGTGCTAAGTATTAGTAGTAGTATTAGACCACTCTTTCCAATGCTATTTCTACTGTCCAACAAGATAGAGCCTGCTTGAAAAACTGGATTCTAAAAAGGGCTGAATAACTTTACAACTAAATAGAGCATAATTATGCATGCTAATATTAGAATAACACATCGCTCAGGCTTTAGAGGGTAAACTGGTTACTCCACAAACAGCAGTGTGCAGTTTGCTAAGTGCAGCAATGGAGTTTTGCTTTCTTCTGGAGCATCTGGTGTTAACTGGGACAAGAGGAAAGATACCAGTCTTGATTAACCAATGGCCTGATCCAGCATGCTCCTAATGGTGTGTAATACTGTGTGTGTGCAAACTGGGTAATAATGTTAATCAGGAGCAGTGATTTACATGGTCTCTCTTTATTCATCTTTGCAGTCATGGAACCAGGTGTGCAGGGGAAGTGTCGGCTGCAGCAAACAACAACATCTGTGGAGTTGGCGTGGCATACAACTCAAAGGTGGCAGGTATGACACCAATACAGTGAGAAACCCCAATCCTGTTCTCCTCACTCAGATTTTCCTTGGGTAAGGCACCCACTGTAGATCACGGGAGCTTTGCCCCGGTAAGGACGGCAGGATTTGGTCCAGACTTTGTACTTCTGTCACAGAAGTTTTAAGTGCTAAACATTTAACAAGGGGCATCTCCCCTTCTCTTTTTGCACTCTCCTATATTGTTAATATACTTAATTATTTAACGAGGGGAATGGCATTCCTTCTGCTCATTCTCATTTCAAGTCCTGTTTCCATACTGATTTCAATATGAGCTAACTTATTTCTCCTTTTGTGTACTGTTGTAGGTCTCATCTGAAACAAATCTAAATGTGCAGCAGAAGAAATATACTTGTAGTTGTACTTAATATGATGCAGAGATGAGCTGCCTCAGATTGTTATTTCCTATCAGTTGTGCATCTCCGAAAAAGCAAAATCCACTCCATTACACTGAACTTATCTCTAGGTTTGCATGGGGCCAGATACTCAGCTGGTGTAAATCAATGTAGCGCCATTAATGTTGATGGTTGTTGACCTCAGCTGACAGTTTGGCTCCTAGAGTGCATGCACAGTGATTTTTTTCCTGACGGTCTAGCTGGCCTCCCTTTTTGTTGTTATATCTGAATGATCACCACATCCAGATCCCTAAAACAATAAGCTTCCCAAATCGGGCACATGCCCAGAAGCAAAATCTCCGCGATGGAATGGCAAAGCAATTTCTACTAAACAATTAAGCTAAGACAGTTCTATCATTTTATAATTGGCTCAAAGTGGCACTCTCACAAGGAGTATCATTTTTTATCTGCCACTCAAAATGGTACAGAACTCTGTCCTGACTATGAAAACCCAAGGAAATTCATAGAAATCATCGAATTTTAGGGCTGGAAGGACCCTCAAGAGGACATGTCGTTCATCCCCCCAGCACTGATGCAGGATTAAATAAACCAAACCATCGTAGACCAAAGTTATACCTAGACCACAGGCCTGCTTTGAGCTTTACTAAATAAGCCATGACTAGGCTTATAGCAGTAAAAAATAAAAGCAAACAAACAAATGAACAAAAAACCCTTCCAACAAATAAAAAGCCAGGAGTTACAGAAAGGATATAAACACTCGTGTTTCAGGAATTAATCACTTCTGAGTAGTGAGACTTAAAAAGGAACTTTCTGTGGGCAAGTTGTCTAATGTTGGATTTTTTGCAAGGATTTGTGAAGCAATGTTTATCAGTCACTCTTGGTGACAAGATACAGGACTTGGTGCTTGTCGACATGGTGGGGTAATGCACTCTATGGGGGTGTGATTTCTAAAGTGCACGAACGTATTATGCATTAATTGGTCTGTGTAGACCCTGCTGGTTCACTTTCATGTCGTGCTATTTGAAACAGGACCATATTAAAGAGCTCTAGGGAATCTTTAGTGCACACCAGCAGAGTCTACACAGAACAATTAATGCACAACACATTAGTGTGCTTTAGAAATCACACTCTGTAGAGGGTGCTACCCCCTGTGGCCCTAAATGGACCACTGGCCTGAACCCAGTCTGGCAGTTCCTGTGTTCCTATGCCAAGCAAATTATCACTACAAATCATGAGTAACAAAATTAATTGAAATGGTATTATTTGTTCAGGAAACCTACCCTCAAAAACCAAAAATCAACTAGCATGTACAAAGTGCTATTTCAACTTCTGACTCTTTACTTGCAATGAATGAACGTTAAAGGGTTTGGATGATGAGTCTGGTTTAGATCTGCACCCCAAAAAAGGGTGGGGGTGGCGAGGGTGTGGATGTGGGTGTGTGCATGTGTATGGGAAAATACACAATAGCAGCCAGACTTCTTGGACCTGTATAAATTGAGTTGAAAATCTTGTAAGAACAGGGTTTGTCATGAGATATCTGTTACTTCCTGCTTCCTTTCAGCCAGTTACTTATTGAAGTGCACAGGTCTTCATGACTGCATTGTTCTAGCCTCTCTCCACTGCAGGGCTAGCCCTTCCCTTCAAAATCTGAAGGGGAGGAGTGGTGTTATTGTTTTAGTTGCTGCAGTCAGTGAGACATGAAGTTCAAATTAATATGTAGCATTGCATTGAGAAAGGACCATTGTCACCATTGTTCAGTAATTACACACATTGATCAGAGAAGGGCACGAAACACAGTATTTATATTCTGATATTGGACACCCAAATTTGCATGCATTTGGTTCTGGGGTTTTGGTTCAGGGCTATCTCTACTATTAATGCAACTCTGTAACTTCAAGTCAGTTATTTATAAGCTACATAGCAAAGCCCTTGGGCTGTACTAATGTCCTACAGAAGCTGTAACAAGCTACCATACTTGTCAATTTCCTAACAAAATTCCATATTGAGGTACCTTTATTTTAAGGCAAACAATCATCCCATGTTTCTAAACTGAGAAAAGCTCTGGTTTATTACTGAGACCTATAGCACCACCAAGTGGAAATCAGTAAATCCATCAAACCTCTGGAGGAAGCTGACATGTTTATGACATGTCTCTGGGTCCCATCCTCAATAGGTGTAAAGTGGCATAGGACGTCATAGCCAGCTGAGGATCTGGCCCCTAACTTTGTTCTCTTTGATCCCACTTTTTTCGCATTGAAGTCAAATCTGATGACTTGGCTCACATTTTAGCTCTGTCTGGGCACTCTCTTGTCATCGTCTGTGAAATTCAGCAGTTTCAGTTCACAGACATTCACACCAGTCTTTGTTTCTTTGAGTGTATGCGGGATCTCATGCCCCGAGTTTCAGAGAATGCCGATTTGTTGAAAACAAAATTGTTCAACTTGAAACATTTTTGAAAAAATAAGTTTTAAAATTGTCAAAATGTTCACATCAGCATTTAAAACATGAAAAATTCCAGTTTTCCAATTCAAAACAACTATTTGTTAAAAAAATAAGCTAATTATATTTTTTTAAAACAAAAATTGGTCAAAATCAAAATGAAACATTTCACATTATGGAAATAAAAAGTTTTGATTGACCTCAACCAATTTTTTCCAGGTTTTCAAGATTGCAACTTTACTGCCCTGTTCAGAATATTTTGAGGGACAGGAAATCTGTTTCCCACCCAGCTGTATGTTTTTGTTGTTGTTGTTCCAGTCCATTCCTAGTTTAAAATATTGAAAACTAATGAGTTCCCATCCAAAGCCATACATGGAATGAGTTTACTTTAAACCATTCCAGGTTACTCTAGTCTCCGGCAAGACTCAATGAAAGGTCTCTAACCCTCAGCCTGGCCTGTGTTTGGGTTGATAATGAATCATGATTTAGTGTTGTCCCAAAAAAGGCTTGTGTTGCTCAAATCGTCATACTGTTTGGCTTGGTTGGAGCTGGAATTCAGAGACAAATTAAATCAGCCTATACTGGAAGTTATGCAAAAAACTTTTTCAGAACAATAGCCATGTTTCCTACTGTACATGTATACAAAGGTCCAGATGTCATTATTTCCATATAAGACATTTGTAGCTTTCCCTCTCCTTTCTGATTATAAACACTAGCCCATATTGTGGAGAAAGGCAAGAGAAAACCTGTTGGGAGATGAATGAAGTATATAACATGTGAGTGAATGGGATTGAGTGATTAGGGTAGAGTACTGTGTAAGAGTTTTGTGCTCTAGTCCTTGAATTTTCTACTTTCTATGTGATCTTGGCCAGATTGCACAATTTTTATCTCAACTTCCCCATCTGTAAAACATGTGTAATTACTCTTTCCTTACAGAGTGTATGAAGCTTAATTGTTTCTTAATGTGTTTGGAAACACTTGGATGAAAGGTGCTGTATAATTGCAAAGTTCAATAGTAGAATCAGTAATAAACCACTCGCTCCTTTCTGTGCCACCACTTCATTGCTATAGCTGTATGCTTTAGCTCTGTTGTACAGACTGGAATCTGAACTTTGAATACAAAATTATTGTGGAACTAAGATAACCAGTGAGATGTAATGCCTGAAACTGCAGGTGTAAATCAGACCCTGAGCCTATATCCTGTCTTTGGCCATTCATAATTCATGTTTATGTTGATTACGTCAACAGGTATCCGAATGCTGGACCAGCCTTTTATGACAGACATTATTGAGGCTTCTTCGATCAGTCACATGCCTCAAGTCATAGATATATATAGTGCCAGCTGGGGGCCAACTGATAACGGAAAGACTGTGGATGGACCTAGAGAACTAACTTTGCAAGCCATGGCAGATGGTGTGAACAAGGTAATGTTTCTGTTAAACAAGCTGGGGAAGATGACTGTATTGCTTACACACACTGGGCATTGAAAGCACTGCATGTGGGTAGGTCAAAACTCTGCAAATCGCTTAGGAACATTGCAGAACGCAATCCGATTATGTCAGGCTGTCCCAGTTATTGATTTATTGCTCACAAATCTTTGCCATGGTCTGCACTACAGGTGGTTCCTTCTGCAGTACCAATGTTTGCTTATATTTGTTCACTGGTCTCAGGACACAGTTTGTCTACACTAAAATCTCTCTCTCGCTCTAAATCAAGTGGCATGTATTTGTTCTGTTCTATCATATGGGATCACAGTCAAAATGTAAAAGACCTAACCGATCATTGTCTCTAGATGTCCTCCAACACAAGCCATATGATCTGTAAAGCTGGCACAACTCTGGCTCTTTCTGGGTGTCGCCAGTTTCATTATTGCATTTTGAAGTTGTACTGTCTGTCAGTCATTTATAGATAACCCTCATCGCAGAGGTGATGCACAGTAATTGCATTGTGGCCATTGGGGTTTTAATCTATTAGAAGCTCTCCGATCCCCTGTACATAAGCTCACCTCCTCCATGCTAGAATCATTCTTTAATCCCCCTTCTCGTGATCTGCCTCTCAGATGTTGTCTCTTTCTTCCCACCATTGGGCCAGATATAAGCAGGAAGGTGAGCATTAGCTATGAGCAGGCATCAATACTGGTTAGGGAAAGAACTGACTGGAGAGGCAGAGCAAGGAGATGAGACTGCAGCTATAGAGAGGTGGATAGGGAGCAAAAGTGAATTGGCTGTAAGATTCTTCTTCAGGGGGATCAAATGGTGAGGGGAAATCAAAGCTACTGTTTATACTAACAGAATGGTATGTACATCTCATTGTCATTATTATTATGGAACTAGAATCAGCTCGCCATCTATTTTCAGTTCTGATTTGTAAACTGTTCTCCATTTTTTTTCCTGACAAAAAATGTTATTTTCATTTAAATTGAAATGTTCTGGAAAATGGTAGATTTTGACTCTGGGGGGATGGAATTTTAAAGAATTTTGTCAGAAATTTTGTTTTGGAAAATTTTGAAATTTCATTTTGAATTTTATTTAGTTTTATTTTTATTATTTGTGTTATTTTACATTATTTCATGCCATGTCAGTAGTAGTACATAACATGTACTGCTGACATGTCTTAATAATATATTATTAAGACATGTCAGCAGCATACATATATAACATAATATAACAGCTGAAATATGCTATTTTATTTATTTTAAAAAAATTAGAGACAGTTGCTACTTAGTACGGATTGAAACATCTTATCTGTTTCCAGATCCAAGTGTAGCAGCAGCGTCCCTTAATAGTTTTTAAAAGAAATAATACATGTTATGTACTACTGCTGCTGATGTGTCATAAAATAATAAAAAGAATATTAACACTCAAAAATAAAATTCAAAACAACATTTTGAAATTCCAATTTATTTATTTTTTGTAAATGCAATTCCAGGAGAAATTTCAAAAAATATTTTTGTTCTGAATCAGAATGAAAACAAATTCCAAAATTTCTCCTGGAATGGGAATTTGAAGCTTGAACCAGCTCTGCTTGTCTTGTCTGTGCCTTTTCATTTCTCTCTTTCTTTATTATTAAGAGCTGATCCAAAGCCCATTGAAGTAACTGGAAAGACTCCCAGTGACCTCAGTGGCCCTTAGTGTTTTAGCTAAGCATTTTATGCATTATTTAGCTCTATCAAGCACACTGGGCTACAGCTGTACAGATTGGAGTTGTACTGCATTGTAATGCAGGGGATTATGCAGCATATCTACTTTCACACTTACAAATCCATCTTCTGCTTATTTCAGTCAGTCAGTTCCCATCTCTGATCAAAATTAGGGGCTGGTATTTTTAGCCACACAACCACCTAGGTGAATATCACCATCTGCACAGCAGATAATGTTGCTGATAAAGCTAATAGTTATGTCTGAATAGCATAGTTCCTCGGTGGGACCTGGGAAGTGGCTGCTTTCTGTGTTTTTGTGCAGCTCAGAAGGGGGCACTGTGTTTTGGACTGGAGCGGACCTCTAGCGGTGAGGAGGAGAGGTGGTTTGGAACCATTGGACAGAGTCCCACTCACATAACCCCCTGCTCCTGGAAACCCTTCCTGACCCCTCAACCATACAATGAGGTTTCGCTCACCCAGTTTTACTGGGAACCAACAGGGGGTGGAGCTTGTTATCTGGAGAGAGGTCAGGGGAGGAACCAGCATAGGAGGTATAGTACAAAGGAGGGGAACTGGTAGCAGAAAGGTGGGCAGTGCATGGAAGGAATTTGATCCCGAGAGTTTTGATCCCGAGAGTTTTGGGTAGGTTTGTTTTCTGGGAGGAAGTGCTGTGGTAGATAAGGGGCGCAGGTGGAAGAATAGGAGGGAAATATTACAAGGAAGAGGAAGTGGAGAGGAAGAGGGAAGGATGGATGGAATGGGGAGAATAAGATCTGGATCGGAGGAAAAGAGAGAGACGTCAGGAAGTGGTAGAAGGTTCAGAATGGGTTTAGGGTAGAAGAACAGAGGGAGTGAAATGTGTTTACCTGTCTCCATCTCCTTAGCACAATCCAGTTAGTTTGAACAAACTTGCCCTCAGTGCTGTATGGAGTGATGCCTCTCCCCTGAGTTGATTGTACACAGTGTATTTATGGTAAACCTCTTTGAACTTGCCCAGTAAATCTTGGGAGATTTTGTGTGGGAGCTCTGCAATTACTCATTTTCCACCTGAATGATTTCCTTCCCCCCTCCCCTCCACTACAGTCCTCAGAACAGTACATTCAGTGTACCATGTTTTGGGATGTGGTAATTAAAATGAACTGTTGTAGGTAGTAAAGCGTTCTTGAATCCACAGTTTATGGTGATTTGCCCTTAGCAGATGAATTATAGGCACTGTCTCACTCTTATCTGTAAATTCAGCAACATGCTTAAATAACTCAAGCAAACTTGTTAGACATTTCCTTTGAATCCAATCAGTCTATAGTACAAACATCACAAGACTCTGTGGGCCTGATCCTTGGTGGCTGTAAGCTCCATTGATTCCAGCTTACACCCGCTGAGGAGCTAGTCCTATGCTGTTAATGTGTTTTAAAAACGGTGACTGTTACATGTATTTGCAGTATCTAAATCAGGCTTGCCAGGCTGGCATTTTAGGAAAAAAAAAAAAAAAAGAATGAAAGGCAGATTCTTTTCTATGTATGAATATTTTAGAAAGTGAATAAAGAGATAAAATGAATACTTGTTCACAAATGGTTGACACTATAGTGGGCATGCACAGCGCTATTACTGTAACAATCTTTCATTAATAGTAAGAACTGCACTAGCCTGCTACGTTCTTTCACCTTAGCAAGCTACCCAACATTTCACCAAAGGCTTTCCTGATCCTCTACCATCCCCTTGTTTTGGGATGGTAACTTTTATTTGTGGTATGCAGACTATTATTTAAATAACACACTAATACCTTCAGGGATCCAGGTCAGTATATCAGAGTCCACTAGGAAAATATTAACTGTCTTCGTGTCTGATTGTACTCCCACTGAAGTCAATGGGAGCAGAATCAGGCCCTTAGGAGACAAGCACAGGGCTGGAACTTTTCTATTATAACATTCACGTGCAGAACGAATCTAAAAGTGACAGAAAGGCACTAATAACCCTGGCAAGGGAATTTCAGCTAGTCTCAATAGAGGTATTTTATGTTCTCAAGAGAAACAGATTCTAATCTGTAGTCTCCGTTTGTGCAGTTTTGTGGTATTTAAAGAGCTTTTAATTAACTTGCTATCATATCACAATATGCCTTAGTTTGTTTTGTGGAATTATACTGGCATCACACCTGCTTTATGGCCGTTGAGTGTTCAAGAACAGATTTTTTCCCTTTTGGTTCATTATCTCAAAACAGTCCAAGCATCAGAGCATTGGGCATATCAGATTCTTTTATATTTGTTTCCCTCTGAAGCAGGAGTGCAGCTCCCTTAAAAAAAATTGCTATGGAGGGATACGGTGCACTGCCACTTTCAAATTACGTGCCTTCCCATGTCATTGCAAATTTCAAAATCAGTGCGAAAGGAATCTCAGTGCACGTCTAGCTGATGTTCATAGAAGTTACACAGAGGAAGGAATAAACTGAGACACTATATAAAAACAATTCTGTTGCCTAACACTATTGAATGATATTGTTGTTACACTCAACATATACTCATTGCTGCATGCTACAAAGGAAGACACAATCACTGTCCTGAAGAACTTATGGTCTGGAATCAATATTTATGTTTCTCGTAAGTGTTACATTGAAAATAATAACAGGACACATCTACCTATATGATGTATGTTATCAGCCTACTGAATTTGTAAGTAAACTAAGGTCCCCAGTCTTCCTGGAATATTTAGCTTCAGATGCTTCTAGTGTCAAGTTCAGCAGCTACTGTACTATCAAAATATTCATATCCAAGGGGTGCTGATCACACCATATGGGGGAATCTGATCTTCTCTGTTTTTCTCAACATCCAGTGCATACAAAATGCAGCTGCTAACACCATCTTCCTTTCTTGCCATTTGGATTATGTTGCTTTTTTTTTTTTTTTTGAAGGCCCAGTTCAGCAATGCACTTTGCTGGGATGTAAGTCCAGTTGAATTCAGGCCATAGGCAGCTGTGACCATAGTGTTTTTGTCATACTGAACAGTATCGTTTTGTTGTTCCCTTGTGCTCCCCTCCCCTGTCTATATGATAGAATCATAGATTATCAGGGACCTCAGGAGGTCATTTAGTCCAACCCCCTGCTCAAAGCAGGACCAATCCCCAGACAGATTTTTACCCCAGTTCCCTAAATGGAACCCTCAAGGATTGAACTCACAACCCTGGGTTTAGCAGGCCAATGCTCAAACCACTGAGCTATCCCTCCCCCCTGCTAGCCACCTGCTATCTACCTGCTATCTCTGGTTTATACTTAGATTGTGAGCTCTTTGGGAGAGGGACCATCTTATTGTTATATTTGTTATGTCTGCACTGCACCTAGTACAATAGCACTGGGGTGTCTATGCACTACGGCAATCGGAATAAAACTAAATTGCTTACGTGTTTTGCTGAATCGGGGCCTGACTCCCTCCACTGGCCACCTCTTCTCCATTTCATCAGATTCAAGCTTCTTGTTCTGCTTACCCTTCCAAGCCTTGCTTAACTCTGCCTCTAGCTACTTATCTGTTCTTCTTTCATTTCACATCGTCCCCGTCACCTCTTCTTTGCCAGCTTGTTCCTCCCATTTGCTTCTCGCACAAGTATCTCTGTGGTTATGTCTACACAACGATGTAAGCCAGGGCTTGACCCCCGGAGCAAGCCTATTCCCCCTTGCATCCATTGTGTTAACCGAGGGCTCGGACCTAGATTTCAAGGACCCTGCAGAGCTGGAGGGTCCAAGCCCGTGTTAAGCTGGGACCTAGGGTCAGATCCCTATTGCTTTCCTGGCTTCACTCTGGTCCCAGAAGTCTTCTGGATGTATCCCAGAGTTCCTGGGGGCAACTTTCTTGGTTCTCTCTCTGCCAACAATCTGTGGTGCAGTCTATTGCACTCTATTGCAAATGGAAGCCACACCTCCCTTTGCAAACAGACATAGGTGCTGGAACTAGGAGTGCAGGGGGTGCTGTCGCACCCCCTGGCATGGAGTAGTTTCCATCCCATACAGGGTTTACAGTTTGGCTAAATGGCTCTCAGCACCCCCACTATACAAATTGTTCCAGCACCCCTGCAAACGGCAGCAGTTCAGCTCAGAGTTAACCCATTGTCTGCTGAACACTGGTCTGCAAACACACTATCTGAGAGTCTGCAGGGTTCTCAATGGAGACCGATCAGAAGAAGCTTTTTGCAAAGAGATCTGCTTCCTGGTCCCAAGACCACAGCCAGTTTTTGCTGAATCTGTGGGGCGAGGCCAGTAAATCGGTGGACTTCAGCAAAATCACAAGGAGTGACCACGCATACCAGCAGATAGCTAAAAAGCTGGCAGCTCTGCAGATTTTCCAAACTGGTGATCAGTGCAGGGAACAAATTAAAATGCTGAAAAGCAAATACCGGAAGACCCAGGATAAAAATTGCACCAAGGGCAACTCGCCAGCAACCTGCCCATTTTAGGATGACTTTGACCAGGTCCTGGGCACTGTGCCCAGCACAGAGCCTACTGTGCTACATAATGACCTGGTGAGCTGGGATGGAATGCTGCTGGCCCCCGAATCCAGCGTGGGACTGACTGCAGCCAGCAGCCGGCTCCCAGCCAGGATCATCAAGTGAGTCTTGTAACGATACCAGTCCTGTGGCAGGCTGTGGGTCAGGCTCAACAGCACGTCCCTGCGGCCCCTGGCTTCCCGCAGCTCCCATTGGCTGGGAACAGCAAACTGCGGCCACTGGGAGCTGCGGGCGGCTGTGCCTGCGGACTGTCTTGCGGCCCGCCAGCGGATTACCCTGATGGGCCGTGTGTGGCCCGCGAGCCGCAGGTGGCCCTCCACTGCTCTAAGCTCTTGAGCTGCTGAGTCTGTGATACTGAACATGCAGGCAAGGAGACTGTTTTTGTGAACGCAGAGTTTATTGTTTGACCCTCAGTTCTTTCTCTCTGCTGTGGTACATACGTTCCATTTTCACCTCTTTAAATCAGACTGGTGCAAATTGATGTTTGGGAAGGGGGCTGAGGAAGGTGAAAAGCAGAACTCTGTATTTCTTTGGTGAAAGCTACTTCATTAAGTGCATTAACACCCTCCGTTTCTTTCTGTCTTATTACAGTGCCAAAGATAGACCCTCCAGGGGAAGACAGTATTCATGTGTATTGCAAATGCTTTCCTGGCAAGAAAACATTTGGATGGCTAGGGCTTGGGGTGGAACATTCTATATTAACCAGCTATGTGTTGTGCATTGACATGACACTTAAAACAAGTTTTGCTGAGTTAAGTGTGCAAAGCTGGGCTTCAGTTACCTTTTCCTATTTCAGTGATTGTACTCCCAGGTTACTTTGGTAGTGTCCTCACTGTGTCAGAGTCATACCTGCCAGAGAACAGCATTTGCTCCCAGCTGCTTCACTGTGAAGTATGACAGTCCTCAAGTACTAGCAAATGCAGTAATTATTCTGGAGGTGAATTAAAGCTATTCTCCAACAAGGCAAATAGAATTTCAGTAAATGCCACATCACTGAAAGCGATCACCGCTGAGCTCAAAGAAGCATGAGGAATTTCAGCCCAAAGGGTAAGTAAACACTGTGGCACTGGGCCTTTACAGAAACGGGAGGTATATAGCTGTATTCTCCAATCTGCTTCACTTTGTGCTGCTTATACAGCTTTGCTTGAAAGTAGTGGAGGACTGAGTCCTAAGGCACTCATATGATATTAGAAGGAACCCAACATGTTTGCTGCCGCTGGGCATCAGCAAATTTCAAGTTCATATGCTCTAGGAAGCTTCTTTTTAAAACATCCAGCTCCTTGTGTGCATAGGGCATTCTTCAAAGCCCACAGCAGGATGATTCAGGGGCTAGGGTGCTAGCCTGGGAACTGGGAGGCTTAGCATCAGTTCCCTGCACTACCACAGGTTCTCTTTGTGATGCTGGGTAAGTACCTTAGCCACTGAGGGTATGTCTCCACTGCAAAGTAAGCCCAGGGTTACTAGAACTCAAGGTAGTTGTTAACCTAGGATTCAAGTGTCTACACTCCTTTGTAACCTCTGGTTAGGAATTGTTGAACCCTGGGTCCCAACCTGGGGCAGCAGCATCTACACTGCATTATGTGGGCCTGAATGCAACTGCCCATATCCCAGACTTCCTAACACCCTCCCAAACTGTGGCCTCTCTAGCCCTTTGTTCATGGTGCAGTAGGGGAAAACTTGACTGTCCACCAAACTTCTCTGTCTAGAGGAGAAAGAAAGTCAGCTTGTGGGATTGTGGGATACTTTTTGTGGACTCCCAGAGCACGAGTCCAGTGGGGCTGTGTATGCACTGCACAGCAATAGAGCTTGAACCCTGAGTCTTGACTTGACTCAGGCTTGGATCTTCCACTCCTGGGACCCTGGGTCTGACCCCGGGGTTAGCATGATTTATGTGTAGATGGAAGAGGGGTTAAACTTGAGCCTGAGTTCCAACCCTAGCTTACTTTGCAGTGTAGACATACCCTCTGTGTCTCAGGTCCCAATCTGTAAGTGAGGATAACAATACTTCCCTACCTTACAGGGTACCTTGAGGATAAATACATTATAGTCTGTGAGGCACTCAGATACTGCAGTGATGGGAGCCAGGTAAGTACTTTAGCTAGATTGAAGCTATTGGGAACATTCTTGTGGCATTAGTGGTCTTTGGATCAGGCCCAGAGAAATTTGGTTTGAAATCCAAATGATAGGCATTAGCAAACTGTCTCCTCTGCATGCCTGATGTGTGATTGTCCACTCAGTGCTCTGAGGTGCACAGTTTCAGAGAAGTGCTATTGGATCATTGTGTGAGCAAAGTATTAGGGAAATTCATTGTAAAAAGGTACAGTAAGGCAACAATAAGTATAAATGCACCCAAGTTAGGACATTTGAGGTTCCTGATCCCGTGGGTGTAATATAGCACCAGCATGTGTAATCCTATTCATGCTCAATGGGGCAAATTATAACCCTGATCCTCACCTGATTCAGGCGCTGCTCTGCTGCTGCTCTGGGAAGATCATCCCAGTGTAGGCTGGATCATTTGATGTCATAGAGCCAGTATAGGATCATCTTTTGCAGCATAGAGACTGTGACTGGGGAAAGGGAGATATGGTCAGGACTTCTGTGTGCTTCAGTGGTCTCCAGTTGCCATATTGGCTCCAGGGGCAATTGGAGGCTGGCATCAATTAGAGCAGCCTGACGGCTGAGATCCTTCTTGCTCTGGGGCAGCAGTGTAGCTGTAGCACACAGCCAGCAGTATGATCAGTGGAGCACAAAGGAAATTTAAAGCCACTTATGCACACAGCTCTCAACCGTGCTCTGCTCTCCTTGACCGCTTCTGAGGACTGGGGCCTATATTTGCGCTGAGAACCATAGCTTTGCATTGCCTGACTTTTGTGCCGTCCCATTCTTCGTTGTAATGTTGCATTAATATAGGGCTTTTTGGTTTGTTTGGGTTTGTTTTTTTCGTTTGCTCTGAGGGCCAGATTTTCAAAGGGTATTTAGGCATCTTTACAAGATTGCAGTGGGTGTTAAGGGCCTAATTTGCTTAGATGTTTTGAAAATCCCTCTATGTGCCTTAGTGCATTCTAGATGCTTAAATACATTTCAATATCAGACCTGAAGTTCTTTCTTTCTTTCTTTCTTTCTTTCTTTCTTTCTTTCTTTCTTTCTTTCTTTCTTTCACCTACATTCTGAAATCTATATCGAAGGTATAAATACAAATCTAATTTATGATTATTTTCAGAATGGTACAATACTGATCAAAAAGCAATATGTCTTATGTCTTTTATATACTCAAAGATGAATAAACATGTGGATTCTTTTTTTGCAGTCCAGGGCATGATTCTCAGACACTAGGATAGTAACTCATAAATAAATGATGAGAGCTGAAATGTTGGCAGTGAGTCAGGGACATGTCAAGAATTTAAATGTGCTATTAAACTGAAAATGATACTTGCAATGTCCTGGAAGGAAACTTAAGATAACAGAATCCTTGCACACAGCAAGTTTAATATCCTTGTCTCTGATGCAACAAATGACAATAAATAATTGGGAGTGATATGGAGTGTAACGTGGGTTTTTTTTTCATTAGGAATATGAAATTAAGTAAATTGACAAGCACGAGTCATATTCATCCTGTTGCCACTGCAACTTGGAAATAAATTCAAGGGGAAAGATATTCATGAGAATTCCCCAGCACATGCTGCAATATCCTCCTTAAAATCCTTCCTCCACCCCTCCTTCTGCTGTGATCTCTGCAATAAAATGTCACCTGATAATGGCTAGATTGGGATAATGGCAGAGATCTCTCACACTCATCTCATTTTTTGTTACTTTTATCTGATGGTTAGGAAAGAAGTAACTCAAAACTGCTGTGTTAACATGTGTACACACACGCTTGTTGTTTCGCTTGGCCTTCCCCCTTCTGATTGTTTGTTACCCTCATTCTTGCATCCTGTTGTAATCAAGGGACAGATTCCTATAGCTTTACTCACACCAAGAAGCACTTTACTCCACAAGTAAGGTACTATTCAGCATAAGAAAGGGTGGCAGAATCTGTCTCTCAGATTGTAAGCGTTTGGGGGCAGGACAGCTTTTTATTATTTGTTTTGCCTAGCACAATGAGACCGTGATAATGAGTGGGTTTCTTAGTTGCTATTGTAATACAAATATCAAAGAATAATAACAATAATGCTAGTGTAAATCTGGGCTGTTGTGTAGAATGAATCTGTGCCCTCCCTGTTCTCTATTGCACTCTGGTAGGCTGTTCTTCATGGGAGTTGGTGGCACTTACTAGAAATCAGTAGGTTTGTAGGACCAGTTCACCGACTGTCATTACTATCAGCAGAAAGGTAAATAATATAATAAATACTAAATATACTAATTCTTGAGTTAGCAGAATATATAGAATAAAAATTTGATTAAATTTCATACATTTAAACCTCAGAAAAATCTGACAATTAGTACAAGCATGCGTTTTACACAAATAAACAGGTGAGAACATAGAGCATGATGTAAATTATACTATCTAGGAAACACCTTTTTGCAAAACAGGTACAGCATGATTGGAGGGGAAGCAAGATTTCAGGGTTTAAGTTATCTCTAACCATGAGAAACCAGGATGAACTCTTTGGGGCTTGGGGGTGGGGGGTGGACAGATTATCACATAGCTGCCTACTGTGGGGTTCTTTCACTTTCCTCTGAAGCATCTGGTGCTGGCCACTGTCTGCAAAGGGACATTGGACTAGTCGGACGATGGGTCTGATCCAGTCTGGCAATTCCTACATGCCTAAATAAAAGACCACAACAGAGTAAGGGTAAAATTCTGTCCCGTCGTGCACAAGTACTTTGGGCTGGAGGGAAAGATGCACAGGGAGCTTTGTCTCCCCAAACGCCCCCGCCAGGAGCAAGACATGTTACACTCCTTGGCACTCACTTGAGCACTAAAAAAGGAGCCAGGCTAATACACTTTCTCTCCCAATGCTACGAGGGACATTGCCATCTGGCTTGCAGTGCAGACCTCTAGCCTTCCTACCCACATCTGTGATCAGCAGCGGAAGCTGGGGTTTAGTGAGAAAGGACCTGTGCTGCCTCTCTTTGATCTGCAGTAAGGTGCATAGCTGAGCATGTTACCTACTGAGCTTTCTTAACCTGCATCAGCAAAAGGGGTCCTCAACCCTCAGCTCTGCATGCTACTGTGCACACGTGGACATGTAGGCATGAGCACACCCATCTCTTTGGTGAGTTAGGGCAGGATTTCATCCCAAACTGAGGGATAAATACTAACACAAATATGGAGCACAGAAAAAGAAAAGGGGGATGGAATTAAAGATCAGTCCAATAGATTCAAGATTGATCAGCTGACCTATTAGGAGCTCATACGGAAGGAGGCGTGATCAGCACAAGCCACCACACCTAGACAAGGCATTGAGTGGCAGATATCATGGATGGATAGATTGGTATATAAAGGTCATGGTTGACTAGATGTCTTGCAAGATGAGATGCTCCCTTTGGGGCCAGTTCTTGCCTACTTTGGGGGCTGTACTGGCTGGGGGTGGGCCAGATGGGACGCTTGGCATAGCACAACCCTCCTGGACATTGCACCCAGGCAAAGTCATCTGAACTAGGACTGATTCTAGCCCAAAATATAGGCCATAGTTGCAATCTAGAAGTTTTATGATATGTCCCCGTTTTATGAGTGTGTCCAATAGGCTGCTTTTTTCTTGCTGCTTCAGTCTTCCAGCTTCAGCTGTTTGAATTTAAGAGACTGAAAAAAGTAATCAGAACAGCTGGTCTCTGCCTATTGCATTTTTATCATGTAGGCTTTTTCATATTATTGTGTGCTAAAGGATAGTTCATGGCTTGAAATAATTTATTTAGCTTTGGCCTGCTCAACCAGACTATACAATATGTTATCTATTCCTCCACTACTGATGAATATTATATTGACCCCCTAATGTAATTTTACCTAATAAAATGCTGTGAGAATAGAAATTGCCAGGGGAGAAATAGTAAGAATTTATAAGCTAATCATGTCATTGTAATTGGGTTTTCCAGTGAAAGAAGCTGTGAGAATATTAAAAATGCAAGGAATTATTTCTCATTTCCCCCATCCAGAGCTATGGAAATTGCACTTCTTTTGTTGGAAGGTGAAGGTTGAGGCAAAACATTATCAAATTTAGCTATTCCTACTACCATCTACTCAAGTCAGTAGTTTAATGGACATCAAAACATTAGTTTGAGACGTGGCAATCTTGTGTATTAGCTCTTTTTCAAAGGAAGTCTTGTTAATTCTCTTTTAAATGTAGGACCAATGTACTGTACACTTATAGTGTCAAAGCTACGGGTTGTAATTGTGGGTTTTGTCTTGTTTGTGTAAGTTAAGATAAAACTTTATTGTAACCTTACAGAACTGTGCTGCATCTGAGGCCAAATTCCATGCTCTGTTACAGTGATGTAAATCTGATGTTACTCGATTTAATTACCACTGGTAAAGCTGACATCAGTGTTTGGGCAGTTGAACTCTTTTCTTCTCCACAAAGACAAGACCCAGCTACTGCTAGAACAGGGAGAGAATGTTACCATGTTGCAACACAGTGCCCCAACATAGTAACTTTTGTAATGTAGATAGGGGCCTTGATTTACTTTTCACCTTTTAGATTTAAATTATTGGTTTAAAGGCACAGGGCCAACTCCGTTTTGATTCTATTCGGTTTGTAATGCAAAATATTTTCATTAATTTCCTGCACTTTTTTTTAAGTGAAAACAGTGGAGTGGAGCTATTTCCCTTCAGTGACTGAAACAAAAAAAACAACACTCAAGCCATGCATGAGCATGCAAAAATGAAACTGACAGGCCTATATTCACAGCATGATCTGATTGGGAAAAAATTTAATACTTTCAGTGGTGGAAATTAAATGAGATGTTTAAAATCCATTCTCTGTTAATAATCTAAGGTGTTTCAAAACCACCGATGAGGGATTACTTTTGAAATATCAATGTTATGAATTTTACAAATGTAATTAATACTAGAACTGTGCAAACTACCTGCAGAAATGTAAGGCCAGACTCAAATATCCTAGCTCACATTAAACACCACCAGAGTCCACAAGGGGTCCCACTGAAGTAAGTGAGACTATGTGAAGAACACACATCGTCAGTGTGGTTTAATGTAGCTATGCCAATTTACAACAGCTGAGCAGAGCACTGGCATATGGAGATGAACAGTTATCGGGAGCAAACAGTATCTGAACTCTTCTGAACCTCAGAGGCTTGATACAGGCTTTGGCTTAAAATTCAGTTCCATTCATATTTTATCTAAACCAACTCATCCATTTTTATATTACAAATGACCTACCTGATTGAAGATAACTCCTGAAAGATCTGTTTATGTGTTTGTTTACATATGAATTAAATTGAGCTTTGTTTTCATCTATATTAATGCCTTTTTTAGATATGGAAAATGGCTTGACCATTAAATTCATTATTTATTAGTTTAATTAAAGAAAATATCAATTAATAAATAGTAACAATTATTAACAATTATGTGAACACTCCAAATAAGAGCTTTCAGTGGGCAGAGAAGTCTGAGCCACCTATTGTGATTCAATAAGATATGGCCTGTGCCTTCAGACTCCATAGGCAGGACACCCTTTCTGGTCAAAGAGCATTGCATATATGAAATACTTGCAGGAATGTGCCTGGAGGAAGGATAAATCCTGTTGTTAACGGAATTAATGTATAAATAATCCAAGAGACCAATCAAAGTAAGGGCTATGGGTGAGTCCTTTCTAAAGGATGCAGTGATGGATTTCCTTGAATATAGCACTAAGTACATAACTCGAGGCTGTAACGGGAAACTATACTCCCATATGCCTTACATTAGGCTGTATAATTCTTGATATAAAATGTTGTATATATAATGGATTCTAATCCAATCTAGAAACTGATCACTCAAGAGACAAAAGCTCTTGTTAAGGGAGGCATGATCCAAATCTGAAGCTCTAGTGAAAAGGTTTCAATACAGGGATGGGGATTAGGACTAACCTACAACCCTAGTAAGAGAGACCTGGCAATCCAGGCCATTCAGCTAGCCAGCACCAAACAGGACCTGATATATAAAGACATGTCACTATTCCAGATGGATGCAGGATTCTAGATTGCTCTTCGCATGTAGGACCGGAGGATTCAGACATTGGTCTGAGGAGTGACAGGAAGATGTTTGATGTGTCACTTGCACAGACCAATCTGGTAAAAAGCATTTGGGCAGGGCATTGTGTTCCAGCCACATTGTCTCATGGGTAACATTACACCCTGTTGAATGTAATTAACAGTTGTTATTTAAAGACACGGTTAGTATTTATTCTTATTTAAATGTTTATAGGATTCAATATAAAAGCATTAACCATAACTACAACACTAGGAGAGAAAGAAATGTATTTTCGCTTATGGGAAAGCAGTATGGAATTCAACAGGAATGAAACCAATATAGTCCTATAGAAATGTCATAAGGGCCTATAGAAAGGACTCCAAAAGCTATAGAGTTTGATAATGAATGATATAATTCTTTTTTTTTTAAACCATCCTACCTAACTCTATGGCAGGGACAAAAATTACTATTAAATTAGATAGGAGATTCCAAAATATTTCCTCTCTTTCAAGGGGAAGAAAGAAAAAAAAATCTGTACTAACAGTTATAACACGAAAAGGAAAAAGAAAACCCAATGACAAATTCTGTTTCTTGACAGAAAACAATTTCCAACTCCATGATCATTTTTCAAAGATGAACCTTCACATTCCCCCCCATACTGCCCCTCACACCTGGGAGAAATTGCCTGTGAACTTTTGAAACCATCATGTTGTCCTTCAAGTCCCTTCTTAAAATTCTCTTTTGCCATGGATTCTAAACAATACTTGACAAAGTAAGGCAGTTGGTGTGCTGAGACTAGTATTGTCGCATTGTTTCCTTGTACATCCCCATCTGTCTGTATCCACCAGTTGTCTCTTAGGGCAGGTCTTCACTTAAAACGCTGCAGTGGCATAGTTAATCCACCTCCATGAGTGGTGGTAGCTGTATTGATGGGAGAAGTGCTATCTACACCAGGAGCTAGGTTGGTATAACTGTGTCACTCAGGGGTGTGGATTTTTCACACCCCTGACAGACATAGTTATACCAATATAAGTTTATATTGGGGTGGCCAAATTGTGACTCGCGAGCCACATGCAGCTCTTTTACCATGAAAGAGTGGCTCACAAGCCCCCTCTGGCCCCGTATTCTCCACCTACCAGACCGGATGAGGGGAGGAGCTCGGGACCTCTGCCTTGCAGAGGGGTAGTGGGGTAGGAGCTTCTCTCCAGTGGGGAGAAGGGTCTAGGGCCTTCAGCCCTACAAGGCGCACCTGCTGGAGTTCGGGGCTTCAGCAGGAGTGGGGCTGAAGCCCCCAGCCCGAGCTCCTAGCAGGTGTGCTCCGGCTCTCAAACTTCTGAAGATTGTCATATGTGGCTTGGAGCGCCAGTAAGTTTGGCCACCCCTGGTTTATAGCGTAGACATGGCCTTATACTTGGATTGTAAGCTGTTGTGAGGAGGGGCCATCCTTTTGTTCTGTGTTTCTACAGCGCTTAGTACAATGGGGTCCTACTCCATGACTGGGGTCCCTAGACACTACTGCAGTACACACAGTGTTAATAGTAATAAAGAGACATCTCGAGTTTTATTTAAGGGGATATTTCAATAATTAGCCTGCAGTGTTACCCAACAGTCTAGCTAGCTAGACAACAGTAAAGGGAGTTCTCTGAAAGTATGAGCTCTACAAGGCAACAGTTATATGGAAAAAATAGTTACCCAGTGGGCAAGTCATGCCTATTTTAACTGGTAGTGTATACAGAAGATTACAAATAGGCAACTTGTTGGTTTCTTCAGCTAGATATTATTTTAAAATAGTACAGTAGCCACTGTCAACATTCCATGTTTTGTACGTGCCCCTGTATTGTATTTCAGTATACTTGGAATGAACAGTGTCTTTTAGACTTCTGTTATACCTGTGCCAAATCCACACTGATTCATCCTCAACTCCCAATTTGAGTTTTGGATTCAAAAGAGCAACAAATCTGGAAGTTAGACTCCGAGCTCTATTTTCTGGGGAAACAAACAGGAATCTGAGTGAAACAAACATACAAAAATGTAACAGCTCCACTGTCTCCTTGTTCTTTTCTCTTCTCCTCATGTGTCTTTCTCCAAGCTCCCTCTGGTATCTCGGTTATGTTCAGCGTTTACTTACTCCTATTCTGTTCATGGCCTGATTCTGCAACATTTCCTCATGTTGAGTAACACTTACTGTTAGCGTTAATGGGATTAGTGTGAGTATATTCATGTGTGACGTGAGAGAGTCTGGATTTCAAAAAGAGGCCCTCAGCATTAGACAGATTTCTAATTAAGCCCCAGACTGGATAAATTTCCCCCAGTTTTCCTGTTTCCAGGTTTTATTATGCAAGTTTTGATCAGCTTTAGTATCTTAACTAATAAGAGGAGAACTGGAAATATTCAAGTAATCAACCAAAAGTTTCCCTTGGCAAATTGTCTGAACCTCTGAAATCTGCCACATTCGGGTGGAAATCTCAAAAGAACAGGATTTCTGAGGAGATTTCCGGTCCTTCATTTGGGCTATTAAAGCCTTTCCCATGATGTTTGTGCACCTCTGTTTCCAGTCCTGGCTAGAATACAGAAGTGAAAAAAACGTAAGAGAATTGAGGAGAATGTGACGCGGGAGTTAAATAAACTGTTTTTGAATTCTAAAAATTGTTTACTTGTTTCTAGAAGATGCTAACTTGGGGCATTTAATATTTTATATGAATGAATTATTTTTAGGACCCTGTCCCAACCAGCACTCTATAGCCTTAGACTCTGCTCCTTGCACTTATCACCTTGTTTATTTTATTTGTGATTTATTCTGCTACACAGTATTAATGTTTCACAACATTTTGCTAATGTGATACAAAAATCCCTTGTTAACTATCCCAATGAAGGATGTATTTAAACATAGGAAAGTTAACAAGGAGCCATGGAGATTAGTGACTGCTATCTTCCAGTCCTAGTACAAAAACACTGCTTAGCCTCACTTGTTCTTCCATCTCCGGAGTTAGCAAATTGGCTAAAGGATAACACCACTATTCTTATCCAATTAAAAGTGCAGTCCTGCGAATTAAGAAGGAAGGTGTTCTTTATACTAATACTGCTAAGACCCAAAGGCCTCATCTCAATTTCCCCTTTTCCCCAAATCTACAGCTACCTTAGCACCAGCTGGGGGTTTCAGGTCAAATGGAGTATTTTAAAATGGAAGAAAAAAGGCATTCTTTTTCTTATTTTGATGCTTTGCTTTTAAAGAATCACTTGTTGGACAGATACAAGCCCGTGTTCCTTAGCTTTTGTTCTTACAACATAAATTTTTACAACAGTATATCCAATCACGTATATCTAAAATGACTGACCTCGAGTCTATATGGGTACTCTTAGGCTGATTTAAATAAGCTATCCAGTGTCATAATCTTTATTACAAGAGTCCTTCGCCAGAGAAGAAATACAACCTAACGGCTGAAATCCCACTGTGATATCAGCGAATTATAATGCTACTTGCTAACTCGTTTAAAAATAATGAAGTTGCATCGTCCACTGTGTTATGATAAAAGATATGAGGCAGTGCTGTGAAATGGGATTTGATATAAAGTACAGTCAGAGAACATACCCTATTAAAAATGACATTGTAGGGTGCTGTATTCATGTGCTCCATGACTTCCAGATCACATTTGTTCATTAACTAGCCAGAAGGTAGTTTTCCTAACCTTCAGCACTGCAGACATACCTGAGAGCTAGATATTAAGCTGTGTTCTTGCTCCCTTTTATATTATCAGAAATAAATGGGGGCAGGGGATAAACATTTTACCCTTTGAGTTTTAATCTTCAGTGACGTTAATGAGAATTTTGTTATTGACTTCAATGTAGCCAGGATTTCATCCAAGGTTTCAAGACTCTCAATCAAAACATTTCTCTATCCAGCCCTCACCCCTCTTTTCTCAGGGTATGGTGCTTGAAATAACCCCTCCCTCTTCCTGGTGCCTGGAGTAGGTGGGAGGATACTACTCTCTTTTCCTTTAGCTACTGAGAGAGTTCTATCCATCATGTCTCCCTCTTGGCTTAGATCTCTCCAGCCAACGCCAGCTTCATAAGGGGAGTTGGGAGGTGCTTTCTTTTGTTGATGATTCAGTTGCTGTCATAGCGGTGTTGGTTCTACAGCGCTAACAGTAATTCAAGCTAGTTTGGTCAGTAAAACAAATAGACATGAGAAAAAAAACAGGGAGCCAATCTGTTGAGAAAAGAAAGTGGTAACAGTTTTACATGGTTTTCTAGCCACACTCAGACCTTAAGTGTACCTTATAAACCCGGTCAGTTAGATGAATAGTATATCCATTTTAATGATCTGGAAAAAGTGGTAAACAGTGAGGTGGCAAAATTTGCAGATGATACAAAACTACTCAAGATCGTTAAGTCCCATGCAGACTGCAGAGAGCTACAAAAGGATCTCACCAAACTGGATGACTGGGCAACAAAATGGCAGATGAAATTCAATGTTGATAAATGCAAAGTAATGCAGATTGGAAAACATAATCCCAACTATACATACAAAATGATGGGGTCTAAATTATCTGTTACCACTCAAGAAAGAGATCTTAGAGGCCTTGTGGATAGTTCTCTGAAAATATCCACTCAATGTGCAGCGGCCGTCAAAAAAGTGAACAGAATGTTGGGAATCATTAAGAAAGGGATAGATAATAAGACAGAAAATATCATATTGCCTCTATATAAATCCATGGTATGCCCACATCTTGAATACAGTGTGTATAGTGGTCGCCCCATCTGAAAAAAGATATATTGGAATTGGAAAAAGTTAGGAAAATGGAAAAAAAATTATTAGGGCATGGAATGGCTGCCATATGAGGAAAGATTAATAAGATTGGGACTTTTCAGCTTGAAAAAGAGATAACTAAGAGAGCTATAAAATCATGACTGGTGTGGGGAAATTAACTAAGGAAGTGTTATTTACTCCTCCTCATAACAGAAGAATTAGGGGTCACCAAATGAAATTAATAGGCAGCAATATTAAAACAAACAAAGGAAGTATTTTTTCACACAATGCACAGACAACCTGTGGAACTCCTTGCCAGAGGATGTTGTGAAGGCCAAGACTATAACAGGGTTCAAAAAAGAATTAGATAAATTCATGGAGGATAGGTCCATCAATGGCTGTTAGCCAGGATGGGCAGGGATGGTGTCCCTAGCCTCTGTTTGCCAAAAGCTGGGAATAGGTGACAGGGGATGGATCACTTGATGATTACCTGCTCTGTTCATTCCCTCTGGGGCACCTGACATTGGCCATTGTTGGAAGACAGGATACTAGGAACTAGGTGGACCTTTGGTTTTACCCAGTATGGCCATTCTTGTATTCTTATGTCCCCATAGTGCTTAGTGCCTGATATCAACTCCAGGTTCTAATGAATCCATAAAATGTCTTAGCACAGAAACCTTTGGTGTTCCAAGTAAACAAAATGATAAATGAGAACACTCTGCACATAAAAGATTGCAGAACAGGCTGTGATTAACGGTTAACTGGATTTTTAAAGTCTGCAGCAGTCCATGCACTTTCAGCTTGCTACTGATGTACATTTATCTAGGGCCTGTTTTCTCCTTGACAGATGGATGCCTTGCTTCATGTTTGAATGCGTAATTTAACCTGACAGACTCAATTTCTTTTCCACAGGGCCGTGGCGGCAAGGGAAGCATCTACGTCTGGGCCTCTGGAGATGGAGGCAGCTATGATGATTGTAACTGTGACGGCTATGCATCAAGCATGTGGACTATCTCCATCAATTCTGCTATTAATGATGGCCGGACAGCTCTGTACGATGAAAGCTGCTCTTCGACCCTGGCCTCCACGTTCAGCAATGGGAGGAAGAGAAATCCCGAAGCTGGTGTGGTGAGTGCAGATATTATTGTGCTGTTGTCCTGCTCCCTACACTCACACACGTCTGTACGCATCATTTTCTGCTTAGGAGCAGCAGATGTTCCTTTGTTAAAACTAATATTTTCTCATTCACAATACCTGACAATGCCCAAACTGTCAGCTGATGAGATGGGAGGTCGATATTGAAAGCAGCAATGAGCTTCTATGTTTTATGGCTGCATGTAGGTGGTGTTCCCTAGTTATCAGAATACAACTTGGAAAGTGAAGCTGGGGCTTATTTATTCATATGTCCTCAGAATTTTTAATTCCCAGGCAGACTTTCTTTGTGTAATTGCATGATAACGAAGAGTTGAAATCCCCAGCATAACACATCACCTCCAATTTGAGCATATTGTAGGCTAATATAGTCATTGCCAATTTGTCTGTAACCCTGTGTATGTTTCGCAGAATAAGGTTGATGACGAAACAAGTTCAGGGCAAAGTAGTAGTGAAATATGGAATATTGTCAAGCTTCCTGGGTGGTTTCTGCATATTCTCGCTCCTTGCCAGTCTGTTTAGTGTTTTTCTTGAGAGGTTGGTCTAGGAGTGTGGTTACAGAAATGGTTGTTTATTTAATAGCGTAAGAAGCCTCTAGAGCAAAGGATTAAAGCTCCTTTTTAATGTGTGTAAAACTCTAAATAAACAAGCTTGACATTTGCATCACAAACTCCCATTGTTTAATTCAACAGTGATCTATTTTTATTATTGGCATTGTAGTAACCCCTAGGAGCCCCAGACATGGACCAGGAGCCCATTGTGTGAGGTGCTGTACAAAACAGAAGATGGAGCCTGCTCCATAGATGACAAATTAGGTGTCAGGTTCAGGCCCGTGTTGAGGGCAGAGTGGAGCTTCACACCCTAGGGGTACAATCCCTCACCGTTCCAGGTGTACACTAGGAATATTTCCACTATGCCACCTCTTGGAAAGGTACAGCATGCTCCTCCTAGTATGCTAGTGTGTGGTGGGGATTCTCTTACTTTAATAGTCTTCAGATCTGGAGACTCTTGCCTATATGCTCGGGGTCTTACTGATCGCCATATTTGGGGTCGGGAAGGAATTTTCCTCCAGGGCAGATTGGCTGAGCCTCCTCCGCAGCATGGGGCAGGGATCACTAGCAGGAGGGTCTCTGCCGATTGAAGTCACTAAAAACAGGATTGGGGACTTCAACAGCAGAGTCCAGGGAAGGGGTAGGGACGGTTTTATGGCCTGCAGCATACAGGGGGTCAGACCAGATGATCATAATGGTCCCTTCTGACCTTAAAGTCTATGAGTCTATGAGATCATCCAGGGTGGGGTCTGATACTTAAAAGGGGCCAGGCAGGTGTCTTAATAAAAAGTTCAATGTTTGTCAACAGATAGTACACATTTTCCAGTTATTTCATGTTCTGAGTATAGAGACAATCTGGACTGTCCTAGATCTGTTGTATGAGTTTGAAAATACTGACTTATTTCATTGGGTCAGTTGTATGCATGAAGTGATCTACATTACATACATGACTATCACTGTGCAATGCAGACTGTGTCACATTTCCCTCTAGCGGCTAGTCCTCATAGATGATAGCACCCATATTACTGCCTGCTATTGGAGCTACTCCTGTAACTCAAGCAGTAGAAAACTACTATGGTGCTAAAAGTCTTGGGTTCAAATCCTATTGATGACTGGAGGGGCTTTGTGACATTTATAGAAATATAATATCTCTATGAATTTTAGATGTTAATGAATGTTTACTTCTTACTGTCATTGTCCGATCACATGTTCCCACCTGCCCTGTGTATCTATCCATTCTATTTTAAAGGTGATCTAGTAGTTTGAAAAGGCAGTAATTATTCTGTTCCTAGTGACAGGTATAACATTACTCTCATCAACAAGTATTGCCTTCCATGCTATTCCATGTCTGTAGCACAACGGAGAAGGAAATAACTAGTCTTACACATTTTTTCGATATTTTTGCAGGCTACTACGGATTTATATGGCAACTGTACCCTACGTCATTCTGGAACATCTGCAGCTGCACCTGAGGCAGCTGGCGTGTTTGCGTTGGCACTGGAGGCTAAGTAGGTTTAGGAGAAGAGGGATTTTTTTTTAATTTTTCTTTTTGGAATTACTTGTCTGTAAGGCTGACGTTAAGGGCTGTTAAAGCTACAACAGCCAGATCCAAAGCCCATTGAAATGAATAGAAAGCCTCCTATTGAACGTCAAGAGCTTTGAATCAAGCCCTGGGTGCAGGAACTTAGATGTGTTTATGTAAATAATGCAATGACCTCATTTGCATAGTGTATATAATGTGCACTGCCTTATTTGCATATATTGATTCCTTTTACAGATATTTCCTCCCCTCCCCACCTGCTTTGTCTCTGGCTGCCTGCTGACGTGCCCTTCATAGTCTCTCTCCGACTCCACTGTCTGTCTCCCCGATGCCCCCTTCCCAAGCTGACTCACCTGTTTCCCTCATCCAGTTTCCTCTGTCCCCACTTCTGGCTGTGTCCCCCTGGACTCCCCCCACCTCTTGAGTTTTCCTCTGCTCTACCACCAGTTGCTCCCTGACCATATAAACCCTGGCTAGCACACAGTTCTCCACCCACCCGTGGACGTAGAGGTATGGCTAGAATGACTGCCTACACAGGACCACTGTGTCCATCATGCTGTCCTGTGCACTTGCCATATTTCTATAGCTGTGAGCAGACTGGGGTCTGTGCTCCAGACAGGGTCTCTTTTCTTTGAGTTCTGGAGGACTAATAGGTGTCTCTATGATTTAAAATCCTAGAACTCTGACCATACACAGTATGTCTACACTGCAGCTGGGAGCAAGCCTCCCAATCTGATACGCTTTACAGTCAGAAGGGACCATCGTGATCATCTAGTCTGACCTCCTGCATGTTGCAGGCCACAGAACCTCACCCATCCACTCCTGTAATAGACCCCTAACCTCTGGCTGAGTTACTGAAGTCCTCAAATCATGGTTTAAAGACCTCATGTTATAGAGAATCCACCATTTACACTAGTTTAAACCTGCAAGTGACCCATGTCCCATGCTGCAGAGGAAGGTGAAAACCCCCCTGGATCTCTGCCAATCTGACCCGGTGGAAAATTCCCAAATATGGCGATCAGTTAGACCCTGAGCATGTGGACAAGACCTACCAGGCAGATACCTGGGAAAGAATTCTCAGTAGTAACTCAGAGCCCTCTCCATCTAGCGTCCCGTCTCCAGCAGTTGGGGATTTTTGCTACTGGCAGTCGCCGATGGACCACATGCCATTGTAGGCAGTCTCAGCAAATAGACTTGGGCTAGCATGCTAAAAATAGCTAAAACCTGAGCCACAATGTCCACACTTCTATTTTTAGTGCATTTACCTTACTGAGTGTTCAAATACACCAGTCCTTTCAAACTTATTATGGAAAGAGAAAACCATCCTCTTCTTCATCATCATCATCATTATGTTCCTAATATGCCTCTGGCATTTAGGGCAGTAATGAAACTCCTCCACTCCTGTCTGTTTCTTGCAAGTCTTTCAATGGTTCCCCAGCTGTGCCCCGGGTTTTCCAGCTCGGCTTCCACAGCACTTCGCCATGTTGTTTTCGTGCCGCCTTGTTTTCACTTGCCTTCTGGTGTCCATCTTATTGCTACTCTGGTGATGGAATCAGTTTCCATCCGAAGCACATGACTGATCCACCTCCAGCGCCTCCTGGCAATGATGGTGCTTAGATCCTCTTCACTGCACTGTGTCAATAGATCTTGGTTTGAGATTGTTCTGGGCCAAAAGAGATGGAGGATTTTTCTGAGGCAGGTTTATGGAATGAAGACAGTTTGGACATGTCAGACTTTCTCATTCCCCTTCTAAACACCACAAAATAACAACCTTTTTCTATGTTCTTCTTCCATAGTCTGGATCTGACGTGGAGAGACATGCAGCATCTGACAGTGCTCACCTCCAAAAGGAACCAACTTCATGACGAAGTCCATCAATGGCGTAGAAATGGTGTTGGTCTGGAATTTAACCATCTGTTTGGCTATGGAGTCCTCGATGCTGGGGCAATGGTTAAAATGGCAAAAGACTGGAAGACTGTTCCAGAGAGATTCCACTGCGTTGGAGGATCAGTACAAGAACCTGAGTAAGCGAAGACAATGCTCTTTTTCCAATCTAGGGAGTTTGTTCCCTTTCAGACACTTAAGTGACCACAGACAGACACACATAGAAACAGTGACCCCAACACACCCTCAGTATCAGATTTTCTCCCAGAAATGTATGTCCCATACTGCCCAGCCCTCTCCTCGACAGCACAAATATTTTAAGGCGATCATTCCTTAAAAGGAATAATATGCCACCTGATTATCTCAAATAGTTATTCAGACACTTAAATTTAAACACACTGGTTTAGATAAGACAGTAAAACAAGTTTATTAACTACAAAGAGATAGATTTTAAGTAAGTACAAGTAATGAGGCATAAAAGTCAGAAATGGTTACAAGAAAAATAAAGATAAGATGTTTGATAAAGCCTAATTTAACAAACTGTACTAGAATCAAGCAAAATGTCTCACTATATGCTCCAGCAGATTACTGACCAAACTCCGCAGAGTGTAACACCTGCTTCCTTTGTCTCTTTGAATCCAGTGAATGCAATTGGCAGGGAGAGACAGGTGCCTTGGAGTATTTGTCCCTCCTTTTTGTAGTTTCAGTCCCCCTCTTTAAAAAATATTACCAGCTAGGCACAGGCCACAAAGGCTATGTGGAAGGATGTTCACTGCTGGCTTTACTCACATGTTTGAACTCTCTTTCTCGTCCCTTCCTGCTTGATGACTCTGTTTACTGCTTAAATGCAAATTAAGTAGAGCCAATATTCCTTTGTTTGGGACAGGCCTGTTTGCCAATTTCTGTTTGGGCAGAGCTGTGGGGTTTAAACAAGTGTTAATAACACCATACAGGAGAATCTTATAGCTTCACGTACAATGTTACCACACATATTTTATCAGGACAATACTGACCAGCAAATCATGAGTTTTCAAATGATACTTTACAAAGCATGCTTTGTAAAAAGATTATTACAATAGTGTGTGGGTGTGAACACATAGGTATATTCTGTTACAATGTGATATATTTAAATTTGGCAATTTCCTAGTCTAGTGGATAATGTTAACTCCAGAAAACTATAACAATCACTCACAGGTATCAAAGATTCAGTTTGAACATTACAGTATTTAATTGTGTTTGTTTTATGTTCTTCACATCTCTAATTGCCAGCTAGGTAGGCAAATTATTTTCTGATTACTTTCATGTGCAAAGTAGAATGAGTCAACAAGTGAATCAATTAATACTAATTGACTACAACAGCTAAAGTTCAATTTAATTATTTGAAATACTAACCTAATGATGGCCAATTTATGCCTATAACATTTTCAATTTGGCTTTTCAGTGCCATTGTTAAAGGCATTATTATTTTATAGAAAAAGGAGAAGAAAGCAATGTACCACCATGGCACAGAGCTAAGATAGGCCAGGAAGGCTGTGAGTTGTTTTTGCAAAACCTCATCCATTAAATTTTGTTTCTGCAAAACCAAAGCCAAGGGATGGTTCAGATTTGACTGAATAACTAAAATGCAGAATGATTATGTTTATAAAGACAAATTGGGCCAAAATCTCCTCTCAAGTAGAGCTGGGCAGGAAGAAAAATCAAAACATCAACAATATTTGCATACTGAAAACCCTTTTATTTTCCATTTTGGGTCAATTGAAATGTTTTGTTTTGATAATTTCAAAATGTTTTTTTTATTTCATCATTCTTTTCTTTTTTAACCTTTTTCAGTTGTATTAGCTTAAATTTCTAAACAAAAATTTGTTTCAAACTGGAAAACGAAATTTTCCATTTAATAACTTTTTTCTGACCTTTTTTTTGGAGTGGGAAAATCTGTCAATTCCAACCCTATTTCATGAAAAGTTTTGGTTTTGATAACTCAGCATTTTTTAATTAAAAAAACAATGTGTTGAAAAATTTCTGACCATCACTGCCTCTATCACTTTAATGCAGCACCCTTAAAGTAAACTGGGATTATACTGGGGTAAATGAAAGAGGTTAGTCCGTTACGTCTGTCTGCGTCCAAAAGTTAAAATTGTAGAGACATCTTGTGAGCATATTCAGCAAAAAATAGCTCAGTATGTACCTAATAGCTCCTCCTTTCTTAATTTCCCAGTCACATTACCACTACCGAAATGTATTAGATAGAAGTATGCAGTCATTTTGCAATGATTAACGTCATCACATCAAAAAGGATCCCCAACTGAAAGACATGATGGGATGGCAAAATAAATGAAAGTTGGTGCTCTTTACTGCTGAAGTATTTTTAAAGAAGTGCTTTGCCCTGGTGGAGGTATCCAAGGAACAAGGGATATGGCTGGAATGTATTTGCTTTCCAGGGATTCCCAGGTAGAAGAAAGCCTTTTTGGAAACATCTACGCTGTGATAAAAAACCCATTGCACCAAGTCTCAAAGCCTGGGTCAGCTGACTTGGGCTGGGGCTGCAGGACTAAAAACTGCCGTGGAGACATGTGGGCTTGGACTGGGGCTCTGAGACCCTCCCCCCTCGTAGGGTCTCAGAGCCCGGGCATCTACACTGCAATAGTATAACCCCACAGCTGATCCTGGACTGTCCAAGTCAGCTGACCCGGGCCAACCGCAGCCATGCCACAGGTCTTTTATTGCAGTGTAGATGTTACTTTTGTGGCTGTTCCACTTGCCAACAGCCCCGGAACTGGGGGGGGGGGGGGGGGCAAAAAGTGGCTTGAAGCCACCTTTTCACATCCTCCTGAGCTACGCCTAGCACAGCTTGGACAAATTCCAAGATCTGGTTTTCTAAGGGGGAGGTTTCAAAGGCACAAATGATAAGCCATTTCAATGAGAATCAGGCACCTTACTGGTAACCGTGCTTGAAAATCTCTCCCTAATCTGTTTACAGACTCAAGCCAGAAAATACTAGCATACATTTGATTCACCGTATGCACCTAAAATATTTGATTGTGTTTTATATAAATGTCTAATATTACAGTGTTGATGCCACACATCCGGCGTGCCTCTCATGTGGATAATAAAATTCATGATTTGCAACATCTTTATACTTTGGGTTTTAAAATAAAAACAAAACCCATATGAGGAGGATCCAGCCCATCTCCAGCGATTCTGTTTGGATGACGAGTGTAACTGACATTTTGCTTCAGCCATGGATAATTGTTTTATTTTTGTAGTTGGGCATTGCTGCCGCAATGTTTTCTATATTTAGGTTGGTGAGCACAGGATAGACCGTAGTGTGCCATAGCAACACTGCTGATTAGCAGAAACAGGCTGGGGAAGAATCTACAGCCTATTGTGTGTGATGTGACGAAAAGACATCAGTATTTAAAGTTTGAGATTCTCTAGGCTTCAAAATGGAGGAAATATGGATGCCAACAAGACCTCAATAATGACACCACACCATTGGAGGTTGTGTCGACTTCTAGCCAGGTGTCCTGAGCTTGATTGATTTCATCTGCATCATTGCTGATTTATAACTGTTCAAAGAAAGTTTTTTCAAGTTTTACTGGCAGATTAACATATTTCACATCTAAGTGACTTTTAAATCAACCTCCCTCCCCATCTACAACGGGTGCATGCAGTGTGGCAAATCAGATTTGGAAGATAAAATCTTCATAGCATTATACCTTTATTTTGAACATTTTATATTATTAATATGTATAAGTACAATGGTAAAGATTCTGCTCCCTTTATGCACACTGAGTATTTACTTATTCCTCAAGTAGTCCTGGTAAGGTACTACTCCATGTGTTTAAGGGGAACAGAATCTGGCCCAAAGCCATTAGTAATGCTCTATGAAAGGCAGTGTGGCCTAGTGGATAGTGTAGTTGCCGGGGACTCATGGGAGCTGGGTCTTAGTCCCAGCTCTACTACTGGTCTGCTAGATTACCTTAGACAAATTACTTTGCTTCTTTGTGCCTCAGTTTCCCTATCTATAAAATGGGGGTAATGATCCTGACTTCCTTTGTAAAGTGCTTTGAGGTCTATTGATGAGAAGAGCTATGTAATATCATCATTATAACATAAGACCCAGGATTTATTTCAGGATCAACACTGTCACTTGTGAGAGGAGACAGGCTTATGGGCACACCTTTGTGAAATGCTTTCTTTACTGCTCTTAGAAGAATTGTGCTATTTTGTTATTATTGGAAAAGGGTGGGATTTATAGATGTAGCAGTTTGTACCCATTTCTCATAAAAATAAAACATTAAAAATAAAAACATTATTCAACAGCATGACAGTGATCTTGTAATAATTTACCTCCAACGTACTTTACTATATTAAAAAACCTAGGCTGGAACAGAACCTATTTATCTTTAAAAAATACATTTGGATAACGTTCTGGATTTTAATAAACTTTATTCTGAATTATTAAAATAAAGAAAAGATCACATTTTCATATACATTTCAGAAAGCTTTAACAAAAACAACCTTAGGTTTGGAAAGTGCATGGTAGTTAAAGGGAGAACACTGAATGTTGCTTCTTCCCAGGTTGCCCCCTCTTAATCTGAATTAATTTGGTTAATAATCAGTAATTAATAACAGTTAATACCTTACATGTACAACAGTGCCTTTCCTCTCACAGAATCCCAAAGCACTTTACAAACTTCACATACGCTTAAAACAGTTGAGTTAGCAATCTCACTCCTGCAAAAAAAGAAATAAAATAAAAAAAATAAATGCCACGGGAGCTTTAATCGTTACAGGTAGTCTAAACCTCAGTTTTACATCTCATCTGGGGAAGACAGCACCTCTAATATCGGACTGGAACATGAGTTCAGTGCAGACTCAATGGTAAGACTGCCAACTGCTGACTCACTAACACCACTTCCTTCAACCCTAAAGTATTTTGGGGACGTTTACCATCCAAATATTGATCAAACCCAAGCCTGCTTAACCTACGAGGTCTGAAGAGATCGAGGAGGTCTGAGGTCTCACTGTAGCCACAGGATATACAGACTCTAAACTAGTTAACTATTCTTTAGACATTTTGATCTCGATGGTGTATTGCGATGAAAGATTCCAAGACACCAGAGTTTAACTATTATGTCATTTGATAATGGACAGAAATGCAGCTTCCTCTTGCAGAGAGTCAGTGGTTGCTAAGCATCAGCAACCTTATCATTGGGGTTGCTCTTGCTGCCATGGGAAAAATCATGAATTGCAACATTTAAAAGCTAAGCCAACTTTACAAAATAAAACTTTTAAAAGTCCATGTTAAGTGCCACTTTTCCTATGGACATGAGTTCCTGCCAAGTGGCATTTCTACCTAATAGTCACCCTGTTGTTCTGCATTTTTAAAAATTAATTTTTTGAACATATAAAAATAACCCTTAGAAAGGCTCCTTTTGAATCTCACTGTATCACAGTAGCACTTAGTAAAATATCAACCTTATTTTTCTGATTGCAAATGTTACTTTTAAAAGGGCAATTCTGTTTCCTCATCTCAACATGACCAATGTTGCACTTCTTAAAAGAGTGGCACATGCAACACTATAGAATTATGAACAATTGCATAATGCGGGGGGGCATGGAAGTTAGACATGAAGAAGAATTTTTGGGCAGGTCAGAAGGCAAACAGAGTTTGATAATTACATCAAAAGGATTTTTGTAATGACTGAAGTAATTCTTATATCTTTCAGCTGCTTCACTCACTCAGAGGCAACGTTTTACATTGTTCACTGCATGTTGCTGTTAAAGGCATTCACAGTTTTTTACACCACCTCTGTAATTAGTATGATTTGTGAGGCAATTCCTGAGGTAATTTTTCAGGGCCCAGGAGTGCCTATTAGGCATGTGCTAGTGGCAATGTGGAGCCACACTGCACCAACATAAATCCTCACTGACATTGTCGCTTTCCCCAGATGAGATGCGTCTCCCAGAGTTCTCAGGAATACCTGGGGAGTGAACTCACTGCTACCACTCTCCATTGGCTAGCACCTGAAAGGGGTGTACCACAACTCTGCCTCATCCCTACCCCTTTTGGGTTGAAAATTGGGGAACAATTGCTTTGCTCACACAAGCACAAAGAGTGTAATTGCGGGCACAAAATGTGAAATCCTAGCTCCTCTAAAGTCAATGGCAAAACTCCCATTGACTTAAGTGGGGCTAAGATTTCACCCAAAGAGTGTCAATTGCACTCAGGCAGAGGCTGGCCATACATTTTGTCCCTAGTTTTTATTTCAACCGTATTCAGGCAAATTTTGTTGTGTTCACTGGAGGTTTCTCTACATAAGAACTGAGTTATAATAACTAAGGAATGAAGGCCTCAGGATTTGACATACTGAGAATGTGGCAAAATAGTTGTGTCCCTCTGTGTGTGTGTGTGTTTGTGTGTTTCAGATGTCAAATATAGCCATTTTTTAGTATAAATGAGCAAACAAAAGTGTGTTATAATTCAGACTAAGTTAGGGATAGGACTCATGGTTTGGGTTTGAGTGCAGATTAGGGCAAGGATACAGATTTGAATCTGATGGTACTGAAATATTCTGAAATGGCCTCCTGTCATTCTAGCCAGAAATGCTTTCTGACATCCTTTAATAGTAGCTGTCTCACAAGACCAGCTGCTCTCAGTTTTTCTAGAGACTATAACATATAATTAAACCAGAACCAGAAATACTAGTAAGCAAAAAAAGCCATGTATAATTTTTAATAGACATTGCTATTTCTTAACTATCAGCATGTACTTCCGTAACATGTTCCTTCTTTCTGTGTTTGTTTTGTAAAGTACTTTCAAATCAGGTGCTGACTTGCTCCTTAAAATGTCAATATTTTATTTATAAAGCTTGAGTCCTATCGATCTAGATTTGGCTCCTTCATTTTCTTTCAATGAATTGTTTTGAGTTAAGAAGGAAACGGTTACATACTTTGATATTAGGAGGCTATGGGAATGAACAGATAACATAATATGAAAAATAATGATTTTAGCAAATATTAAAAATAAGTACCATGTGGATTTGGTGCTCGTGGTCACTTTAAATCTCTGGATTTGGCTTGCTTTCCATTTTATTATGTAGATGACTGAAGAGTTTCATAATGGTATTTAATCCAGAGTCAGTTTTATGGTGATGAGTAAATATGAAGATGACAATGGTGAGCCATATGAAGTGATAGTTAACTTGGTGAGGCAATAGGTGAGCACTTACTGTATTCTTCAAATCATGTATGGCACAACCTCCAACTCCTGCCTGTCTAAGGAGTTCCATTCTCCTTGCTCATTCATGCTCTTCAAATTCTATTATAGTATTTTTGTGTGTTTGTATAAACACATGTAGATGTTTAATGAAAAATAAGGTGTGCCTCATCGTATATATCATTTTAACCTACGTTATTGTTATTAAACCCTCAGAAAAATACCATCAAGTGGCAAGTTGGTTCTAACACTTACAACTGATGCTTGTGAGGGGAAAGAAAACTTTGTCCGCTACCTAGAACATGTGCAAGCAGTTATAACCGTGAACTCTACTAGGCGAGGGGACCTCAACATCAACATGACATCACCTATGGGGACTAAATCCATTTTACTGAGCCGACGTCCAAGAGATGATGACTCCAAGGTGGGTTTTGACAAATGGCCTTTCATGACAACACACACTTGGGGAGAAGACCCCAGAGGCACTTGGGTTCTGGAAGTTGGATTTGTTGATAGCATGCCACAGAAGGGAGTACTGAAGGAATGGACATTGATGCTACATGGTACACAAAGCGCACCATATATAGACCAAATAGTAAGAGATTACCAATCCAAACTGGCTATGTCCAAGAAGGAAGAGCTGGAAGAAGAATTAGACGAAGCGGTAGAGAGAAGTCTGAAGAGTATACTGAGCAAGAACTAGCACTGTTCTGCATGTTGGTCTCTTTCCTTTCTAGCTCATTCTACTCACCTTTCTACTATCCAGACTTCTGTGTTAGACATATTACAATGTCTCCATAGCCAAATTATCATACTTTATAGATTTTAAAGTCTTATATCCTGTCAATGATTATTTTAATTACAACCGAAGCAATCTTTTTTTACTCTAAGCCACAGATATGTTGTTCCCTATCAACTACTCTGTACAGTTTGTGACTGTAAATGATTTTGTGTCATACAAATAGGTAATAACTTGCAAACAAAACCGTGATGGCTTTTCCCTTCATATTTTTGTGGTAAATGTTGTTTGTATTTAAAAATTTAAAAAAGAGAGAGTAAATTTTAAAACTGGCAGTTAGTGGTAATGAACCCATTTGGTCAGCTTTCATGATAGAGATGTTAACAGTAACAAGTTGGCTGGAGAGGCCTTTGAATGACCAACAGCCTGATTCTGCGCCATTGACTTCAATGGGAGTTTTCCCATTGGCTTCAGTAAGAATAGGAATAGGCCCTAAAAGGAAAAAATAATCCAGAGATTAAGAAAGATGGTAACCTTCTCTCAGAAATCAATGCCTTTTGCCATTTCCTTTTTACTTACACGCACACGCACACACACACACACACACACCATTTTTTGACTTAGAGATGATTCATTTGTATGTAATAAGTGAGTCTGATAAAGGACGTGCATTAGGAAACAGGGTCCAAATGTTCTAAAAGCACAAGTATTTTTTAAAAAATTGGTAATTCAGATCCAATTTATGCCAAATCATCACATTGGGAATGAAATTTAAAATGGAGGGCTACCCTTTTGCAATATGCATCTGCTCTCCTTTATACTGAAATGTATTCTAGCAGCATAAGATAAGGCTGTGTCGGCATTTCTGTTACAGACCCCTATAGTCCGGGGTTGGTAATTTGCTATGGGAGAAAATTGGCATATGCACTTTTAGTCCAAAAGCAATTTTTAATTCAAATTTTCTTTTATTTTAAATAGTAGAGCTTATGTCAGTTTTGAATTGTACTCGTTTATTTAAGAAGAAAAGCTGCTTAGATTGTTTTGTGATATGTGCACAATGCAAAGTTAGTTTTGACTAGCAATAAAGAAGAATAAATTTGTGAAAATTATCCCATAAATCATTGTTGCTGTTTAAAGGACCTAGTCCTCAAACTCTTACACTTATGAGTGTTTTTAGCATCTGATCCAAAAAAGTAAATTAAACCTCTCAGAGCCTGATCTATCTACTGCCATTGACTTGAATGGAGATTACACGTAGTGGCAAACACAACACCCACAAGTGTTTGCAGAACTGGGATCTCAGTTAGTAATCTCTGAATAGTAACTTCGGGCCCAATCCTGCAAACACTTGCATAGTTGCTTATCTTTAAGTACATGAGTAGTTACTTTGGCTTCAGCGGAACTACTCCATGCTTACAGTTATGTGCATAAGTGTTTGCAGGACTGGGGCTAGGATGTTGGCAGTAACTAGTTTCAGAATTTGATTATTTTCTATTTTTAATATGCAGAATATGCATCTAAAATGTGTGTTATCAAGAGCTGTTTAGGTTAATCAGTTGCAAACTAAAATTAAAATGAATACGTATTTACCTAATGATTAAAAATGACACCAACAGGTTATGATATGCATAGTTTTATCCCAGAATGTATATGTTTTCTATTATCTCAAGTGAATATTCAACTCTTAACCTTCCATAACAGGATTTTTTTTTCTTTTCCTTTCAAATCCCAAACAAATTATCTACTTAAAATATGTTTACATTATGTATACTATAAGCCAAGTTAAGCACCTAAGTGTTCATAGGATCTCCATTCCCTTACACCAGTGTAACTGAGGGGTTACTCCATTGCAGACAATTGAGTCACACTTAGGTGTAAGTGAGAGGAGAAACAGGCCCTCAGGCTTTTAGGGTACGTCCAGACTACCCGCCGAATCAGCGGGTAGTAATCGATCTATCGGGGATCGATATATCGCATCTCATCTAGATGCGATATATCGATTCCCTGAACACGCTCCCGTCGAATCCGGAACTCCACCAGGGCTAGCAGCGGTAGTGGAGTTGACGGGGGCGCCGCAGCCATCGATCCCACGCTGTGAGGACCCGAGGTAAGTCGAAATAAGATGCATCGACTTCAGCTACGCTATTCCCGTAGCTGAAGTTGCATATCTTACATCGACACTCCCTCCCCCCCCCAGTGTAGACCAGCCCTTACTTTTAAAATATCACCTAATAGGAGTGACTTTTAAAATCCTGTTGTTGTTCATTTGTTCCAACAGATGGAAAGCATCAACTATATCTCATCTTGGGGTCTTAAAATAAACCAAAGGACACCGGGGCCCACTTCTAACCTCAGATACACACATGTAGGCTATGAGCCAATTCTTAAAGTAGTAGGTGGGTGTCTTTGAAACTGGGAAGACGCCCATTGTCTTCAATGGGTTTTGAACTGGGCCTGTGGTTCCCAGTAGTTAATGGGAGTTGCACGTGCATATCAGAGGGAAGAATTTGCCCCTATTATGTGTACATATGCGTTTGATAACACACAAACACTCATGATATATAGAATATACATATAGTATGTAATATATAAATGCAAGCATACATAATATATATTACATATAATATTGAACATAATAAATACATATACACTCATGCATCATGTTTGTGTGTATGTATTTTCTAAAGAAACAGATCATTTAAACATATTAAAGAGTATTCTAAAATATGGGAAAAGTTATTGAATTAAGAAACGTCCTTGTGGCAATTTTAAATGAAAGTGTACGTTAATTCCTATTGCATTCATGTAATTTTGCAATTCTCTGTTTAAACATTAAATGTCTTATATAGCAGCAAAATAACTTAATGGGTGTTCATATTTTCATAATATTGACTTAAATTATTAAGTGCAAGATGACTGTAAGGGGTGATTAACAGAAATTATGAGTTTTGATATGCGTATATATAAAATAAGTGTATATACAATATATATATATATAGCTAGACTTCAAACTCTTCAGAATTTTTGCATCAGGGTAAGCACTGAAAAATGTCCAGTTAGAATAAGTTTTTATGGTATTGCGGATGCAAAATAAAATTAATTTATTAGCATTTATAACAGAGGAACTAATTCAGTTCTCAATTTAAAACAGGTGAATGTTGTTAAAATATAAAGCCCTGTGATGATGTTTTATAATCTGAGTAAAATAAAGAGATGTTGTAAACTGGCAGGTCCTATCATCATTGCCTATCAGAAGTCATGGGGGATGGGACATGTATTCAGTGAAACCACTTCAAAATGCTCTACTTATAATAATGCAGGCCTGATGAGGTAAATCACATCTCAGGTATGTTTAGCACACAGGAGAGAAATATCTGCATCAAAGAAAGGCATCCCAGCATAAAGGCAGTAAAACTATAGTGTTCAGCAATGTTTTAGCTGTTAGGTGTGTTATACAATGGAGCACTGTCACTTGAGGCCCCAATTCAGGAAAGAGCGTAAGCACATGGTCAAAGGTAAGCATTTGTTTGAGCCCCATTGACTTCAAGGGGTGTTAAGTAAAGGCTTAAAGTTAAGCACCTGCTTACGTGCTTTTCTGCATCAGGGCCTGAATGATCAACAGTGCTGTGAGACACAGTACGTCTTGTCCTGTGAACAACCAGCCTTCATTAGATCCAGCTGGATTGAAAGTGGAAGTGGCATTCAGCTTTTCAGAATGCAAAACAAACAAAAAAAACAACCGCAAATAGCCATTTTGATCCACAAGAAACCTTTGTCTTTCCTTGGGGTTTTCCTGTTTTTAGTACCCTTTTATTCCTATAGGACAGGAATCACATGTTATTAGAAACCCAGCTATGTAGCCACCCAACATGACTGGAGTGCTAAATGATCCCGGGAAATTCATTTACTCAATTCCCATTGTCATGGGAGCCAAAATAGAGTAAAACACAGGTCTCATTCTCAGTTAAGAGACTGGCTTAACCCCTGAGGTTTAATATCCCTTCCACAATAGTTGTTAGAAAGAACAGAGATAATTCTTGCTATTTATGCACAATTTACAAGCCCTGGGCTGTCAGATTGTGGCTTTCTCTTCTACACAGCTATCTACAGTGCTGGTGGTCACCATACCATTCTTCCTTTGTGGCCGCTTTATTGCATGACTGGTAGGTCTGTGGAACGCATACCTCTGAACTTAGGACCCAGCCCTGCATGGCCTCAGCTAATGTCAATGGGGTTCAGGGAGTTCAACACCTCACAGGCTTCAGCCCTTATCTAACACCAAAGTGCATTACTTTCTGTTCGAGTACAGTATACTGCTTCCCCCACAACATGGGGCACAGAACTTATTTCACTTGGAATTTTTATAATATAGGAAGGCCTCAAAACCAAATTTATTTTAATCACAGGTTGAAAGTCACCCCTGTGCATGGTGACAGCACAAGCTCTGTGCACCACTTAAATCCACTTCAGCCCTATTTTTGAGGGCTTATGTGGTGGATGGGCTCTGTGCTTAGGCCTCTGCACAGGGAAGACTTTCCCCCATACTGAGTCAAAATATGTTTCACTAGCATACACTGCACTCAGCTGGACTCATTTACCTAGGAGAAGCCCCACTGCTTTTTGTAGGGTGACTAGAATCTGGCCCACTGTATACATTTAAAGATTCCTTGTCTACAATAAGCTGCAAAGCAACAATCTGCTATGGAAAAGGAGCTTATGACATATACTCCATAGCATTACAATAAGACAACAGCAACAATTCCTTTAAATGAAACATGTGTGTGAATATTACATTCACACACACACGCGCGCGCGAAAACCCAAACAAACCGCATTGGTAACTGCCTAAGGAAGCGATTCTGCTGTTATAAGATTGATTGAAGTAAAATTTGATTAGTCAGCTTCTTGGCCTTTTAGTCTAGAACTATTTTTTCACTGTTCAGTCTTCAATTAATTTATCAACATCGCTGCATGATGTTAATGTGTGCATCACCTATCACTGTTTTAAAAAAGACACCATTTTATAAAAAGCACAGTATGAATGTAGGTTAGCTAGTAAAATGCATCATCAAGCTCCAACGGAAAAAAGTGTATAGATGGTTCTTCTTGTCCCGCAGTATGTAATGAGGAGTAGATTAGGGGCATGAGCCTGATTCTCGTCACCTCTTAGTCAATAGGTGTTTTATCACTGCTTGCAGGGAGCACAGGATCAAGCCCTATGTAATACAGAACATTCTGATATGCTGTAGTAGGAGTTTTGTCAGAGGTTCTTGTTAATTTCAATCCCAAAGGCCTTATAAATCCTGAAGACCTTACACAGTTTTTATTCAGTCCTTTCAATACATGTTTTATCTGAGTAAAAAGTGAGTTAAGGCCTTCACAGTTTAGGCTCCACACCTGCAAAGCATTTAAGTACATGCTTAATTTTCCTGGGACTACTCACATGCTTACACTTAAGTACTTGCTTAAGTCCTCTGCTGGATCACAGTCTTTGCCCTTAAGTAATATCCAACTTATGCACACATTTTTATGGTTCTAGCCGTGAAAGATTTTATTCTCATTGAAACTGCTGGGATTACTCACATGAATAAAGTGAGCAGGATTTGGCCTATATGGCTGTGAAAGAGATAGTAGGAAAGCAATATACATATGGGAGCATCATTTACATTTCATGATAAATTTGTAGTTCTGGGTAATTATTAGAGTTGGTTGGGAATTTTCCATTGATTTTTTTTAATGGAAAAGGACGTTTTCCCAAAATCAAAAGTTCCCCTTGGAAAATTTTGATTTTTTTCATCAGGAGCCTCATGCCACCATTAGCCTCTATGGCATCCGTACTACATTTCCCAGGATGTACAATGGTCTCCTCTCTGGTTGAATTGCTTCTGTGCATCATGGGAGTCCCAAGACTGTAGTGCATTGAGGGAGCTGTAGTCCAACCAGCAATCCTGGCCCATGGAGGAGAACAGGAGACATGAGGCACCCGAGCTACTCCTCACATGAGGCACTGTGGCAGCTCAGGTGGATGCTGGTGAACGTCCAACTGAGCTGAAATAAAGTGTTTTGATATTTCAGAATCAAAAAATTTTGGAACTTTTCCTCTGTGAAAAATTTCCACATTTTGGCTTATCTGTACATGAAAACAAATATCAAAATATCAGCATTTCCCACAGGACAGAAATTCCAATTTCTGTCACACTGTGTAATACTGTAACCGTATTTTCTCTTATGTGTCAAAAACAGGATACTGTCCTGCAAACCTTCACTCCCTATGTGCTTGAGCCATCCCATTGAGTTTATAGGACTGCTCACATAAGTAAGATGTTGCAGGATCATGTATAGGGTTTTTAGGTCTGGATCACTAAAATGCAACAAATTTGAGGGAAAAAATAATAAAATATACACTGAAAATACCCCAACCAGACAATCTTTGAAGTGTCTGCAATCCTCTGAAGAGATTCCAGTATGCACTAAAGACCTCGACCTCAGATTTTGCAGTGGGCCCAATTTTAAATAGAGTTCAAGGAAGCTATTTTTAAAACCAGACAATAACAGACATTTAAGCATAAAAATTAGATGCAAGCTGCTTAAAAATAAACACAATCAAATGAAAACCCTAGTGAAATCCTGGCCCCCTTGAAGTCAATGGGAGGTTTGTGTGTAAAGGCTGAACTAAGATTCTTAATACATTCTTTTTTAAAGCTGTCCCTTTTTTTCTTTTGGTACTGTTGCATATTTTACCCTTAGTAGCCTAGATGATATGTAGTAAGATCTTAATGACAAATTCAGCCACATTTGTGTTTGGTAACATAGCTAAAAATAAATGACTGCTAAGCTTTCTTATACATAAAGGGTAGGGTATATAAACAAGGGATAGTTGAAATATGTTACTGAACTAAAGTGCTTAGTCTTTCACCTTGAAAACGTCATGTCAGTCAGTTTGTTAATTGGTTAATACTAGCTTGGTTAATGCTACTATTTGATGTTAAAGGTAACACACACGCACTGTGACTATGTTCTTTAGGATGCAAAGCTTTTATTCAATGAACCAGATGCCACAAGCTAACATTTGCAGCTGTCTGAAAATTGGAAACTAATGGCAGCTAAAGCATCATTAGAGGAATATAAACTGTAAGGGGCCAATTTGTAGTGGGCACATATTACTTAGGTGTGGTTTAGACAGGCAACTTCTTAATAATTACTTCCTGCTTGTCCTAATCACAAAAAATGTTGCGTAATTGAACCTGCTACTAGTTGCCCAAGTACATTTTAATGATTACTACATTAAAGGTAAACCTACACCAGACAGAATTGCCATTAATGTATCAATGTTTTATATCAAAACAGCAAGTCTCACTATGTTAGCATTGTGTCAGGGAAAAAATAATTACGTCATTTAATAACTATGCCAGACAAGTTGCTTATCAAATGATGTAACTTAAGAGCCTTTGTCTCCTAGCTTCTTCTTGCTTGTCTTCTCAATCGTTGTCTCCACAATCATAGCTGTCTCTTCGTAAGTCTGAATTCTGTCATCTGAAAACTTCTCAATGGATTCCACTACTTCCACCTTCTCATAGCTCATGGAACTGGGTAAGCTTGGTTCTCTGAATGCTTGGCCTCCTCGTTGGTCTTCTCTGTCATACTCTGTCTCTTCAAATACGTCTGGCTCTGGAGGGCTGTCTACACCAGCTGGAGGTGCTGCCTCAGGCCCTGTGATGTCTGGCTGCTTTGAGGGCTCTTCAGCTTTTTCTTCTGACTTTCTGCCCCGTTCATTTATTTCTTCTCTCTCTTCAAGCTCATATTGCATTTCAGGGACTTCCCCTTTCTCATTTGCTGATGGTTCAGAGGGTTCAGGCAGCTCTGGAATTGGCTCCACCTCCCCACCATTTGGCATCTTTCCATTGCTAGTGGAAACAATGATCCCACCTCCAGCTGGGGTGGAGGAAGAATAGAAGCAAGGATGGTCATAGCTTGCTTCCCCTGTGACAAGTACATAGCGCCCTTTGGTGGACAAGTCAGTCTTAGGCTCGGGTCTCTTGTAGCATCTAATTTTCTCTCTCACAGTGTTACACAATTCATCAAAAGCTTTACTTATCCGAGCTCCATCAGGCACATCCTCTGGGACTGTTTCTTGCTCATCTAGTTCTAATCCTTCCTGCTTAGGTTCACATATTACTGTGCTTTCGTGTTTCAATTGAAGCTGATCCTGATGAAAGCCTTCCAGGGTTCTTTCATAGCTGTTTTCAGGTGAAAACCCATCTATGTCTTTGGAAGTGATCTCCTTTCTCCTAGAAATTTTCTTTGCCAGACCTTTTTGTCTTGGTTTCGCACTTGCAATCTCTTGCATAACCAGGGTGATATCTAAAGAAAATCCAAAACAAAGGCAACAGCACACAACATTGAAAGGAGGTGCCCAAGGCAGTTTAGCAATCTGTCTCCAAACGAAAGGGCCCCATGGTCAGTACAGTATGTGCAGAACAGAGTGCAGCTGCAAAAGTGGGCATGTATTCATTTTATGTATGAAGGTGGCTATTCTGTGTGTGCAACACTGGGCACGTGTTCATTTTGCATGTACAAAGACCACTTTTAGACAGAAAATGTATAAATACTAACTTCTGCATGTACAAAACTGAGCGCACAAAATCAGCATCTCTAAACTATGAAGACTATACTAATGCTCTGAAGGTACATTTAGGGCTCACTGCTGCTTTTCAGTATAGTGTGCAACACCACTATCTTGGATCAGTAGCAGGATTAAGGGCCATACCCACATGGAAGTAGCTCCTGTGGTTGCTTCACAGGCCTCCTGGGCTTTCCAGCTGCAGAAACGTCTCCCAGATGTGACGGGAAAAACATCCCCATGTTAAAAAACATTCCCCCTGCCCCGTTCCTTGTGGAAGAATTGCAGACTCCACCCAGAGCTATCACCAGAAATGCAGATCAGGTTCACGTGAATGTTGACAGGAGACTCACTCATGTCCTAACACAGAGGCAAGTTCTTCCCTTACTCTCTAGTCAAGTCCTGTAGGTAATGATCCGAAGTACAGTTAGATGCATGGGCCAGATGCTCAGCTGGTGTAAATGAACATAACTTCATTGACTTCCATGGAGATGCATCTATGTACATCAGTTGAGGATCTGGTCTCCATGTATTAGTAGCTAATTTGTTCACTAACAAACTTAATTAAAGCCTGCTGTATTTGGCGCTACACTAGGGGAAACACCCTATTTGGTCTCCAAAAATTTGAACATCCGACAGTTTATCTTCATTTTTTAACATGCCTTGTTTTCAATAAAACATCCAATTACCCATCTATTTATCATGATACTTCTGAGACATCATTCAACTTGGTATGTAAAGTACCTAGGTATCAAACCATCCATCTCCGTTGTTAACAAAATCATTTCTACTTTAGCCCCGGATATTTTCCTTCACTAGTTCCTGCTCTTACAAACATCCTAATTCTAAATGTATTAATCAGACAGTTCTGGGGAGCAATCATACAGTGCGGAATGTGACTCCATTCAGCTCAAATTGGGTCATGGCAGATAAACAAGACTAAATTGCCTATCTGTATTTGCAGGGCTACCCAAATGTTCCTATTTTGTTTAGTGATAATGAAAGGATGGTCAGACTTGGGCTATAACCTAAATCCTATGTGATCTCATCGCATTTTTTTTTTAAAGGCTGTCTATTCTATTAGTTCTCTTTGTGCATCTCATTTATTCAGTGCAAGCTATTTCTGTTGCAGTAAGTCATGCCACCAGTATAGCAAAGGAACCAATTGGTTAGGGCAGTGGTTCCCAAACTTGTTCCGCCGCTTGTGCATGGAAAGCCCCTGGCGGGCCGGGCCGGTTTATTTACCTGCCGCGTCCGCAGGTTCGGCTGATTGCGGCTCCCAGTGGCCCAGTTCGCTGCTCCAAGCCAATGGGAGCTGCTGGAAGCAGCAGCCACTATGTCCTTGGCCCGCGCTGCTTCCAGCAGCTCCCATTGGCCTGGAGCAGCGAACTGCAGCCACTGGGAGCTGCGATTGGCTGAACCTGCGGACGCAGCAGGTAAACAAACCGACCTGGCCCGCCAGGGGCTTTCCATGCACAAGCAGCAGAACAAGTTTGGGAACCACTGGGTTAGGGGATCCAGCCTTCAAGGGCCAGATCTGAAGCCAACTGATGTAAACTGAAAGTCTCCCATTGACTTCAATAGGCTCTGATTTAGGCCCCAACAACGGGGTCCATGCTGAAGACAAATGAAAAATGGTTTAAAATGCAAATGTTCCTCATTTACTCAAACAAGAAAAGAATAACAGACGTTTACCTCGCCTCCTCCAGGTTGTAGTGTGGCAGGGTCTGTAGCTCTGTGTGAAGAGGGCAACTGGGGTTCCAATTATGGCAGAATTTAACCTGGCAGAGAGAATTTGCATGAGTCAGATTTCCCCCAGAGTATCTTAAACAAGTAGGACAATTTGCCTCACATTGAAATGGGAACATAAAATACCATTTAAATCAATATGGCGCAGAGGCTGTGTACTATTGGCCAGATTCCCTGCTGGTGTAAATCGGCAATGCCTTCACTGTCTTCAACGGAACTATGCCGATTTACACCAACAGAGGATCTGGCCTACGCTACTTACCTACAGCATGTTGAGCAAAGCACATCGTTTTAAAAAGCAGCCCTAGTTTTGTCAGGGAATGATTTCATAATGTAAGGGGAGATTTTGACAGGCACGAAGGGCAGTTAGACATCCCATGCCCTCTGGAAGTCAGCGGGATCTGGGTATCTAACTCTTTTGGCCATCTTCCCCATAGAACTAAGGGCCATATACAGCTCTCAAACCATACGCATATGCAGTTTAATGCAAATAAGAAAGCAGTCAATAAAAGTAAACTAGATTCTTTATTTAACTTAGTTCAACAGCTCTTGCCATCTGCTCATTTTTCTTCATGCAAGCTCCCTCTAGTGTTCCCAGCCAGGCACTGCACCTACTTGTTCCTGCTCTGTTTAATTAACCTTGCCTATCGCCTGCAACTCTGAATGAACCAGTGGGAGCTCAAAGGCATATGAAATAAGAGGAGAAAATGCCCCTTCGATTCACAAGAATGCACACAAAATGTAGTTTAAGGGTAAGGCTTATGGTGACAAGTATCGGGTCAAAAAAAGCCTAAATCAGTTCACTTTTCAGTTCCCCCCACTAAAGGTTCTGCAGTGCTGAAATACAATGGGTGGGGACCGGCCAGCTGAGTCAGAAAACATAATGGAACTGTGACACACTGTACCTCAAAATAACAACCTGTAACCCCATATGCAGCACTTGTATATGGTTATGATATTTTGTAACAAAAATATGCCTTGTGAAATATCATTGGAAAAGTCATAATCTATTGGACATTACTAGCCTGTTGAAATGCAGGGATCATTAGTGTATATGAAGTTATGAGATTTTTGTTATATGTTTGTCACTGAAACATGTTGCGAGCTGGAAAACATGCAGACTAGCTTTTCTCTGGCAACAAAGGAGTGACCAACACCCAACCAGGTGTTAAGCAACCACCATCGGTCATTCACCAGCAAGGGAGTTTTAAACAAACGATTTGCAATTCACATGAGAGTCAGTTACTCCTGCATGTACACCACGGGGCTGCCTAACCACCATGACACAGCAAGGATTTTTCCAGCATCGAGGAAAGTATAAAATAAGGGACAGTGACATAACCACCTCACCTTATTGTGATCTTCAATAACCCTGCTCAGCTGCCTTCTAATCTTGGAGGTGTCTAACATCCCTAGGCTTCTAAATCTCTACACTTAAGTCCCCTAGGTGCCTACATTTCTGCCATTGACCATGTGCAAAGCTGCTTCAGGCTCAGCAAAAGTGCAGCTATCTCACACCTAAACCCCAGCGAGATCTTCAAACTGGATGTTGTCCCACCTAGCTCACCTGGAGGGCCTGTTCTGGTAGGCATGCCTATAGCACACCTAACCCAACAACAAATGGCTGTGGCATTGGGGAGGGAAGCGGGCAGATGAGGAGCTAGACCTAGACCCCCAACACCTTAGTCTAGTGGTTAAGGATACGAGAAGCCCAGGCTTAATGCCCCTCTCTGCTTGAGGTGGAGACTGGATGTGACATTGAGTCTCCCATCTCTTAGGTGCGTGTCCTAACTACTAGCTATGGGATACTTTGCTATGAAAGGTTTAAGAGTGGTAGCTGTGTTAGTCTGTCTGTATCAGCAAAAAGAATGAGTATTTGTGGCACCTTAGAGACTAACAAATTTATTTGAGCATAAGCTTTTGTGGGCTAAAGCCCACTTCATCAGATGCATGCAGTGGAAGTCTCTTAATTTCTCCTGTTGAATCATAGAATATGAGGGTTGAAAGGGACCTCAGGAGGTCATCTAGTCCAACCCCCTACTCAAAGCAGGACCAATCCCCAGACAGACTTTTGCCCCAGATTCCTAAATGGCCCCCCTCAAGGATTGAACTCATAACCCTGGGTTTAGCAGGCCAATGCTCAAAACCACTGAGTTATCCCTCCCACCCACAGTTTATAAAAAGCTGGTCCACAGTTTATAAAAAAATAAATATGCACTTTAATTTAAAGAGAGTGAGCACATATGATGTTATAGGCTAGTGGGTAGGTGTGGCACTCTGAATTTCAGAATGGCACCCCCATATTCACAATGGTGATATGATTATATGTTTTGTACAAAGCATGCCTTCTGAAGTACAATTTAAAAAGTCTTGATCTGTGGACCATCAATAGCCTGTTGGATTGTGTGTGCTATCATTGTATCTAAAGTTATGAAGTTTTGCTATGTGTATGTTATTGAAATATTTTGTGAGGTTGGGATGACCCACAACCAGCCTTTCAGATACAACAATGGAGTAGCCAGATGTGCTGATGACCCATTGAAGGGAATCCACTCTCCCACCGACCATCTCAGAAGACTTCTTAGAGAGAGCACGTAGACAATGGAGACTGCTTGGCCAATGGACTCGGATTCCCTTTCACAAGCAAAAGATCTTTCCAGCAAGTTGGAAGAAACTATAATGAGGGGAAGTGACATCATGGCTTGGTCTCACTCCCGCCACAACTCAACACCCGGAAGAAACTTCTAGAGGATAAAGACTTTGAACTGGGGAGGGTAGTCCTAGCCGGTGTACTGAGGTTTGTACCATCCATCAGGGTAAGACACTGTTTGATTCAAATCCTATTTGGTTTATAGAACTCAGATTGCAAATCTACTTTTATTTCTTGGGGAACCAACTTTGATCTATATGCTTACTACCTATAAGCATTTAAAATCTACCTTACTGTAGTTAATAAATCTGTTTTATATTTTACCTAAAACAGTGCGTTTTGGTTGAAGTGCTTGGAAATTTCAGTTTAGTTTACAAAGGCTAGTGTGTGTCTTCTCCACATCGAGGGAGCGGCAGACTGGGAAATGAACTTACACTGGTAACGTTTCTAACCAGACGATTCAGACCAGTTCTGGGGTGCAATGCTGGGGAACTGGGGGGGACTGGCTGAAGTGTCTCTATTGTTGGTTCATGAGTGGCTGGGAGCATTCATGTAACTCAGTTGGGTGTGTCCGTGCCTCTGGATGTCTGCATAAATGCAGTACCTGCCAGAGGTTTATAGCTTGCCAAGAGTATCACAGTGTGACAGGGAGCCCAGATTGGTGGGACAGATGACTCAGTGATGCCACTGGCCAGGGTGCACCCTGGGAAACCCATCTCAGTAGGGTACTCACCACAGAGGCAGGAAACCCAAGTTCAAACCCCTTCACCACATCAGGCAGAGAAGGGAATTGAACCTGGGTCTCCCATGATCCTCTTTGTATAAATAATTAAATAGTTATTGGAATGGGGGATTGGAACATGCCCTAACCAGCAGGCTGGAGCATCATTTTCTCTCTGGCCCAATGAATGTTTCAGAGTTTTATACACAGTGGAGCCATGGTAACAGTCAAGACAGAGAGAGCCTGACCCCACGGTACCTCCTGCCCAGTGGTTCATGCACTTACCTGCAAGGTAAGAGACCTGGGTTCCAATCACTGTTTCACATCAGGCAGAGGGGGAACTGAACTCTGGCCTCCTACACCCTGGGTGTGGGTGCTATCTTCTTGGCTTTTGGTTTTGGAAAGAAAGGGCTGCCCTGACTGACACGCCTAACTCCAGGATAGCGTTCACAGCAGTCAATCCCAAATGGAGGGAGATGCCTCCCATTGGGCATCTATCTCCCTTTGAGGGGTGGGACCTAAGCTGCACCCCTCTCCTGGGATTTTCCTATTGGTTAACTTAGGTAGCTCCCTGCTCTGCATGTTGGCTTTTATGAATCGCATTCTGAGGCATCTCACACTCCCCAGGCATGGATAGGGAGCCTGGGCACCTAACTCAGGGCTGTGGGTTCCACTCGGCAGCTGGACACCTAAAAGTTAAGCACTACAATGGTGAGTCCCTTTTCAGGATCTAGCCCCAAACTGCTGGCAAGATTTTAAACAGCTAGCCCCCAGTATGTAACTGACTGGTTATTAGAGCTCTGCAGAGGGCAGTCAGTTCACAGAATCACATCCTTTGTGTACAGAAATTAAAAGACAGCAAGCAAATGGTGACTAGACTGACAGGCTGGATGAGAACCTCATACTCTCTTCACACTGGCCCTGAGCTGTCTCTCTGCATTGGCTTCAGTGGGCTTTGGATGAGGACCACTGTCCTCAGGTTCCTGCTTTGAGAACCCCATGGGTAGTAAAGTTCACATAGGCTTTAGCTGGATTAAACACATTCCCATTTTCAAATACTAGGCTCCTGCACTGTCACTGACACCAGGGATGCACCATTAGGGTTGCCAGGTTTTTTTTTACCAGAAAGTCCGGTCAAAAAGGGAACCTGGCAGTGTCCTGTCAGCGCTGCTGACCACCAGCCTCTGCCACCAGGGAGTGGGAAGAGCAGCAGCTGCTGCTGGAGCCTGGAGGAGCACTCAGGAATGGCTCCAGCAGAGAGAGGTACCGGTGGCTCCCCCATCCTGCCCCGAGCGTGGCTCTCACTCCCCAACCTGCCCCACTCACCCTCCAGCCTCGGAGCATGCCTCTCCCTTCCCCGTCCTGCCCCAGTCACCCCTCCATCACTAGAGCATGGCTCTTCCTTCCCCACTCTGCCCCAGTCACCCCCACCCCTGGAGCGCAGCTCTCTCTTCCCCATCCTGCCCCAGTCACCTCCACCCCTGGAGCACAGCTCTCCCTTGCCCAGCCTGCCTCAGTCACCCGCACCCCTAGAGCCCTGTTTCGTTAGCAGGGAGAGCGTGGTGGAGAGAGCAGTGAGCAACGGGGGGAGGGGAGGAAGAGGAGCAGGGGGCGGAGCATCGAGCGAAAGAGGTGGAGCAAGGGACGGCGCCTCAGGGGAAGAGGCGCAGCAAGTGGGGGAGGTTCCAGTGCTCAATGTCAGGTTTTTCACAAATTAGAAAGTTGGCCACTCTATGCACCATACAGAAAGTAGCCCTACCGGTTGTCTTCATTCTCAATGATACGTTTGTACCGCTCCAGCTCATTCTCCAGGGACTGTTGATATATCACCAGCTGGTGACAGTCACTTGTGAACTTCTCCAAGGTCCTTTCAGCATCCTCTATCTCCTTCCTAAGGGCTTCAATCTGCTCATTGTACAGCTGAACCTCATCATCATAACTCTCTTGAGTGCTCTTAATAGCTTGTTCCAGCATGGTTGTCTGAAATAAAGGAAATTGAAAGCAATGATATACAGCATTTCCTAGATGGGGACTGGCACACATTTTCAGAGGAATCATTAAATGGCGAGACATACTTTTTTATGTCAGCAAACTAATGACTGAAAATAAGTCATATCCTTTGGCACAATTATTGAAGAGGAAGCTGACTACAATACTATGCATGGCTAGTGAGATGGCCTAGTGACTACAGATGGATGGTTTTCCCATCCCATGAGATTTTGAGATTTCATTTTTTTCCCCATACTGAAGTGAGATGAAAAGTTGCAACCTCAAACATTTTCATGGACCAATAATCTGAAAAAAAAAATCAGATTGGTTAAATCAAAACAATTCTGAAACCGTTTGGTTTGCTTTTGATTTTTTAAAACCCCTTTTAAAGTCTAAATTCAATAAAGTCCAAAACTTTTCCACAGAAATATTTGGAATTGTGAGCTTTGCTGAAACTGACGCTTTTCTGCAAACAGTTTTGGGTTCTACAAATCTGCATTTTCCTATGAACAAGTATTTAGGTCAGAGAATTCTCCTCCAGCTCTCACTATGCAGATGTCTCTCAGAGGGCATCTAAGTGGGCCAGATGAATAGCTTCCACAAAGGTCTTGGGTTCCCTTGCACAAGCTCTGAAAACTGGGCCTGATGCTGCATCATTAAAGCCTATTGGCATTTTCATTACATTCATTTAGTTATTAATTCATATTTAAAAAATACATCTATTGCTCCCACCCAGTGCCATGGTCAGCTATTCCATAAATTAAAACATAGACCAAGGCTTTTCTATAAATATACCCATCATAGCCCACACTACCCTGAGCAGCCTTAATATAGACAGTCAGAAGATGGGCTTTGCAAATCTGGTCTCTGGCAGACAAAAGGGAGGAGGGGGAGCAGGTTTGAAAATCGGAGGAAGACGGATGGTTTGGGGGCTGCAGCATAGACAGGAGGTCTGAGCTCGATTCGTGACTCCACTGCAGATGTTATGTATGTTTCCAGGCAAGTCGCTCAGAGTTTCAGTGTTGGTTTAGTGGCCACAGTGCTGCATTTGCAGGAGCGGGAGACACATTAATGCACTATGCCAACAGCAATGGCCAGAGTCGTTCTGCCCATGGAAGCCACAGACAGTCAGAATTCCTCTGGCAGGAGCAGGCTCACGGATGCTTCTTACAGCTCCTTTTTGGAGGGTCAGCCTATATTCTTCTTGCACCACCTCTTCTTTAGAGGAAGCTTGGCTCTAGCCCCCTTACATCCCACCCAGCCCCAGCCCCAGTAGGTTGAAGTTGCTAAACATCCCCTGGACTTGGCACTCCAAAGGCACCAGCACCAGGATTACAGCTGCTGACTGGACAGGAGCCTAGAGAAGAGAGCTGCCTGTTCTGCCTAATGGGGAGGTGGCTAAAATCTGGCCCATAATCTCTTTCTACCTCAATTTCGCCAGCTGTTGGTTGGGAAGTACAATACTTACATACCTCATTATTGACTGTAAAGCTCACCTTAGATGGAAAGGTGCTACATGAGTAATTCTGAGACTGCTACTAGTACAGCCATGTTACTAAATGTGACATCACTGGTGCCACGGGCATTATGGGAGCCCAGTGTGCAGCGCTGCAGACCAACTTACAGCTAGCTGCAGTACATGTGTAGCAATCGAAAGACAAACTTTAACGTTACAAGCTGCAGCCTGCCACTGACCCTCACAAAACACTTGTGGAGAGTCACATACAGGGAGCAAGCAGCATCTAATCCTTATGGGATTGCTACTCCACCACCAAGTGAAATGGTGACCAAGGAAGTAGTACATGGGAGTTTCCTTTAAATGTTAATATCAGAACATTCTGGCTTGTAGAATAATGTAACCGTCTGTGCAGTGACTCCTGCATATAAATGGGATTTTAGTAATACATCACTGGAATGTAAGTTGGCCACAAGATGGTGCTGCGTCACTTGAAAAAAAAAAAAAGATAGGGAATTGCAGCAAAGTGTTACTTCTGCTGTTATTTGTCTAGCTTATTACATAATTCCTATAGCACTTTCTTTTACAGTCACACTTTATAAGAAGGGTTCATTCATAACTAGTCTATAGAGCAGTGGGTCTCAATCAGCACACAGCTGTGGTCCATGTAACATCCTCAGGGCCATAACTTGGGAGGGGCAGGAGGGGCATAGGTGCTGGAACTGGGGTAGCTGGAGGTGCTGCTGCACCCCCTGTCTTGAAGTGGTTTCCATCATATACAGGGTTTACCATTTGGTTCATAGGCTCTCAGCTCTGGGTGCTGGGGAGTTCTGGGGAGCTGTTCCTAGGTAGGGGGCTGGGTGCATGGGGGGCAGTCCCTGGGTGGGGGACTGTATGATGGAGGGGGAAGTTCCAGGGGGGTTGGATGATGGAGGGCGTTCCCTGGCTGAGGGACGGGGGGCACTTTGGGGGGGCTGGGATACAGTCCCTGGCTGCAGTCTCTGGCTGGGGGGGCAGGCTCGGCAGCCGTGCTCTCTGGGCACTCAGCCCAGCTGCACCGCCAGCAGCAGTGCGGTGCAGCCATGCCATCCTCACAGTAAATTAATTAATTTTAACAGTTAATGTTTCGACTTATTTACTAACTTAAAATGCTCTTGGCAGACATTTGCCAGTGTTGAAATGAAAGGTGCTGTATCGATTGGAACTGTATTGCTGTCATGTAACAAATACTAAACCTGGGGTTTTTTTGTGGCTGGACAGGCAGTGTATATATTGTGTGCATGCTGCCCACAACACACACAGAGCTACTTATGCAGCCCGCAATGGTAAATAGGTTGAGAACCACTGCTGTAGAGGGTTAATAAATCATTAATATATTGCTTTAATCATTCATTACTCAATTATTATAGACCGTGGGGAGGAGGACGGGCAGGAGGAGGGGGAGAGCTGTTTCCAAAGAACCTGAGTGATTTGTTTTATTTGGGAAAATTCCAGCTCAATAGGTTGATTATAACCATGGCTTATAACCCCCTATAACCTCTTTTACTGATAATCTCAATATGAGTGTAACGGCTATATGTGTCATTTATTAACCCTTTATCAATGGAATCTTAATATAAAGTGTCACCTTGAAAACTAAGGTTTCGTTCTGAAATGGTGACTAGTAAAGGCCAGATCATGCTCATCTTTTCTTGGGTTAACCATCTGAAGGCAGGTCATCTCCAGCTACTTGTACATCTGAGCAGAACTCAGGCACCGTCACAGTCCATGCTGTCCCCTGAGTCCCAGGTGAATTCCTGACTAGGGTGTTAGACACCCCCAGGAGGCTGAGGTAGAGGTGTGGCACTTTCATAACCCCCCCCCCCCCCCGTGTGCTGGCCAGCTGTGCTGTGGAGACTCAGCAAGCTGCTGTAGTGGCAGTGCTTCCCAAGTTCTCCGGGAGCAGCACACCATCCCCGGAACAGGCATGAAGTAGCCCTTACTTGTAGTGCTAAGCTAATCATTTCCCACAACTACCCATTAATTAGGTCCAACTTAGGGGTGGGCATGTAGGTCCTGACATTCATGGCTTAAGTTGCTGTTCAGTTTTCAGCCTAGCCTGACAGGATCACAGAACCCAATGGATTGCTGCAGAAGGCACAAGCCGCACTATGAAATTCTTGGCTGGGGACAGGCAGGAGCTGCAGGGAAAGTCCTGGTAACTCATGCCCTGTGAGTTGGCACTGCACAGACACAGAGACTGTTGTTGCTGATGGTCCCTGGGTGTGGCTGGAGGTGCTAATTCGTTGTTATCATTATCAGGGATATGTGTAGGCTGCTGTGTGAAACCTAACATGCACTTTTTGAGGAAATTCATAGATTTTAAGGCCAGAAGGGACTGTTGTGATCATTGAGTCTGACCTGCCTCATGGCACAGCCCATAGAATCTCACCCAGTAATTCCCACATCAACCCCAGCACTTTAGTGCTCAGAGAAAGCATTGAACCTACAGCTCTGAAGACCTCTGATTTTATCCTACAGTGCCAATGCAGTTCATACTGGATTGGGAGAAGGGGAGACTCAGTCCCTGGACCTTTTCAGTCCTTGACCTGTCTGCTGAGACTGTCCATCAGCAATCCAGTTGTGATCTGGGCATTTTGTTCCACCACGAACTGGACTAAGACCTCCAACCACTTCTACTCAGCCTACTAAGCAGCTATCACACAGTCATGACTGACCCTCTGAAACTAACTACATAAATCTTCATCCCATGATCCTGGGCCTGTTAGACAGAAGGAGGAAGCTGAGATAGGTAATGTTCAAATAAAAACATCCTTTTCAGGCATCCGGCTTATTTGTAGGTATTAGATAATGTTTTCACCCTGTTCAAAACCCCATTAAATATCAGCCATGCTGCGTTGTTCAATGTTAGGTGTTGATTTGTTGCAATTACACTAGCCTGAATCAATGAGAGTCACTAGACTTTCCAGTTAGTTGTATGGTACCTCCGTCTGCAA